>NC_142595.1:8793775-9096806 GCF_965207765.1 Zootoca vivipara | reverse complement strand
TTTTCCCTTTTCTCGCGAGGAAGCCTATTCAGCATAAGGGAAAATCCCTGTAAAAAAGGGATAGCTTGGCAGCTATGTACAGTGGTGCCTTGGTACTCAAACTTAATCCGTTCCGGAAGTCCGTTCCAAAACCAAAGCATTCCAAAACCAAGGCATGCTTTCACTTAGAAAGTAATGCAAAATCGGTTAATCCGTTCCAGACTTTTACTGTACTGTAAAATAAATCAGGCAGGATTGTAGATGATAAAAATTAAAATTAGTATTACAGGTGAAACTCGGAAAATTAGAATATCGCCAAAAAGTGCATTTATTTCAGTAATGCAACTTAAAAGGTGAAACCAATATATGAGATAGGTGCATGACATGCAAAGCAAGATATGTCAAGCTTTTATTTGTTGTAATTGTAATTATTTGTCATTAGGCGGGTCAATTATAAATGGAATGTAACTACAGTGGTACCTCGGTTTATGAACACAATTGGTTCCGGAAGTCTGTTCATAAACTGAAGCGTTCATAAACTGAAGCGAACTTTCCCATTGAAAGTAATGGAAAGTGGATTAATCTGTTCCAGACGGTCCGCGGGGTACTTAAACTGAAGCGAACTTTCCCATTGAAAGTAATGGAAAGTGGATTAATCCGTTCCAGATGGGTCCGCGGAGTACTTAAACTGAAGCGTTCATAAACTGAAGCATGGGTGTAATTGGTTCCGGAAGTCTGTTCATAAACTGAAGCGTTCATAAACTGAAGCGAACTTTCCCATTGAAAGTAATGGAAAATGAATTAATCCGTTCCAGATGGATCCGCGGTGTTCATAAACCGAAAATTCATAAACCGAGGTGTTCATAAACCGAGGTTCCACTGTAATGAAATGTAATAGCGATGTTTATTTTTGTATTATTGTAACTATTTGTTTTATTGCTGTGGAATTTCCAAAAGAAAGCATTTGTAAAAATAAAAATAAAAAATAAAAAGTTGCATTACTGAAATGAATGCACTTTTTGATGATATTCTAATTTTACGAGTTTCACCTGTACTTTCTTACCTGCGCTGATGATAGTCATTGTTTGGATGGGGATTTTATCCATTTCCGCCATCACACAATCAATCAATCAGTAGCTGAACTGAGATCCACACAGTCACAAAAACAAATTAACTGAAAAAGCCTCAAAAACAAAAATGCAAAATAAATAGCAAAAACAAAAGCGCCACACCTAATCTGTTCTGGAAGTCCATTTGACTTCTGAAATGTTCGAAAACCAAGGCGCAGCTTCTGATTGGTGCAGGCACCCTGGAAACAATAGTCAACAGCCGCTTTGGACGTTCAGCTTCTGGAAAACGTTCGAAAACCGGAACACTTACTTCCAGGTTTTCGGCGTTTGGGAACCAAGGTGTTTGAGTACCAAGGCGTTTGAGAACCAAGATGCCACTGTACCGAAGCAACATCACTTGTCTGTTAGAAATACCTCTTGGTTTCAACATAGTACGATCCAGTATTTTCTGTGTTGTCACTTGATTCATGATAATCTTTAACATTAAAATGCAAATGCTGCAGCAGCCTGAAAAGTGCGGATTGGCAACACACTGTCAAGACTTTTCAGGGCTACTGTACCTTAGTTTCGAAGCTTCCTCCTTGCTGCTACTGCCTTTAATTGCTTCCCAAAATTTATTTTTTTTAAAAAAATAAAGGAATTTTTAAATGTGGAAAAAATAAAGAAGAAGAAGAAGAAGAAGAAGAAGAAGAAGAAGAAGAAGAAGAAGAAGAAGAAGAAGAAGAAGAAGAAGAAGAAGAAGAAGAAGAAGAAGAAGAAGAAAGAGTAATTAAAAAGAAGATGCAGCAGATTTTGGACCCTGTTGAAGGGGGATGATTAGCAGGCAGATAGGTACAACTCACAGGGTACATTTTACTGGAAGTTCTAGTCCCTGTGAAATAAACATGCAAGATCACAATGCCTCTTAGGAACCTGTAGATACAGCATAACTTTCAGCCTTCGTAGTTCAGCAATCAGTTACTTAGCCACAGAAAGAAACAGCACCATCTAATGGCTAGTTTAGCCCATGCCTTGAAAATCTGGCGACTCTGAGCTTTGGCTGTTTTAACCAAAATCAAAGTTTTATTCACATCAATTTGATGACAAATAGAGAAGAGGCTGGGCTTGTAAATGGCAAAAGCAGGGAAGTCCCCCCCCCTCCAAAAAAGTATTACATCACATGTGTGATGGGGCACAACTCATCATAAAGTTCCCATGCACAATAACTATTCAAGACTAATAATAATAATTCATATTTCGTTCCCATTCATTCATTTATTTTTAAAAATATTTTTATTAAAGATTTCTTGGTTTACAAAAGTACGTGCAATGTCTCTTTTTTCAAGTTACATTTTCTACGGATCAGTTTCGTTTGTTGAGACATTAGTGTTACATTAGGGGGGAAAGGGGGGCAAGAGGTGGAGGGGGGCATCGTGAATGGGGGTCGGGTGGCAATGCTCAGTGTATGTGTGGGGTTTCGTGTCAGCATCGCTTGTGCAGGTTCTCTTTGCTATTTGCTTGTATTCCTTTGGTGGCGAGAGAGGTTGCGGTTGGCTTAGGGAAGGCATAAGCAAACTCGGCCCTCCAGCTGTTTTGGGACTACAACTCCCATCATCCCTAGCTAACAGGACCAGTGGTCATGGGTGATGGGAGTTGTAGTCCCAGAACATCTGGAGGGCCGAGTTTGCCTATGCCTGGCCTCGGGTGTGGTTGGTTGTCTCTGATTGGCTGTAGTGAACTTTGTTTTCCTGTGGGGTGTGTGTGCGTTTTTGGATCAGCTTAGCCAGATTGATTCGAATCCTGTTGGTGGGTTCTTGTTGTTGTCTTGTTGGGCTGTACATATGATAAAGGGTAAAGACTCACAACACAAAGAGCTCATAACCCACCTACTATCAGAAGCCAGAAGCGTCATAGCCAGACACTGCAGAGACCTGTCAGGAGCAAGCATAGACCAATGGTATCAAATAGTATGGGAAACAGCCTTACTAGAAAAACTAACCAACAAGCTGAAACTGACACGGGGAAAAATAGAAGAGGATGCCTTCACCCCGTTCCCATTCATTTAAATGGAGCTTGCCCAGGAAAAAGTCCCAGGGGAATTTACCCCATGCTAGACTGGTGACTGGAAGCGGCCGCCGAGACCACATAACACTGGTCTTGAAAGATCTACATTGGCTCCCAGTACGTTTCTGAGCACAGTTCAAAGTGTTGGTGCTGACCTTTAAAGCCCTAAATGGCCTCGGTCCAGTATACCTGAAAAAGCGTCTCTACCCCCATCATTCTGCCCAGACACTGAGGTCCAGTGCCAAGGCCTTCTGGCGGTTTCTCGTTGCGAGAAGCCAAGTTGCAGGGAACCAGGCAGAGGGCCTTCTCGGTGGTGGCGCCCGCCTTGTGGAACGCCCTCCCATCAAATGTCAAAGAGAAAAACAGCTCCCAGGTTTTTAGAAGACATCTGAAGGCAGCCCTGTTTAGGGAGGCTTTAATGTTTAATAGATTATTTTATTTCATTTTTCTGTTGGAAGCAGCCCAGAGTGGCTGGGGAGACCCAGCCAGATGGGTGGGGTATATATATATAATAAATTATTATTATTATTATTATTATTATTATTATTATTATTATTATTTGGTGCCATTTGGGTTTTTCACTTCAGGCACCAAAATGTCTCAAGTTCATTTGATCAGGACACTTCTCAAGCTTGCTGGTTTTTAAATTTCCCAATACTGGCTACGTGTCAGAACATGGTATTACTGCCTGGACCAGTAAGACAATCTAGTTTGTTGTTGTTGTCATAAAATTTATTTGCACATTTAACAAGAAAGGGGGAAGAGAAAAAGAATGAAATAAAAATGAAAAAGAGAGAAAATAGTAAAGAGAAACAAATATAAATATACACAAATAATATTAATAATAACAGTAGACTGCAGATACAGTGATCACCAGTACACCGATCTTAAATGAAACATATAAATTAATATAAGTCCTCCAGATGTCCAAACATGTATCCACACAAAACTGATGTCTATATGAAGTACCTTTGAAGTGAGGTTCTCAAGTCATTGTGTTATACTGTAGTGACTGCTTTCAGCATTAAGAAGCATATAAAAATATTTTCATAGATGGCATATTGTAATTTTTCATACAATATACATAATCTGTATTTTTCTGTGTATAAGACAATATTTTTTCCCATTTTTTTAAAGTTCAAAACGAAATGTTTAAAATATTTATTTCTTAATTTTGGGCTCAAAAAATAGAGGTCATCTTATACATAGGGGCATCTTATACATGGAAAAATATGGTATATTGTGAATCCGGTTTCAAAGATGGAAGGCATTTTTCCAAGTACATTTCCACCGTACATTAAGATGTAGTTCACCTTGGGGTGGCTAGACATGCAGGCTGCAATCTTTACCTGGCAGTAATCCTCAATGAATTCAACAGGCCTTACTTCAGGTTTGGGTTGTACTGTCAGTCTCAGAGTGCCTCTTAAATTTAGTACACGTCTGAGTTATTGCTGTGACATGAATGCTAAGGACATCTCTCTCTGTGTGTAACATATTTGTATCCTGTTCTCCCACCATTTAGGTCTTAGGGCAGTTTGCAAATATGTAAACATTTCTAGAATGTATTGAAACACTGCAAATATCACCTTCAGGCCCTCCAAGTGTCTCTATTTTCCAGAGAAAGCCTCGGATTTACAGAAGCCATCCTAGTTTCTGATTTGAACCCAGAATGTCTCGTTTTTCCTTAAGGTAAAGGTACCCCTGATCATTAGGTCCAGTCGCGGACGACTCTGGAGTTGTGGCGCTCATCTCGCTCTATATGCCGAGGGAGACGGCGTTTGTCCGCAGACAGCTTCCGGGTCATGTGGCCAGCATGTCAAAGCCACTTGTGGCAAACCAGAGAAGCGCACAGAAACACCATTTCCTTTCCCGTCGGAGCGGTCCCTATTTATCTACTTGCACTTTGACGTGCTTTCGAACTGCTAGGTTGGCAGGAGCAGGGACCGAGCAACAGGAGCTCACCCCATCGTGGGGGTTCGAACCTCCGACCTTCTGATCGACAAGCCCTAGGCTCTGTGGTTTAGACCACAGCACCACCTGCATCCCTTCGTTTTTTCCTTTGGACGTCCCTATTTTCATCAGAAATTTTTTGGATGGTATGGGGTTATGTGACCCCTGAACCAAGGAGATTATAGAATAGAATCATAGAGTTGGAAGAGACCACAAGGGCCATCCAGTCCAACCCCCTGCCAAGCAGGAAACACCATCAAAGCATTCTTGACATATGCCTGTCAAGCCTCTGCTTAAAGACCTCCAAAGAAGGAGACTCCACCACACTCCTTGGTAGCAAATTCCACTGCCGAACAGCTCTTCCTGTCAGGAAGTTCTTCCTAATGTTTAGGTGGAATCATCTTTCTTGTAGTTTGAATCCATTGCTCCGTATACAACCGTTAGAAGATGTCTGAAGGCAGCCCTGTATAGGGAAGTTTTATAATGTTTCATGTTTTGTTATGTTTTTATATATGTTGGGAACTTTGCAGAGTGGCTGGGGCAACCCAGTCAGATGGTTGGGGAATAATAATAATAATGGAATAGGGCATCTCTATTTTCATCAGAGATGAAACTGTTTGCTTTTAAAACAGTGCAGACTTTGCAAATATTATATTATACAATATACCTATATAGCAGGAGAGAGAGAGAGAGAGAGAGAGAGAGAGAGAGAGAGAGAGAGAGAGAGAGAGAGAGAGAGAGAGAGAGAGAGAGAGAGAGAGAGAGAGAGAGAGATGAGTTGGAAACAAGATACTAAGATTCTGGCACTCATAGTTCTGGTGTGAACATGAGTGTCCTATTTTTACCTTTCATGTGTTGGGAAGTTTGGCTTGTTTTCTTGGAAGCAAAAGAGAGAGAGACTATAATTCTATAAATAGAAACTTGTTTTCGGGCACGAAGCACACACCTTTTCTGAAAGGGAAAATGCCAGCCAAGTGAAAACAGTAACACATAGATGTTGTGGTTACTCTATGCCAATAATACAAGCTGTTCCAATATGCAGAGACACCCAAGAAGCAATTTATTGTGCTTATCTTAATAGGAACTTCCCTCTTAAGGCTCGGGGGCTCCTGAACAACTGTGTTGGGATCACGAGCAGACAAGCATGTATTTCCAGCAGTTATGAATGTACAAATACACATGTCATCAGTGACGGATTTACGTATAAGCTAAAGAAGCTATAGCTTAGGGTCCCACTCTCTTGGGGCCCCCAAACTGGATATACATTTCCAAAATATAAGATAAAAAACAAATAAAATAAAACCTACATACAGCAACAGTGTTTTGTGTTGTGTAGGCTCCTATGATGTAAGTCAGTGTTTCTCAACCAGTGTGCCTCCAGATGTTTTGGGACTACAACTCCCATCATTCCTGACCACTGGTCTTGCTAGCTAGGGATGATGGGAGTTGTAGTCCCAACACATCTGGAGGCACACTGGTTGAGAAACACTGATGTAAGTAATGGGCCTGCTAGCTTGCTCGCTAAAATAGCACTGGTTTGCTCATTTCTATATACATACAGTGATACCTTGGCTCTCAAACTTTGTAAATTGTAGCTACAGGTAGGTAGTCGTGTTGGTCTGGTGTAGTCAATGACAACTTAGTTGGTCTCTAAGGTGCTGCTGGAAGAAGAAAAAATTTATTTTGTAAATTGTGTTTCTAAAGGAACTTTTGTTATTGGCAAATGCCAATGCGTTTGCATTATTAAATTTGTTATGAATAAAAAATCATTTTACGTTAGAGCTTAATCATTATTTCACTATTAATATACTTCTTCTTAATTGTATTTCATTTCAACAATTACTTTGATAAAATACATATTTTGTTATGTGCAAATGGCTTTAGATACCTATTAGGTCCATAAATTACCACAAAGCATATATTCAACCAAAACAAAAAACTAGTGACAATTTGTTGTCGACAAAGGACAGGTGGACATATAAAGGGCCCCATTACCTTCAGGAGCTTAAAAAGGTAAAGGTAAAGGACCCCTGACAATTAAGTCCAGTTGCGAACGACTCTGGGGTTGCAGCGCTCATCTCTCTTTACTGGCCGAGGGAGCCGATGTTTGTCTGCAGACAGTTTTCCCGGGTCGTGGCCAGCGGGACTAAGCAGCTTCTGACGAAACCAGAGCAGCGCACAGAAATGCCATTGACCTTCCCACCGGAGTGGTACCTATTTATCTACTTGTGCTTTGACGTGCTTTCGCCCCATCGCAGGGTTTCGAACTGCCGACCTTCTGATCGGCAAGCCCTAGGCTCAATGGTTTAGACCACAGTGCCACCCACGTTTGATCTTAGGGCCTCATCAAACCCAAATCTGTCCTTGCATGTCATGTAGTTGCAGTTTTACAGGAACGACAGGAAAACTTCATTATTAAGAAGGAAGGACGATGATTATTTAATGAGAGTTTTAAGCAGTTTAGGGTTCCCAAGCTAAGAGAAAAAAGAGGCGCTGCCAGTGGACCAGAGCTATTAAAGAGGGATTCTATTTTCTCCCAGGAAAAAGAGACTCATCCACATATCTGTTCGTCCTATGTTTTCTTTTGTTTGTCCCATGATTTCTGAGCCTGGGTCTAAGAGATTTTCCATTTTGCCCTACCGCTTTCCCCAGGAAAACCCACTGTTTACCACTGAATATGAACAAATGTGAATCTGATGTTTGCTCTCATTCGACGGGTTTTCCCAGGGAAAGTGGTGGGGGGAAATGGAAAAAGAAAAAGAAAAACCTGTATATAGAAATAAGAAGTGTGGATGAGGGCAAAGTCAGATTTCTTAAACCAAGATGTTGTCTTGGATTTGTCCCCACGAAACCGAATCCTGGGGAGACTCAAAAGCAAAAAAATTGGATCTGGGTAAGCGAGTTTCCAGAAATCTGGGGGCAGGGACAACAGGACCCACACAGCATGAAACATTCCTTGTCCACAAGTAGATTTTCCAAAGCCAAAAGCAATGTACAGTGGTGCCTCGCTAGACGAAATTAATTCGTTCCACGGGTCTTTTCTTATAGCGAAAAATTCGTCTAGCGAATCCCATAGGAATGCACTGAATTTTTTTGGATTTTTTTTGCCCATAGGAAGGCATTAATTGAATTTCAATGCATTCCTATGGGAAACCGCGATTCGCTAGACGAATTTTTCGTAAAACGCATTCGTCTAGCGAGGCAACCTCCGCTCGAAAAATCCTTTTGTTAAGCGGAAATTTCGTTAAGCAGGGCATTCGTTAAGCGAGGCACCACTGCACATGCACAGTGTAATGTAATAATTTAAGAGGTGTGTGTGTGTGTATCTCCCATCTTTCTAGAAACAAATTTAAGGCAGCTTACATAAATTAAGGGCAAGGGAATAATTATGAATCCAACAATAATAAATAGAACACCATAACAAATAGCTTAAAACTATAAAAAAGAGCAGCGTAAGAACCGAAAAGATCATTCCCAATCTGATGTGCCCACAGCTGTTGCCGCCCTGCCCCGCCCTGTTTTTTTCAAAAGTGCTAATTAGCCAGCTGCAAGTCAATTACTCGCTCAGTTATTAGCCGGTATCTCGTTTCTAAAACCACCAAGGAATATTGCAGCTGGATTATGCAACAGCCTCTGTTTGGGGGAAATCTGCAGCCATAGGGTACACACCTCACAACAGCATGCGGTCCCCACCCCCAGGGCCGGCCCACTCATGAGGTAAGGTGACGTGACCACCTCAGGTGGCAGGATCCACAGGAGCAGCAGATCTGACCTCCAAGGAATGCATCATCGCCGTAGCCAGCGCCGCGGTAACCGCAACAGCTGCGGCAAATTCCTTGGGGGCCAGATCTGGCATCTCCTTGGCAGTCATAGCCACCTCTGAGTCTACAGTGGCCTCTCAGTGAATATGAGGCACTGCTGAGCTCCTTCCACCAGTGGTGTAGCATGGGTTCCCAGTGCCCGGGCCAAGGCACAAAAGTGGGTGGCATCACCGTGGAGAAGGGGCTAGCACCGTGGAGAAGGTGGGTCCCCGTCCTAGATGCCTGCTTTCCTAAGTGGTGCTGGACGTGGGCTCCAACTGCCCAACTGGAGCCCCTCCAGAGGGCAGCCCCTCACCCTGCACCTGCCAGTCTCGCGGCACCTTTGGGACTGCTGTGGCCCAGTGGTGTAGCGTGGGTTGCGCCCTTAATAAATCAGCACCTGGGGCAACCCCCCACCCCCCGTGGCCCCCGTACACTACACCACTTCATCCTGCGTCTAGGGAAGAAATGGCAAGGGTTGCCCTCTGGGGGTCCACTGGGCTCTGCGCCCACCCAGCTTGCTTCAGAGCGTGCGCCCCGACAACTGATTCCCCCTTCACCTGTTGGGTAAGGTTGATTTGATACTCCCCACCTTGTCCCCGATGTAGATCTTCGCTCACCCCTTTTTCCTTGGGAGATGCCATTTTGTGATTTGCCTCAGGTGCCAAAATATCTTGGGCCGGCCCTGCCCACCCCATTAAGGCGTCATCCTCTCTTTCACATCTTGTGAATTAGGTGAATGTTATTCATGCAGGATAGGGAGCAAAAGAGAGCCGTAAGAAGGGTCCCATCTGATTATCTACTCCAGGAACTGAACCCCTGCTAGATGTTGAGGGACTACAACTCCCATCAGCCCCAGCAAGGATAGCAAAGGATAATGGGAGATGTAGTTACCAGCACCCAGAAGATCAGAGGTTCCCTATTTCTGTTGTTCCATCGAGTGGAAATTAGAAGTATCAGTGAAAAGAACATTTCACTTTATTTATCTATTCCAGGCATAGGCAAACTCATCCCTCCAGATGTTTTGGGGCTACAATTCCTATCATCCCTGACCCATAGCTGCCAAGTTATCCCTTTTTTAAAGGGATTTTCCCTTATGCTGAATAGGCTTCCTCGTGAGAAAAGGGAAAACTTGGCAGCCATGCCCTGACCACTGGTCCTGTTAGCTAGGGTAGGGTTACCAGACTCAATAGAGGACAGGACTTCTGTGCCTTTAATTGCCCTGCTCTCTTTTGGGTCTGGAAACATTAAAGAGAAACCAGCAGACCCTTTGCTTGGAAATTAAACAAAAGGCCTGCTGGTTTCTCTTTAAGGTTTCCAGACTCAAAAGAGAACAGGGCAATTAAAGGCACAGAAGTCCTGTCCTCTATTGAGTCTGGCAACCCTAGCTAGGGATGATGGGAGTTGTAGTCCCAAAACATCTGGAGGGCCGAGTTTGCCTTTGCCTGATCTAGTCTGTTCTCTGTAAACCACTCAGAAATGATTGCTGTTAAGCAGTATATAAATTTAAATAAAAAATATGTATGTATTTATTAAACGATACATAATATTTCATTTTAGAAATATTATTTCTAAATCTCAAAGCAGTATACAGTCTACCGAAACAAACAAACAAACCAATATCAAAACAAAAATACAACCTAAAACTAAGAAACCAGCATAAAACCATTGAAAATCCTTGTGTAATCATATATGTCTGGTGGGACAATTTAACTTCCTTTTCAGTTGAGTTAGTAACGAGCTGTCAAAATTATATCAAGATGCTGAACACCTGTGTTTCTAATTTATTGATTCCCGTGTTTCCCAAACTTGGGTCTCAAACTGTTGTTGGACTACAACTCCCATCATCCCTAGTTAGCATGACCAAGTGGTCAGGGATGTTGGGGGTTGTAGTCCCAAAACAGCTGGAGACCCAAGTTAGGGAAACACTGTTTTAAACTTTTAAATGTGAATTTCATATTTATATTTAGTATTTTTTGCTCTTGCTTTAACCAATACGTGGAGAGCCTTGCAGCTGAGAAACGGCCTTGGGAACTGATATTAAATGTAAATTCTGAAACTCCATTTATTATTATAAGTCAAAACTGAAGACTGGTTTAAAGAAACTTATGTGGCCCATTGATTTATTGATGCTATTATTGCTCACTATAATGATGTTTCATAACCCAGACGCCTTCATTATTCCTACCCTTTCGGACCGTCAAAGGGTTTTCAAAACATAAATCTTAACACCTGCGTATTATCTCTACATTAGTTTTTTTTTGAGAGAGGGGCCTCACTTGGGTGTTAGTAAGAGAATATATATATAGCATCCAATGTCTTCAAAGAGTTCTGGGAACAATTAATTAAGAGCTGGCAATTAAAGGGCATTAAAATGTGCCCTTACAAGCATGGGAACGCAACAATTCATTTGAAGTTTTACAAGATTTACCCGGGCAGGGATATGTCTTTATCTAATATGAAATCTTTTTTTCCCCTTTACACCTTTTAGAAGTGGTTGGGTAGCAGCTACCGGGTCAGCAGCCCTTGCAATCCTGCTGCCTTGCTGACATTTATTCGGGATGCTGCGTGTCCAGAGCACAGGAAATAAAGTTTGAAGCTCACAGCCAGGAGCAGAGGCGAAAGCTGGAGGTTTAATGAAGCTGGGGTGGTGTGTCTGGGGCAGCTCAGCCAAGCGGCAAATGCAAACACATTATCACCTGAAAACTTGCTCCAATTTCACACCAATTAACTAGGAATGAGACAGAGGCTCGCTGCTGCTGCCCACTGAAGAGTTGCCCAATAGTGTAGGAATGACTCATGGACAGATCTCCTCCTAAGACTGACAGGTGACTTCTTGATTCATCCCGAGAGAGGTTGTTGCTGCTTTACTTAAGCAACTGAGCGTAAATACCTGAAGCCAGTGGCGGACCTACATTTTGGGGGGCCCTGAAGCTTGAACTGTTACATACCCTCCAACATTTCTCTGACGAAAGTAGGGAAATAAGGGAAGCATAGCTGCCAAGTTTTCCCTTTTCTCGCGAGGAAGCCTATTCAGCATAATGGAAAATCCCTGAAAAAAAGGGATAACTTGGCAGCTATGAAGGGAAGTAATGTCCTATTCCATAATAATAATAATAATTTTATTATTTATACCCTGCCCCCGCCACTCTGGACAACTTCCAACATACAGTCGTACCTTGGAAGTCGAACGGAATCCGTTCCGGAGGTCCGTTCGACTTCCAAAAGGTTCAGAAACCAAAGCGCTGCTTCTGATTGGCTGCAGGAAGCTCCTGCAGCCAATCGGAAGCCATGGAAACCCCATCGGACATTCGGCTTCCAAAAATCACTTCCGGGTTTGCGGCGTTCAGGAGCCAAAATGTCTGAGAACTAAGCTGTTCGAAAACCAAGGTACGACTGTATATAGAAACATAATAAAACATGAAACATTTTTAAAAACTTCCCTATACAGGGGTGCTTCAGGTGACTTCTAAAGATTGTTTAGTTATTTAGCTCCTTGGCTTGGAGGGTCCCTGAAAACAGGGACATCATAAGGAAAAGCGGGATGTTCCAGGATCAACTAAGAAACCCAGGATGGCTTCTGCAAATCCAGGATTGTCCCTGGAAAATAGGCACACTTGGGGAAGGGTCTGCTATTATGGGGGTCCCCTTCACAACCAGCAACAAGGCTTGGGTGACCACTGTTATCTTCTTTGATGGGGTTGTTCCACAACAGATCACTACATTAAAAAAAAAAAGCTACTACATCTCAGATTTTGATTAAAATTGCTGTACTGGATTATCTCACATGCCCAAGTCACTGGTGTGAATAAAAATGACCTGTGCCTTATAGTTTTCGAGTTATTGGGTGTGTGTGTGTGAAAATTGGGGAAATGTTATCTGCATGCATGATTTATAATTTTAAGCAATGTGGTCTAAAGTTGCCTCTGTGGCCCCTCTGGGATGAGGGGCCCCAAACTGGAGCTTCATTGGTTCCCCCCCCCACTCCAACTGACATTATTAAAAGAGATTTCCGCTTTCTAGACACAGAATTTTCCTTCACTACTTCTCTGCATGCCAGAAAAAAAGCTTAATTCCTGGGTGTCAGAGACAAAGGGACAAGTAAAGGGGGGGCACAGCACAGCACAGCACCACTAATAATGTTCCGGATGGATAAAAAGCAAGAAACTCCAGTCAAACTGGCAAGAATGTATCCAGGCCTAAGTAATATATGTTGGAGGTGCAATTTGGAACTAATATCCACATATGGTGGAACTGTAAAATAATTAGGGTGTATTGGGATATGATCTACAAAGAACTAAAAAAAATATTGAAATACCCATTTAAGAAATGCCCGAAATTGTTCCTTTTGGGAATGCTCCCGGACGACATCAAACCCAGGGATAGATGCTGTATCAGCTATGCGGTAACCGCCGCAAGGATCTTAATTGCAAAAATTGGAAGGCCACAAACGCCCCGAGCAAAGAAGATTGGCAAGAAAAACTTTTTAATTATTATACCCTGGCAAAAAAATATGATGAAATTAATAAAAAAAAATGAAGATTCACAAAATAATTGGAAGTTATTTTCAAATTACAAAGTAAATTAGAGAAACCAAGTCTTATTGGTTTGTGGATCAGGAAAAGCACAAATGCACAGCTGCCGTTATTGAAATGCAGGGGGGCAGGGGCTTGTTTTTGGGAGGCTATGCAAAAATGCTCGTGGGCATTGGATACAGTATGTCCTGCAGCCTGCAAATTAGCCTCCCCTGCGTTAGAAAGATTATTGTGCCAGTTGCAGTTTAAGGCACTCCTGTCTTTGTTTTATTATTTCGAAATCCCAAGAGATAGAAGGAGGGAGGCTGGTGGAAGGGGAAAGTTAGCTGCTTTAGCTGAAATATATAACACAGCTTATGTGAGAGCTGTTGGCCAGAAGATCAGGGTCTGTCTGATAAGCAGTCTAAGGCTGCAAATCTAAGCCCGTTTACCTGGGAGCAGGGTCGTCTTAAGTATATCTGGCGCCCTGGATCCGTGGTGCGAAGATCCCTCCGGTGCCCACCCCCGTTCACCAGCGCAACTGTCTGGAGGGCGCAGCACGGTGCCACCTGGCGGCCCGGCGCCCTGGCGCATTGCGCCACCCAGCCTTGCCTTAGGGCCGGCCCTGCCTGGGAGTAAGCCTCATGGAACTCGAAGGGCCTTACTTCTGAGTAGGGATGAATCCCCCAAATTCAGTTTCTCATTTTCCCTCCCCCAATCTTAAATTCACGTTACATACACATTTTTGCAAGCAACTCCCCCCATACGATACATTTTTAGATGTTCCCTTCACTAATATGTGCTTCTTCTTTTTTTTGCACAGTTTCCCCTAATGTCGACATTTTTTTTTTTTTGAATGCAACATTTGGCTTGAGAACTGCATCCCCAAACCCAGAGACGTTTGGATTTCGAGCAACGGCTGGGTCTCGGTTTGCACATTTTGTGAGAAATGGGTAGACTCGCATTACAATCGGAACTGAGCCCAATTCCTCCTCTGTCCCTGCTCCTGAGTCGGCAAGTTGAGAACTGCGCTGCGAGTGTCTGTGTGGCACAGTTTATCACCCAGCATTTACAGCCTTACCTGGCCGCTTCTTGCATAGGAAGGGATTAAAGGTGAAAGGCCGGTTTGGCGGGGCAGAATAAAAAGGAAGGACTGGATTATTCTAGTCTAGTGAATCGAATTAAAGTGGGACTTCCATGGAGTATTCAGAGCTGGGAGCGAAGGAGGCCATAATTAAAGCCACCGGCCCTCAGAGTAGCCAGAGAAGCTATGTGGAAGGGAATTGTACCATGACCTTGCCGAAATAATGACCAGGGGAACTCAAGCACAGCTGACAGCGGCAGGAACCTTCTGACCAAGGGAAGATTGTCACAGAGGGACATGTCACCTCGGCTAACACAATGCCTTTCAGAGGGTCAAAGAAACCGCTTAGGATTTCCTGATGCGGGCCAAGGACTTGAGACAAAAGCTACTGTTTGCTTCTGTGGAAGGTGGTCCCACACTAAAACATTATCCTCTCCGTCCCCCGCCCCCCCCCCCCGGTCTCCAGCACAGAGGATTTTTCTTCATTCAGTTTCCATGGGGCCTTCCTTGCAAGATCATGCACGGCTCATAAAACGGGCAGGAGAGAGAACCTTATCACCTTAGAGAACTTACTTAAAACGTTGACACTGATTTAGCACATTGGCACATTGATTTAGCAGAGGGACACATCTTCTGATACATTAAGGGCAGTGGTGTTTCAGTGGCAGCAGGGCAGCTTAAAGGTCTGGGGGCTGCAAAAAGGCAAAAGAGTTTGCATTCGGGAAAACTGCTGCCGGACTATTACAAGGCTAAAAACTACAAACCGTTTAGAGATTTCATTTCTATTATGTATTGGCTCTTACAGTTTACACTAGCCTAGCCTGACGTGGGGTAGATCTACACACAGGGGCAGAAATGCTATAAATAAGTCAGAAATTAAATCGTTATAGCAAACGGGGGGGGGGAACCCTATGTAAAAAGGCTATTGACAGGTTTTGTGCTCCCTGGTGCCATCCGGTGTTGCGTGTTTATAACTATTCAAATATCTGGTTGTTGTTTTTTACTAATGTAGCTGAGTCCCTGGTTCCTGGTGTGTGTGTTTTTGTTTTACAAAGGTAAGATCACATTCACACCATACATTTCAAGCACTGTGATAAACAATTAGGGGTGCCCCCAAAGAATTCTGGGTGCTGGGATTTCTTAAGGGTGCTGCGAGTCTTTAAGGAACCTCTATTCCCCTCCCAGAGCAGTTTAACAATCAATCCGTCTTCAAAGGGAACAGGGCATTCCTCCCCCGAAAGGGTAGGAAACCCACAAGATAGTCTGACTGCATCCTCGTTCTTTACATTGGTTTCCTGGAAGTTCTTTTGCAACTAGCCAGAAAAAGCACTACCAAGGTGTTGCTGTAACTAAACCACTGAGCCTCTTGGGCTTGCTGATTGGAAGGTCAGTGGTTTGAATCCCCGTGACGGGGTGAGCTCCCGTTGTTCGGTCCCAGCTCCCACCAACCTAGCAGTTCGAAAGCACACCAGTGCAAGCAGATAAATAGGTACCGCTGCGGAGGGTGTTTCCATGCGCTCTGGTACTCGTCACAGCCCTACTGTCTGTGGACAAACGTCAGCTCCCTCGGCCTGAAAGCGAGATGAGCGCCGCAACCCCATAGTCGCCTTTGACTGAACATTACCGTCCAGGGGTCCTTTACCTTTTACCTAAAGTGCGCCATTACATTTCCCCCTCACTTTGCAAAGCTCACCATTCTGCAGTGTGGTGCTTTACCTTATCCACCTGCCGAAACTGACCTCATTACAATTTTATGTTCTCTGTAATGGGGGTTAGCAACCAGAGCGTCTGGGGCTGAATCCAACCTCTGCCATCTTGTTTCTGTGGTTGCCAAGCTCCCCATTCTTTTCTTGAAACAGTGCAAAAGGAAGGTGGAGAGGAACCTGTAGCAGCAAGAAGAAGAAGAGTTTGGATTTGATATCATGCTTTATCACTACCCGAAGGAGTCTCGAAGCAGCTAACATTCTCCTTTCCCTTCCTCCCCCACAACAAACACTCTGTGAGGTGAGTGGGGCTGAGAGACTTCAGAGAAGTGTGACTAGCCCAAGGTCACCCAGCAGCTGCATGTGGAGGAGCGGAGACGCGAACCCGGTTCCCCAGATTATGAGTCTACCGCTCTTAACCACTGCACCACACTGGCTCTCTCTAGAAACTCCTTCACACATTCAGTATGCATGGGTAGCTGTTGAAGGCATAAGTTTCCATAAGCATCAAGTCATTTGAGCCTTCCTCAGAAACGTCTGAATATGATGGACAGGGCAGAAGCATTGTACATGAAACCTCTGGGCTATGCAGTGTGGAACAGAAGCTGGGTCTGCTGCATAGATAATGGGCATTATCTCAATAATTACAATGGTTATATAAGGAAGCCTAGCATTGTTATCTCTGCGTTACCTATTCGGAAAGAGGGTTGTGAATAAGAAAAAAAATAGTTCACCTAAAACCTACTCAGTTCATGATGGAGGTAAGCAAAATCTGAAATTGAGGCCTTCCTGGTTGTTCCCCAGCCTGCAGAAGCCCATCTGGGGATGACCTATGGAAGGGAGCCTTATCTGTTGAGGCACCTCTCATGGAACTACCTCCCCTCTGACGTGGGGCAGGCACCCAAGAAGAAGAAGAGTTTGTGTCAGGAGTATGGGCAGGAGTCAGGGACTGGGGCCTGTAGTGCTTTGCAGGACTAGGGCCTGCGTCAGCTTGTGCTGGAGAAGCAAGGAGTGGCCACTCAGGTGAGGCCACTTGATACTTCACTGCAGCTGGTGGCAGGAGCTGGGAGGGATAAAAGCTCAGCATTTCCCTTCAGCTCTTTGCCACAGCAACACTATCCCTGCCTGGTTGCATCTGGCCTCTTGCTCCTTGATCCTGGAACCTTGCCTTGCCGATGCTTTGCTCCTTGGACCCTCGCCTTGCCGACGCCTTGATCCTTGACCCTTGGACCTTTGCCTTGCCGATGCCTTGCTCCTTGACTTTGCAACTGCCTGCTGCTGGACCCTCAGCCCTGCACCTGCTCCTGCTTCTACACCACCATCTTGCCTCTGGTCCTGACGTCCTCAGCCAGGGCTTCAACCGCCCGCTGACCGGACCGTGACAGTTTGGATTTGATATCCCGCTTTATCACTACCCAAAGGAGTCTCAAAGCGGCTAACATTCTCCTTTCCCTTCCTCCCCCACAACAAACACTCTGTGAGGTGAGTGGGGCTGAGAGACTTCAAAGAAGTGTGACTAGCCCAAGGTCACCCAGCAGCTGCATGTGGAGGAGCAGGGAAGCGAACCCGGTTCGCCAGATTACGAGTCTACCGCTCTGAACCACACCACACCACACTACACCACACCCAACCATGCTATGCTTCTTGTAGGGTTGCCATATTTCAAGAAGTGAAAATCTAGACCAGGCATCCCCAAACTTTGGCCCTCTAGATGTTTTGGACTACAATTCCCATCATCCCTGACCACTGGTCCTCTTAGCTAGGGATCATGGGAGCTGTAGGTCAAAACATCTGGAGGGCCACAGTTTGGGGATGCCTGATCTAGAAACAAACAATTCCCAAAGCTACAAAATTCCCGAGGCTGTTGAGCTTTTTTTGAAAACAGAAAAACTGCCACTTTTCAGAAACACACGCGCCAGACTTCACATCCGCCATTGAAATGCCGAAAATATCCGGACGTATGGCAACGCTACCTTCTGGGACCTGTTGAAAACTTAATTATTCAAATAGAAGCAAAGAATTGCAGAGTTGGAAGGGACCCTGAGGAGTCACCTAGTCCATGGGTAGGTATCTTAAGGCCCGGAGGCCAGATCCAGCCCAATAGCCTTCTCAATCCGGAAGGTAAGCAGCGTTTCCATGCGCTGCTCTGGTTCGCCAGAAGCGGCTTAGTCATGCTCGCCACATGACCCGGAAGCTGTACACCGGCTCCCTCGGCCAGTAAAGCGAGATGAGCGGCGCAACCCCAGAGTCATCCGCGACTGGACCTAACGGTCAGGGGTCCCCTTTACCTTTTTAACTGTACACAAAGTAGCAGCCATATTTGGAGAGTACGGTGCTCTTTTTGGGCAAAGCGATGGAGGCAGTCTTGTTACATTTAATAAGCCAGCTATTTAAATTTGTGCTTCTAAGCCAGGCATCCCCAATCTTCAGCCCTCCAGATGTTTTGGCCTACAACTCCCATGATTCCTAGCTAACAGGACCAGTGGTCGGGGGTGATGGGAATTGTAGTCCAAAACATCTGGAGGGCCGAAGTTTGGGGATGCCTGTTCTAAGCCAACAGAACAAAGAGATCACATACTGTATATGGAGCCCACAGGGAAGGCGGTTCAAGGTAAAAGTATTGAGACCAGTAGGTACTAACCGAAAGGAAATAAGTCCCGAGAAATTCTTATTTAGTGGTTTACATGGGGAAGATGTTACAATGAGTCAACAGTGGAATGATCCAATGCAGTTAGAACACACTTTGCTAAATCAAGTACAAAAGATTACTTAGTTGACTTTAAAAAACAATTATTCATCCCAAATTGGGAAGGGGGGGGCGTGGAGAGAGAGAGAGAGAATAAATCAAATGGCCAGGCTTTGTTCTCGCAATTTGCTGCAAGGCATTCCTAAACCTGTTAATGATAATGAAGCACCTTGCTGTTGTCTTTTAAACGGAGCTCTTTCAGGCTGTAATTAAATACAGACACCCAGCCCTACCTGTCTGAGGAAGGCAGTAGCAGGCAGGAGCGATTTTACAAAGTGTTGGGGGGACACCCCACCCAACAAAGGGCGCATGTATATAAAAAGAAGTTGTAACAGGGGTCAGCAAACTTTTTCAGCAGGGGGCCGGTCTACTGTCTCTCAGACCTTGTGGGGGGCCGGACTATATTTTTTGGGGGGGAAATATGAATGAATTCCTATGCCCCACAAATAACCCAGAGATGCATTTTAAATAAAAGGACACATTCTACTCCTCCGGGCCTTAGTTTGGAGACCCTGGGCTAAGCCCTGAGGAACAATCCAGACCCTCTGCCTTGCAGGACATCTTTGGGAGAAGAAAAGGCTAAGGAGTAAAAACTACACATATTCTTAAGACGTTTGGGTGGCTCCTTGTACGCCTCCTTCCAGCAACTCCTGCAGCCAGGCTAGTGCCAAACGTCTTGCTCTGCTTTCCTTTGGGCTGCATCAGTGAAGACGAGAGGGGGGAATGTGGGGACCATCAGTCCTCACAACTGCTTCATGGGCACAAGGCCAGAGTGTGCCTTTGGCAGGGGACAACCTGGCCCACCACCCGTAGGCACACCCCTATTATGGAACAACTCTCATAATCCCTGACCATTAGTCATGCTGGCTGGGAGTCATGATGGGAGTTGTACTCCAACACAGCTAGAGGGCACCATGTTAGCTACCCCTGATACGGAGCATGGGGGGGGGAGAGAATTGTTTGTTGTTTATTTGAGGAGAAGCCTGGGAAACACAGGAAGGATTAAGTAGCGCAAAGGAAGCAGGTGGTGGCTACCAAATGGTTGAAGTGTTTGGATCTGTTTCAAGAGAGGTGCCTCCCCACATTCCTCAGGATCAGGGCCGTCCAAAATAGGGCGGAAGAGGGGAATTCCTGTCCTCTGCCCCACCTACCAGAGGAACTGTGAAAAAAGGCCGCCGAGCACATCCAAAAAAGGGCGCTTCAGCCCAAGCGAGCCCCTTTATTCTTCTCTATCCTATAAAATCCCAAGTTATTCACTTCATAGCACTTGCTTCTAAGATGCCGAATGCTACTAGAGCCTGCAATTAATCCTCTGATTACAGGATGCTTTTGATGTGAAAGGGGATTATAGATCTATATCTATATTTCTTACATTTCTGCATAAGCGTGAGTGTGTCTGCATAAAGCATGCTTTTTCTACAGATCTATAACTCGCAGAGGCAGCCGGTATATTGACAAATTGCCTTAATATACAGTGGGATATAGGCAAGGATTACTGAAAGCTGACAGTCCTTAGGCGGGGAAAATTCCCATCCTTTCACTGGGAGTTTCCCTCCCAAGGGACTAAGGCAGGATTTGATCCAAAGCTCTCGTTTTTGTTTGCTTACCAGGGGTTCAGGCGACAGAGCTCTGTCAAATGAGGATTCTCTGTTCACGCAGGGCAGCAGTGAAGCCAAACACAGCTGGCTAATGCGCCCTGTGAATTACACATGTACCCTAAATGCTCCCCAGAATGCTCCTGAAAGGGGTTTAAGGCCACAGGTGCTCCCCTCAGTGGGCTTGCCAGCCTGGTACAACGTTGGTAGGCTGGCAAAATGGTGCAAGGAAAGATTCAATGGTCACAGAGTGCCAACAACATTGGGGGAATCTGGGGGAATTCTGCAATTTACACAGAATTATCTTTCCAAGTGTGACAGAACAAAAAACAAAACAAAGGGGGGGGGTGGAAAGGGGGGTGAGGATCTGGGGGGGGGACATAGAATCATAGAGTTGTAGAGTTGGAAGGAGCCAATCTCCTGCAAAGCAGGAACTTTTTGCCCAATGTGGGGCTCGAACCTACAACCCTGAAATTAAAGAGTCTTATGCTTTACTGACTGAGCTCTCCGAGTAATTCCACCCACCATTGAAGCCAATGGGTTTTGATGATATGCAATTTCGGCTTTAGGCGCGATCCCTGGAATGTAACCCCAACGTAAGTTACAGACTTACCGTACTTTCTACATCCTGGAAGAGGAAGAAAATAGATCACCAAGCAGTCAGTTGACGTCTAATACCTCCTAGGCCAGTGATGGGGAACCTTTTGGGCTTGGTGTGTCAAAATTCGCCAAAAAACCGAGCAGAACTCGAGTGGTGTGTCACTTCAAGAAAAAAACCATAATTTTGTGATATTTATAGTTTAAATAACAAATATGTATAATTGTTAAATAACAAATTTAAATAGTTTAAATAACAAATATGTATAACAAATATGTATAATTGTGAAGACAGGAGTGCCTGGCATGCTATGGTCCATGGGGTCACGAAGAGTCGGACACGACTAAACGACTAAACAACAACATGTATAATTGTAATATATAACTGTATTTAATAAACAAAAAACTAATTATTTAACCAAACCAAACCAAAAACCCCTTATTTATCACAAAGTGCCCAGAGTTGTTGAGCTTTTTGGGGGGAGCTGCTGACCAAAGTTTTGGAGGTTTTTTTGGGGGGTGCAAAAGTTGCTTTGCTATTTTGTGGGGGATGCCCCAAAGCTGCTGCACTTTTTTGGGAGGAAAGACAACAGAAATAAATGATGAATAATACCTTCGCTGGAACTAACACGCAGCACCGGCATAGTCTGCCAAAGCGCCAAAAAAAACCAGCACAGAACAGGTTAAAAATGAACGCTGTTACACCCAATCATAGTCTGCCAAAGCGCCAGGGGAAAAAACAGGACAGAAAGGGTTAAAAACCAATCTCTGGCTACCAGCAACAACAACAACAAAAAAGGTTCCGGGTTTTAACAGCAGAGACAAGCTGTAGTGTGAGGAGGAGCGGGAGAACAAATGGGGGGGGGAAACAACAACAACAACAACAACAACAACAACAACAACAACAACAACAACACAAATGGGCCAATGGGGCACGTGCCAGCAGTGAGGGCTCTGTGTGTCATGTCTGAGACGCGTGTCATAGGTTCGCCATCACTGTCCTAGGCCCAGCTTCACATTTGAAGTACTGTTATACCACTTTAACAGCCATGGCTCCCCACCTCCACCCCTAGAATCCTGGGAGCTGTCGTTTGAAAAGGGGGCTGAGAGTTGCTAGGAGATCCCGTTCCCCTCACAGAGATGGTGGCCCGAAATATCACTTTGACATAACTTTGGTGGTGTGATTCTCCAGAGGTTTGACTTCATCCTTGGAGAGGTTGTGTCTCGAGACAGACGGATGCCAACTCCATTTATAGTATATAAATGGGAATCAGAACTTAATCAGCAGAAATTGCTAGTGCTTATTGCGCATGTGTATTAAACATGAAATGAGGTAATGATGTACATGATGGTGAATGGTATGTGTGAATAGACGAATGGATGTCATTCACATTGGGGCAACGTTCCCAGTTCACATGTACCCTGATAGGTACTGAACTCAGTGGTGCAGTTTGGTAACGTTAGACTCCAGCCACAATAGCTTTATCTCAGGGGTAGGCAACCTAAGGCCCATGGGCCACAAGCAGCTCACGGGGGTCGTTTAACCGGCCCACAAGCTGCCCCTAAACTGAGCCACCCTAAACCAGCGCAGCACGGCACAGGGACTCACTTCTGCGGTGCCGGAAATTGTGTCTGCACAGACGTAGACGCTGGAAATCACGGCCACGTGCATTCACACATGCACAGAATCTGGCCCTTGGAGGGATCTCTGCTGGAGTGAACCGGCCCAGGCGAAGTAAACCTTGCCGACCCCTGCTTTATATGGATCCCCCTCTTTAGATGATGAGGTGCACTTAGTTCAAAATGTTGCAAGCCATTTGGGAGCCTCCTCTCCTCTCTTTTGCTGAATGGGTTCCTGGGCTTCCAAGCTTGTGGTTGCTGCCATCCATCTGTCTCGAGAGACAATGGAGAGTGCCTCTGGCGTGAAGTCAAACTTTTCTTTTCTTTTCTTTTCTCCCCAAATAAGATTCAAAGAAAGAAAGATAAACATTACATCAACCAAAATTCAAAAGCAAAGCCAACTCCAGTTCAACTATTGAGTCATTGCCTTGGACAAAATCAGATGGAAAGCCATGAATGGGACTCATCGCACTTAAGAGAACCTTAGGGACACAGCTGTCATCGAAAAACACAAATGTAATAGCTCCGTTCAAACACACTTGCCGATCAGTTGATGAGTGTATCAGGAAGTGCCGGTCTGAATGTTGAAGGAGCCATCATTGATCAATCACTACAGGACTTTTCTATCATCTCAAGCTATAGGGGAGTGAGATGGATGGGCCTGCAAAGTCTCTGCTCTGCTGAAAGACCAGCAACATTTTGACTTCTCCTCTCCTTGAAATCTTCCCACCTGGCCATTAGAAGAGTTCCATAACTAAGAAACCTCCTCCCTCTCAGTCCCTCTTCCCTTCCTGTTGGGTCTTTGAGATGGTAAACTGGAGGGCAAGAACTGCTTCGGGAGCTTTCGTTTAAGGCATTTATATATTTATTCATTTAAAGTGTTAAATGAATTATTTGCATTTCTAAGTGGTGTACCTAAACACAATCCAGCTGTTGGCTGAAGAGCATTTAAAGAAAGCTTTACGTAATTACATAATAAGGAACTATCTAAAGATTTAATGCTAAATGCAATACTTTCTTAGTGGAACTAATTTGCACATATTACGCAGTGTCCGATACATGCCAATCTCCTTAAACAGAGACCCTTCATATTTCAAGAGGGATGGCAATAATCTAAGGGGCGTTCAGAAACCCACAACAGTCTTGGCGGGCACCTCTCATGCTGTGAAATTTGGCCGGACACTGAGGGTGACCCAAGTTCCATTTATTGTTTCTGCGGAAAGCTTTCCTGCTGCCACAACTCCTTTGCCATTGGTGTTCTGACACCAGTAGAGGCCTGAATGGGGCATGCTGGGAGTGGATCAGAGAAGATCTTGGATCTGCAGGATTCAGAGTCCTCCTGTTCCTCCAGTACACCCCCAAACTATGCCTGCTCTGGAGCACCCATATTTACAGGTGAAACTCGGAAAATTAGAATATCGTTGAAAAGTGCATTTATTTCAGTAATGCAACTTATTATATAATAATAATAATAATAATAATAATAATAATAATAATAATAATAATACCATGCCCATCTGACTGGGTTTCCCCAGCCACTCTGGGCGGCTTCCAACAGAAAAATGAAATAAAATAATTAAACATTAAAAGCCTCCCTAAACAGGGCTGCCTTCAGATGTCTTCTAAAAATCTGCTAGCTGTTTTTCTCTTTGACATCTGATGGGAGGGCGTTCCACAGGGCAGGCACCACCACCGAGAAGGCCCTCTGCCTGGTTCCCTGCAACTTGGCTTCTCACAACGAGGGAACCGTCAGAAGGCCCTCGGTACTGGACCTCATTGTCTGGGCAGAACAATGGGGGTGGAGACGCTCCTTCAGGTATACTGGACCGAGGCCATTTAGGGCTTTAAAGGTCAGCACCAACTCTTTGAACTGTGCTCAGAAACGTTTTTATTTATTTTTCTTTTAATTTTTACAAATGCTCTCTTTTGGAAATTCCACAGTAATAAAACAAATAGTTACAATAATGCAAAAATAAACATCGCTATTACATTTCATTAATTACATTCCATTTATAATTGACCCACCTAACGACAAACAATTACAATTACAACAAATAAAGGCTTGACATAGCTTGCTTTGCATGTCATGCATCTCTCTCATAGATTGGTTTCACCTTTCAAGTTGCATTACTGAAATAAATGCACTTTTCAACGATATTCTAATTTTCCCGAGTTCCACCTCTATTCTCCACCACGATCACATTGGCAGGGGAAATGGGAGGAAGGTCCACAAACACCCATCCAATATGGCGGGGGGTCAGGAGAACAAGACGCCTCACCACCACCCCATCTCTGCCAGGCAATCTCATCAACCTCTATAACAGGGATGTCCAACAGGTCGATCACGATCTACTGGTCGATCGCTGGGTCCCTTTCCTTAGTGTCGGTAAAATAGAATCCTGCCCCACCCCGTCGCTCCGCCCTCCATTGTTGCATGATCTGCAGAACGGAAGATGGAGTTTACTCAGTGAGGCTGTTTTGCCAGCGATCTGTTGGTGAGCGGCTGTTCCCCTTTCTCCCATGATGTTAGGATTGAATTCTCAAAAATCAGGGCTTTTTTCTTCCCTAAAAAAAAAGCTCAACTTTGACCTGAACTGCAGAAAAACCGGGGCTTTTCTTCCTAAAAAAAGTTCAACAACTTTAACCAGAACCCTCCCAAAACACTGTCAGTTTTTAATTCTGTGAGTAGATTGCAATCTTTGGGGAGCTGACCACCCCCGCTCTATAGCATTGCTCTCCTCTGCCCAAAGCTCACCCCCTCCACAAGAAAAGTTTTGAGTTATTTTGTCTTTCTGCACCAGCACACACTGTCTGTTTCACTCGATGTGACCGACAAACTGGTGACTAGGAGTGGCTGCCAGGACCATATAACACCGGCCCTAAAGGACTGGCTCCCAGTACGTTTCCGAGCACAATTCAAACTGTTGGTGCAGCCCTAAATGGCCTCGGCCCTGTAGATCTGAAGGAGCGTCTCCACCCCCATCGTCCAGCCCAGAAACTGGGGTCCAGCTCCGAGGGCCTCCCGGTCGTTCCCTTACTGCAAGAAGTGAAGTTACAGAGAACCAGACAGAGGGCCTTTTCAGTAGTGGCACCTGCCCTGTGGAACGCTGTCCCATCAGATGTCAAGGAAATAAAACAGCTATCTGACTTTTAGAAGACATTGTTGGAAGTCACCCAGCGGCTGGGGTAACCCAGTCAGATGGATGGCATTAATAATAATAATGATGATGATGATGATAGCAGCAGCAGTAGCAATAATAATGTCAGTTCACCACATTTCAGCATCCATTTGTGATTACTGTATTATATTTTTACATCCTCGTGAAACCTGCCAGCATGCAATGTGCATTTCTCCTGATAGACACATTTTTGTATGCAATTTTGCTAATTTCTATATTTCGCAATTTTCACCAACCCGATGGATTATTTTTATACTGTTATTTTCTTCAAAGTGTGTATTTTCATGTACCCTTCCACCCAATACATTCATTTTTGTATTTTATTTTACTAGAACTGTGCCACAAAATCTGAAGAAGTGCAAATGTCAAGGGAGGGCAGCATTTGAATTCATATACATATTGTTCTGCGAACTGCAAATTAGGTTGGCTAGTATTAAAATGTGAAGTTAAACTGAACCAAATTCCTTGCTGAACCAAATTCCTTGCCAACCATGCAAGAAGCAGAAGGAATTGCAGAGACTTGGCTCATTGCTTATAATTCAGACCCAAGGAAGTGAGTGTTATTGAATCATTTCAGTGAAGATCAGAAGAGCTTTTAAACAAATCAAAGCTTAGGTTGCTCTGCCCCCTTGTGGCAGTATGCCACCATAACATCTATGCTAAGGTAAAGGTAAAGGGACCCCTGACCATTAGGTCCAGTCGTGACCGACTCTGGGGTTGCGCGCTCATCTCGCATTATTGGCCGAGGGAGACGGCGTATAGCTTCTAGGTCATGTGGCCAGCATGACAACGCCGCTTCTGGCAAACCAGAGCAGCACATGGAAACGCCGTTTACCTTCCCACTGTAGCGGTTCCTATTTATCTACTTGCATTTTGACGTGCTTTCGAACTGCTAGGTTGGCAGGAGCTGGGACCAAGCAATGGGAGCTCACCCCGTCACAGGGATTCGAACTGCCGACCTTATGCTTCCCTTTATAGACATCTATGCTACCCTTATGCTTTTAAAGGTTTGGCTGCTGGTTCTGAAACTGTACCAGTCTGTGCAGAAGAGAAACCATCAGTTTTTATCCCAATGGCTGACACAAAGCTCACTATGTGACCCTGGGCTCGTCACACTCTCTTAGTCTGATCTACCTCAGGAGTGGAGTCCCTATGGCGGTTGGATGGGGCCTTGTACGCCTCCTTCCGTCAACTTTTGCAGCCAAGCTGGTGCCAAACGTCCTGCTCTGCTTTCCTTTGGACCCCATCAGCGAGGCCAAGAGAGCGGTCTTGTTATCCGGGCAGCTCAGGTCCTCCAGACACATTGCCCAGGCATGCGCCCTGGGGAGATCACTTCTGTGCTGCTAATGCAGCAGAAACAATATGGGAGACAATAGTTACAAGCTACCAGTTTCCGCAACCACAGCAGGCAAGGCACTGTGATTCTGCAGCAATAGTTTGACTTCACCCCCAGAAGCGCACTCCATTGTCTCTCGAGGCAGACGGGTGCCAACGACGATTGCTCATCAGTTTTAGCAGGTAATAGGCCCAGTATACCCAAAGGAGCGTCTCCACCCCCATCGTTCAGCTCGGACACTGAGGTCCAGCTCCGAGGGCCTTCTGGTGGTTCCCTCACTGCGAGAAGTGAGGTTGTAGGGAACCAGGCATAGGGCCTTCTTGGTAGTGGCACCCACCCTGTGGAACACCCATGTCAAGGAAATAAACAACTATCTGACTTTTAGAAGACATCTGAAGGCAGCCCTGTTTAGGAAAGTTTTTAATGTTTGATGCTTTATTGTGCTTTTAATATTCTCTTGGGAGCCGCCCAGAGTGGCTGGGGAAACCCAGCCAGATGGGCGGGGTATAAATTTATTATTACTATTAATGTTGTTGTTGTTGGTGATTCTGCACGAACTGTGACACAACTAGGCTTTATTCCTTAGCAAAAGCAGCATCAACTCTCTTATCATATACCTATGCCTTGCATAGCAGGAGGAGGCTTCGATGGCGTGAGCAACTAGGGGACTCGTTGCAAATGTTCAGCTTGGCATATGATTTCTCTGTTTCGTAACCGCTTCTATTTGCTGCCGCAGTAGTTTTGCCCAGTCGTCTCCTCTCTTCAGGGCACAAGATCTGGTCTCCATGTCTTTCAGCTTCCTTATCTCAGGTGAGATGTCGAGGGGGAGATCGGCTTTAAGAACGGCATTTTCAAACTTCACAGGGGAGGCAGGAGCCAAGCAGCATCTGGAACTGGAGTGGAAGAAAAGAGGAAATGAGCACACATCTGTGCAACAAACCTCTAAACGTCTCTGAAATTTGGACAGGACTGAATGGGTTCCGTCTCAAAGACTGCTCTTGCCACAGTAAATTTGTTGATCTTCAAATTCTTGTGGGTCTCTTCACATGTTGTGCCCTAAACAGCTTTGGCCCTGTATACCTGAAGGAGCGTCTCCACCCTCATCGTTCAGCCTCGAAACTGAGTTCCACCTCCAAGGGCTTTCTGGTGGTTCCCTCACTGTGAGATGTGAAGCTGCAGGGAAGCAGGCAGAGGACCTTCTCGGTAGTGGCGCCTGCCCTGTGGAACGCCCTCCTATCAGATGTCAAGGAAATAAATAACTACAAGGTAAATTTGACGTATTATCTCACATGCTGCAGATGGCAGAGTGGAGTGGACCAAGGCTCAGAGAGAGTAGGTTGTCCCGAGTCTGCAGCAAAGGCAAGATCTGAACTGGCTTCCCAGTTCACAGCTCAGTTTCTTAGCGACTATCCTACCCCAGCTCATAATGTGCGTGAGAGAGCGTGTACGGCCTTTGCCAACAGTTCCCCCCCCCCACTTGTTCACATTTTGCATTCATCAGGTGTACTGTGTTTGCTGCCTTGTACGTAGCTTGAACATGATTTTTATCAACATCATTTTATGTTCTCGGGATGGCTATTATACTAGTAAGAAACAAAAAGCAGTTTGCTGCTGTTGTTGTTAACGCTATGATTTTATTAATCTTATTATAGCTGCATTATTATTATTATTATTATTATTATTATTGCTGCAATATTATTATTTATGCAATTAATAAATATTTTTTTTAAAAAAAAATTGTCATACAGTGGTGCCTCGCTAGACGAATTTAATTCGTTCCACAGGTCTTTTCTTATAACGAAAAATTCGTCTAGTGAATCCCATAGGAATGCATTGAAATTTTTTGGAATTTTTTTTGGATTTTTTTTGCCCATAGGAACGCATTAATTGAATTTCAATGCATTCCTATGGGAAACTGCGATTCGCTAGACGAATTTTTCGTAAAACGCATTCGTCTAGCGAGGCAAGCTCCGCTCGAAAAATCCTTTCGTTAAGCGGAAATTTCGTTAAGCAGGGCATTCGTTAAGCGAGGCACCACTGTATTCATTTCCATGCTTTAGTATATTATAACAATACTAACTATATACTATAATATATATAATTCTGCAATAAAAAAGCTCCTAAAGCGTGTAGACAAATTCATGCTTACGTGCTTGGGTGGCAACTGGAGTGCTTGTAATGGTAGCAAACAGCAGTGGCTGAATGGGGACAGAGGAGATAGCGGTTGTCCTCCCAGCAGCGTCTCATGGTTTGGACAATTTCTTCATCAGAGACTGAGCAAGACTGAAGACCTTCAGAAAGCTGCAACCAGACACGAGGACTCAGAAAGCTGCAACCAGACTCAGAGGATACAGCTGCAAATATAACGCTTTAAGTACGTGTTTTTTTATATATGCGTAGATTCCACCAGAGAAACTGTAGACATCACCTGCCCAGTGAAGATCACAAGTGGTTGATTGTCACGTTTGCATCCTGCCACCCCTAAGCACCGCAATGATCTCCCCACCAATATCTCTCCTCTCCCTTCCAGGAGGCGATGCTTCTGACGCGAGGTCCGTTGCACGGCAGCCGCTCCCGAAAGAGAGGCTTCTAACTAAAAGCAAGCTGAAGAATCATAGGCAAATCATAGCTAACCTTCTTTTGCAACTGGGACGGGAGCTGGACTTTTTTAGCGGAGTAAAATTCTTCCATCACACCTCGGACCAAGTTGCTGTCTGAGCCAGAGAACAGCCAAAAGACCCTTTCCATGTTGTAAGGTTCCTAGCAAAGGAAAAGATGCCACAAGCCGTTTTCTAGGAGGAGGCTTATGTTCAGAAGCAAGCAAGTATTTAGATATGGGAAAGATACGCAGGAGTCAAAGGAAATGGGTTGCAGGAAAAATGCACCCATCAACAAATCTTATTACACAGTCACATTCCCCATAGCCCAAAGGGCTATGGTGTGGCTCTAAATCAGGGAGATCAGATTTTTCAGGACTACAGCTCCCATAATCCCTGACCACTGGCTATGGCTGATGGGAGTTGGAGTCCAACACCACCCGGAAAGCCACAGCTTCTCCATCCCTTCTCTAAATAGTTCAAGAGAACGGTCTTAGGATCTTGAGGCAGCTGAGTCACTCTGCAAGACCAACCAGGGCTTCATCCAATAAGAACATCCCAACAGATTTCCCCATACTGACTCCCTGTGTTTCCCTCTCTACCTTTTCCATTGAGAAAGGGAGGAAATTGGCTGTCATACTGGCAGGCAAACTCAGGCACCAGTTCTTGCCCAGTAGTTCCCGCAAAAAGCCAGCTGGAATGGAAGCCGTATGTAGCTGATTCTTAAGCATCAGCCTGATGGATAGCTGCTGATGACTGACAACTGGGGGGGGGAGAGGAGGCCGATGGAGCCGATCTCTCAGCAAGGCTGATGGAATGGTCCATCAATGGAGTGAGCACGGCTGGGGGAGGCTCAGGGAGCTACGATGAGCTGGTCCTCACATGTCTACCATACTAAACAGCACGTTCCTCTCCAGGTAAATTACCTGAATATCCATTGCTGAAGCCAGTGTTGACTTCACAGGCCTGGACAGCGAGAGATCGCCCCGTTGGATAGCTCTGTGTACCACGTCGTTGTCATTTACCACTGCCACAAGATCAATGGGGAGCCCCATCTTCTGTGCAAGACACCCAGCTGGACCAAAGAAAGAAACCATCAGTAATTTGTACCACAGATCTCCTTATGTAAAGCAGATGCACAATTTGGTACCGAAATCATTTCAACTATTCTATTTGATCTTATTGTCAATACAGGAATGAATACAGTTGTGATTGGTGATACAACGGTACCTTGGTTCCCAAACACCAAAAACCCGGAAGTGATCCGGTTTTCAAACATTTTTCGGAAGCCGAACGTCCGATGCGTCTGTCGGCTATTGTTTCCGGGGCACTTGCACCAATCAGAAGCTGTGCCTTGGTTTTCGAACATTTCGGAAGTCAAATAGACTTCCGGAACAGATTAAGTTTGGCGCTTTTGTTTTTGCTATTTATCTGGTGTTTTTGTTTTTGAGGCTTTTTTGGTTAATTTGTTTTTGTAACTGTGTGGAACCCAGTTCAGCTACTGATTGACTGATTGATTGTGTAACTGCGAAAATGGATAAAAGCCCCACATCCGAACAATGACTATTATCAGTGCAGGTAAGAAAAAATGATAATGTTTATTTTTATCATCTACAATATTGTCTTATTTATTTTATAGTACAGTGCATTGATTATTGCTTTCATTTTATGGATCCGTGGTCTCGTGAGAAAGTAAAATTCATGTTAAATTGCTGTTTTAGGGGTTGTTTTTAAGTTTGGAACGGATTAATCCGTTTTGCATTACTTTCTATGGGAAAGCGCGCCTTGGTTTTGGAACGCTTTGGTTTTGGAACGGACTTCCGGAACGGATTGAGTTTGAGAACCAAGATACCACTATAGAACTGCAGAAATATGTAAAGCACACACTCCGCTCTGCTTATGTAATTTATGCAAGTCACATAATTTAGTTGTTCTGGTTACATAAACTGGCTGTATTCCAGGAGCCCAATCCATAGCTGCCAAGTTTTCCCTTTTCTCACGAGGAAGCCTATTCAGCATAAGGGAAAATCCCTTAAAATAAGGGATAACTTGGCAGCTATGGCCCAATCCCAGGTCTATGCAATTTTCATTGGGTCTCAGTCAATGACTTAAGCTCAGCAACCCACGATAAACTAGGAGAAATATTCAGCAAACCTCAGAAATTTGGCCAGATTGTTTAGGAGTACAGTGGTACCTCGGAAGACTAATTTAATTTGTTCCACGGGTCAGTTCGTTTCACGAAAAAATTCGTCTTGTGAATCGCGGTTTTCCATAGGAATGCATTGAAACTTAATCAATGCGTTCCTATGGGCAAAAAAGCACAAAAAAGGCGCCAACTCACCCGCCACAGCCGCTCCGGAAGTTTTTAAGGCTCTGGCGGCGGCGCTGTTGCCACCAAGGGCTGCCTGGCAAGCCCCGTTGCTGCTCCTGCCGGATCGCCATCAACTCCGAGCTGGCGAGATACGGCGGGTAGCAGGTACGGTGGGCGGAGGGAGGGAGGGAGCTTTCCCAGGAGGTAGCGGTGGCGGCGCTGAGGGGGATGGAGCCGAAGCGCGGGAACCAGCTGTAGCGCGGGAAGGCGGCAAAGGAAGATCAACTGTCAGCTTCCCGCGCTGACAGCTGATCTTCCTTTGCCGCCTTCCCGCGCTACATTCTATGGCCACGCTTCGCAAGACGAAGCGGCGGTCATAGAAAACCTCGCCGTCTTGCAAGTCCCTTGCGCAACGCAAAACTCTTTCGTCTTGCGAGTTTTTCATTGCATGAGGCATTCGTCTTGCGAGGTACCACTGTACTAGGTATGCACTGAAGCAGCAAAATAAAAAGTTATCTTTGACATGCTGCTCGTTTTACAGCTCCTCCCATCTCCAGTGATGCAGCTTGCAGACAGGTCCAGCACAATTCATCATGACTCAAGGAAGCATTTGGGGGGGGGGTGTTGGGTTGTTGTTTTTCTAACCTGTGAGATTTCCTCCTCCCCCAGTTGGAACAACTACCTCCACAACTGGCAGCGGAACGGAATCCATAGACGGAGCACACTGGAAGTAGGCGTAGAAAAAATGAGCAATCTGCACCAGAATTCTGGACCAGTTGATCGAATTCAGACTCATCAGGTTGTGTCTTCTTGAAAAATCCTCGTCCGCAAACAGTTCTTTGATTGGCTCATCAATTTCATCACTGTTGCCTTCGGCTGGAGGGAGAAGCAGGGATGGAAGAGGCAGGCATCAGTCCTGTCGCAGAAATGTGCCTTGTCGGAACACACCTGGGGGGCACATACAGCCTCCGGAATGAGACAGACCTCTCCAGGAGTCTTCCTGAAGACTCTCCAGGAGTCTTCCTGGAGACTTTAATACTTATCACCAGTAAAAAAACTTATCACCAGTAAAAAAATGTTTAGCGGTAATCTCATTTTCCTACTCATGTTGAAATAGGTAAAGGTAAAGGTACATATATCAGGAATGCTTTGATGGTGTTTCCTGCTTGGCAGGGGGTTGGACTGGATGGCCCTAGTGGTCTCTTCCAACTATGATTCTATGACCCCTGACCATTAGGTCCAGTCGTGGATGACTCTGGGGTTGCGTGATCATCTCGCACTATAGGCCGAGGGAGCTGGTGTTTGTCCGCAGACAGCTTCTGGGTCATGTGGCCAGCATGACTAAGCCGCTTCTGGCAAACCAGAGCAGCGCATGGAAATGCCGTTTACCATCCCGCTGGAGTGGTACCTATTTATCTGCTTGCACTTTGCCGTGCTTTCGAACTGCTAGGTGGGCAGGAGCTGCGACTGAACAACAGGAGCTCACCCCGTCGCGGGGATTCGAACCGCCGACCTTCTGATCGGCAAGCCCTAGGTTCTGTGGTTTAGACCACAGTGCCACCCCGTCCCCCATGTTGAAATACTGCCGCTCAATGAGGCCAAACTTGGATTCACAAAATATTTAGGAGTATGCCTACCCCTGCGTCCCATCCCCCCAAAAAAAAGCACTGCTCACCACTCCTGACCACTAGGCAACAAATCCACAATGACCGAACCCAGAAACATTCTGAAGTTAAAAATGAAGTTGCTCACTGATAAACACATGGACGTTGTCTTCAATCACTGTTGTCATCTGCCGCTCTTGCACCTGACTGCAGAGGCCGCGTGGCAACAGAACAAATATGTCCACGTTCTGTTCACCCCGGACACTTTCGATGGCTGAACTCCCAGTATCCCCTGAAGTCCCTGTTTAAAAAAATAACCAAGACTGAAAAACTTTATTTGAAAAACCAAATAAAAAATGTTGTTGTTTTTTTAAAAAAAGTTTATGGCCATTGTAAGGGGGAGAGAGTACAGAGTACCTCCCCTTATCATCAAGAGCAGCCCCTCCCCGAGCAGCGAAGGAAGCACAGGCTCGGGGGAGGCTAGTCAGGACACGGAGAGAGAGTGCCAGGGCTCAGGCAGGAGGAAAGAGCCCAGACTCTACAGGCGGGAAGAGAGAGAAGGGGAAAAGGGGGAGAGGGAAAACATGGAACGCAGACCCTTTCCTCCAGTTCCGGAATTACGAAAGAGAGGAAAGGGGAGGAGATTCAGTGTCCCGCGACTTTTATGTTGGGAGCGTTCGCGCCGGGGGGCACCTCCGGATTCTGCATCGGAGTAAGAAGACATGTTTCTACACCTAGCTCACTGTAAATAGAGGCACCAATAAACACGTTGTGGAAAAGTGACATGAGGAGCGTCGTTACTCTAGAGTAGTCGAAAGAATCCCCTGACAGCCATCATTATTTTTCATGGGAGCAAATTGCCTTAGTGCAATTACCGTATTGCAATCTGTCTCTCCTTCTCTCTCAATGTATTTGTACAACAGATTTTGAATGGAGGACCCTATTCTACGACAAGATGCCCAGTGGCCAAGCCTGCTCAGTGTGGCCACTTGCTTTGCAGAACCTGTTTTCCAGATGTAAATCGAGATCAGCACTGGGACTCTAAGACTTTTGACACCAGCACTTATGTTGAGGCAGGGCGCGCTGGTATACCGTACAGCCACCCGTCCCCCCCTGCGCACATGCCACGATCTCGCCACTGCCACTTGCCCGCCCACCCCTTCCCACCCATACCTTTGCCGCTTCTTCTTCCTCCTCCTCTGCTTGGCGATTGCAAAACCGTCACGCGAAAGCGCCTCTGCTCTGGTGCAACCTGTTACGATCGTCAGGCACTTTCCTGGAATGTCCTTGGGCAATCGTAAGGGTTGCAACAAGCACCTCTGGAAGGTCACGCCTGTGGCCTCAGGAAAGAGTGGCGGAGGAGGACATGGCAAAGGTATGTGGGGGGAGCAAGTGGGTGGGTGGGCAAGCAGCAGGGAAGCACATGGTCCATATCAGCACCTATATATATTTTTTTTTGGGGGGGGAACCACAGACCGAAACTAATCACACAATTCTACAATATAGTGTGAGTAAAATACACATCTTCAGTAAGCAATACTAGGGTGGATTTGATTTAAATCAAATCACGATTTAAATCACGATTTAAATCACGATTTAAATCACTAGTCAGTAAGACTTGATTTAAATCCTTTTTTTACAGAAAGACTCATCCTTGCTGTTACAATCTTAATATTTACAACCAGATGAAGGTTTCATTTTTGGAATAATAAATTTTCAGAGTAGTTTTTACAGTTGTATAAAAAATTACTGATTTGGTTATACTATTAGAAATGCATAGACAGATAATTATGAAATTATTGTGAGGTTTAATAAGTTAACTGTTTATATTTGGACAACTTTTCTGCTGTACTTTATTGGAAGGAGAAAAATAATCATTTCCTAAAACAGTAACATTATAGCATACGTATCCATGCTTGTTAACTGATGTGGTTAAATGGTTTTTTTATAATAATAAAAACTTAGACTGAGTTTTAGCACACATGAAAAACTTAAAACAAATCCTTATTTCTTGATGAATAGCCTTAGGACTATAATGTAACTTACCGGTAAATAGAAAACTATCTTTATAAAGATTTTTCCTCCCAAAGCATTTTGTATGTTGAAAATCCAATTTAAAGCAAAAAATCCGATTTAAATAAAAAAAATCTGATTGTTTTGATATTTTTTTTAAAAAAAATCATTGATTTTTATCTGCCCTGTTTCTTACTCTCTACTCTGTCGAGGTGCCCACTCTGTATTCTGCTCTGGTCAGACCTCACCTGGAGTATTGTGTCCAGTTCTGGGCACCACAGTTCAAGAAGGATACTGACAAGCTGGAACGTGTCCAGAAGAGGGCAACCAAAATGGTCAAAGGCCTGGAAACGATGCCTTATGAGGAACGGCTTAGGGAGCTGGGTATGTTTAGCCTGGAGAAGAGAAAGTTAAGGGGTGATATGATAGCCATGTTCAAATATATAAAAGCATGTCATATAGAGGAGGGAGAAAGGTTGTTTTCTGCTGCTCCAGAGAAGTGGACATGGAGCAATGGATTCAAACTACAAGAAAGAAGATTCCACCTAAACATTAGGAAGAACTTCCTGACAGTAAGAGCTGTTCGGCAGTGGGATTTGCTCCCAAGGAGTGTGGTGGAGTCTCCTTCTTTGGAGGTCTTTAAGCAGAGGCTTGACAGGCATATGTCAAGAATGCTTTGATGGTGTTTCCTGCTTGGCAGGCAGTTGGACTGGATGGCCCTTGTGGTCTCTTCCAACTCTATGATTCTATGAAATACGCAGCCCTTGGCGGTGGGTTATAGAACACAAGAGAATGGGCCTAAGTGCAAATACAAATACTTCCAAGCCAGGGAAAAATAAATAACAAATGCATCTTGAGCAAAGGCAGCACATGATTAAAGACAAGCAGAAATCCATTCATCCTAGCTGCAAACATACCCACTAGAATTGTGACATGCTTCTTCTTCTTCTTCAGGAAGTATTGCAGGAACTGCCCTGTGCAGGACAAGGACAGATCCTTGAAAGCGTACGTTACGCCATGCCACAACTCCAAAACGTTCAAGCCCTTCTCCAGTCTTGACAGGTGAACAATATCTTTGTGCCTGAACCTGCTGAAGGCTCTGTCAATCAGGTCTAACGGAAGACGACAAAATCATAAAGACATCATTAGCTTGGAACCATGGGGGAAAAAATGGCATGGCAGTATATTGGCCCTTCAGACATATTAACATGACGGTCAAGTCAAGTTTTACCTCAATAGGGCTGCACTCCAGAATAAGGGCAACAATATTTAATTAGGGGGAAATGCAAGGCCAGGGGTCCACAAATTTGGGCTAATCTTTGTGGTCAGACAGAACCCTGGTTCATCCCTAAGGGCTGGGGTCTTGGATCCCAATCCCCAATACTATTTGGCTTGTCAGAGATGTTCTTTTCTGCTGGTGCAAATAGAACAGGCATAGGCAAACTCGGCTCTCCAGATGTTTTGGGACTACAACTCCCATCATCCCTAGCCAACAGGACCAGTGGTCAGAGATGATGGGAGTTGTAGTCCCAAACATACCTGCCAAGTTCTGGCCTGAGAAATAAGGGACTGGACCGGAAGTAGCAGACCGGAAGTAGCCCTGCCGGCATTTTGGAACTGGGCGGAGCATGCTCAGAAGCGACTTTTGATGCTGCTCTGCCCTGTTCCAAAATGGCCGCCGCACCAGAAGTCGCGCTGCAGCCATTTTGGAACTGGGCAAAGCAGCACCAAAAGTCTCTTCTGAGCATGCTCCGCCCAGTTCCAAAATGGCCGGCGTGCCAGAATAAACCGGGGGGAAACGTTTTTCGGCTGGGGACAGCTGGAAAAACGGGGGGTTTCCTGGGGAATACGGGAGACTTGGCAGCTATGGTCCCAAAACACCTGGAGCGCTGAATTTGCCTATGCCTGCAATCGAAGTTTTGTTGGGAAAGCAGCACAGAAGGAAAGGGTTAACTCCGCCCCCTGGCTGCTGCTTGTTGCAGTCTTGATCTTGATTCCCACCCATGACTGCTACAGTCAAACCGAAATGTTCGACAACCGAGGCGCGGCTTCCGATTGGCTGCAGGAGCTTCCTGCACTCAAGCAGAAGCCACGTCGGATGTTCGGCTTCCGAAAAACATTCGAAAACTGGAACACGTACTTCAGAGTTTTGGGCATTTGTGAGCCGAAATGTACGGCGACGGAGGAATTTGGGAGCCAAGGTTTGACTATATTTCCAGTTTAAAAGAACAAGAATCCAACTTTAGCACCCTGTGTGGTTCAGCCTTGTCTCCTCTTGCTGAAATTTCAAACTGTCCTGAAGGCAGGGACCGGGATTTTGCTGCACAACGCACATTGATAAAAGTTGCATAAATCACAATAAGAAATACTGCCAGCACATCTACCGCTGTTGTCGAGTCACCCGAAATTAATTACATTATATGAAAGGGAGCAAATACCATTTCCCCATGAAATAAATCTAACATAGTTTTTTAGGCTGTCAAATCTCGACAGCTGATCTGGATTCATTTACCATTTAGTGCCGCTTCCGGAATAAGCTCGGGCGAAATGAAGATGGAGCACAATTGCTTCACCAGTTCTGGGTAGGAGAAGCTGCTCCATTTTCGAAGTGTGGCATAGTCCAAGGCCGGGATTTCTTGAGGCATGAAAAGACCACCATCGCTTGCATAGCCCGATAAAAGAGCACCTTCGAAACTGACACTTCCGGCTCCTCCTCGGGTGCTGACGTACCTCATCTTTCTCTTCCTGGTCCCTGCAACACACAAAGCAATTACAGCAAATTATCTTCAGACCTGAGGATCTTCAGGCTGTTGAGACATCTCATAACTTTTGCCCTCCTGTGACCAGTATCTCTAGCAACCAGAAAGAAATCAAATTTAGCAATCCTGAACCAAAATCAACCAACCAACCAACCAACCAATCAAATACCTTTATTGGCATCACAGTAGCATACCTGCCAAGTTGCTGTCAGAGAAATAAGGGACCGGGCGGAAATAGCAGACCGGAAGTAGCACTGCCGCCATTTTGGAACTGGGCGGAGCATGCTCAGAAGTGACTTTTGATGCTGCTTTGCCCAGTTCCAAAATGGCCGCCGCGCCAGAAGTCGCACTGCAGCCATTTTGGAACTGGGCAGAGCAGCATCAAAAGTCGGTTCTGAGCATGCTCCACCCAGTTCCAAAATGGCCACCACGCCAGAATAAACCGGGGAAAAACAAAAAAAATCCATTTTTTCAGCTAGGAACAGCTGGAAAAATGGGGATTTCCCGGGGAAAACAGGAGACTTGGCAGCTATGCACAGTAGAAAACATTTCAATTAACTGGAATAATTAAAAAGACAAGGGTGAAGCTATCAAGAGCTAGAAGGTCACACTATAGTTGTGTGCATTTGGATATCCAGGCATAGGCAAACACAGCCCTCCAGATGTTTTGGGACTACAATTCCCATCATCCCTAGCTAACAGGACCAGTGGTCAGAGATGATGGGAGTTGTAGTCCCAAAACATCTGGACGGCCGAGTTTGCCTCTGCCTGTGCTACACCCTGTCTATTTCCCGAAAGGAGTGTTCGTTGGGAACCCTTTGGTTTACGAACGCCACGGACCCATCTGGAACGGATTAATTCACTCTCCATTACTTTCAATGGGAAAGTTCGCTTCAGTTTATGAACGCTTCAGTTTATGAACAGACTTCCGGAACCAATTACACCCATGCTTCGGGTTAAGTACGCTTCAGGTTGAGTACTCCGCGGACCCGTCTGGAACGGATTAATCCACTTTCCATTACTTGCAATGGGAAAGTTCGCTTCAGTTTATGAACAGACTTCCGGAACCAATTGTGTTCATAAATCGAGGTACCACTGTAATATCTTTGTCCCGATCTGCCAGGAGAAACCTTAATTTGGCTTCTTCTCGGAGTTGTGGGCCAGAGGTCCAACATTTTGCTCAGCATCAGTTGGCGAGGTCTGCTGTGTAAAGCGCAATCTAAGAGAATGTGGTTCATTGAATCAGGTACTTCCTGGCTGCAGGCACAAAAACGGGCTTGAAATGTAATGTGTGAGAATCTGCTAGGGCCGGATTTAGGTTTGATGAGGCCCTAAGCTCCTTAAGGTAATGGGACCCTTTATATGTCCAGCTGTCCTTTGTCAACAACAAATTGTCACTGTTTTTTGTGTTGAATATATGATATATGGTCATTTATGGACCTAATGGGTATCTCAAGCCATTTGGACACAACACAATATCTATTTTATCAAAGTAATTGTTGAACTAAAATACAATTAAGAAGTAGAAATGAGCAACCCCATGATATTTTAGGGAGCAGGCTACCGGTAGCAGACGGGGCCCATCGCTTACATCAGAGGAGCCTACACAACACAAAACACTGTTGCTGTATGTAAAAGGTAAAGGTAAAGGGACCCCTGACCATTAGGTCCAGTCATGACCGACTCTGGGGTTGCAGCGCTCATCTCGCATTATTGGCCGAGGGAGCCAGCGTATAGCTTCCAGGTCATGTGGCCAGCATGACAAAGCCGCTTCTGGCAAACCAGAGCAGCACACAGAAACGCCGTTTACCTTCCCGCCGGAGCGGTCCCTATTTATCTACTTGCACTTTGACATGCTTTCAAACTGCTAGGTTGGCAGGAGGTGGGACCGAGCAACGGGAGCTCACCCCGTCGCAGGGATTCGAACCGCCGACCTTCTGATCGGCAAGCTCTAGGCTCTGTGGTTTAACCCACAGCGCCACCTTTATTCGTTTTTTATCTTATATTTTGGAAATGTACATCCAGTTTTGTTTCCCTTAAAAAAAAATTGGGGCCCCCAAGAGAGTGGGGCCGTAAGCTATAGCTTGTTTAGCTTATACGTAAATCCAGCACTGGAATCTGCCTTTGGTCACTGCGGAGGGGGAAGCATTTAGTCTCGCAAGCATAAAAGCTCTTCAATGGGAAAGGAGTAGTAGATCCTTTAGGTATTTGGCACAGGCTGAACCAAAATTATTCATGGGGTGCCTCAGCGAAAGTCTCCATTTTTAGCAAACTGGAGGTGGTGGAGGGAAATGTTTCAAATTTGAAGAAAGAGGGTCCACGACATTTACTGAAAATTGCCAGCTACAGCAATCCAGCACTCATGCCTCCAGTGTGGCACTTTGTTTGCTCACTTGTTTTGCTTGTAATGCCAGAACTCCATAGAATCATAGAATTGTAGAGTCGGAAGGGACCACAAGGGTCATCTAGTCCAGCGTTTCTCAACCGCTGTTCCACGGCACACTAGTGTGCCGCGAGACGCTGGCTGGTGTGCCGTGACGTGCGGTGACGAGAAGGGCGATTGTCGCCCGCAATGCACCAGGGTGCCGGGCTGCCAGGGGCGCCGAGCCGCTGCGCCCGCGGCAGTCGTCCGGCGTCCGCGGCAGTTGCGCCCCACTCCCGAGCCGTGCGGCGCCTGAGGCGCCCGTCATCACAGCCGCGCTGTGTGGGAGGGGGCAGGGGCTGACGCTGACGCTCCCGACGTTCGGGAGTCCTTTGCGCATGCGCAAAGCGCAGCTGTGGACTCCGGCGGTTTCTCCCGAACGTCGGGAGTCGTCCGGCGCCCTCCAGACGGCCGCAAGGCGCCCGCCGGAGTCCGCGCTGTGTGGGAGGGGGCAGGGGCTGACGCTCTCCTGGTCTCCCGACTCTGCCAGCCAGGTCTCCTTCTCCTGACGTTGGCAGCCCGGCGCAGCTCACGGGGCGCCCAGGGGCCGTCAAGGCAGGTGCTCGGCTCCCGCCGGCGGCCCTTCTCCCGCCATGGCTGCCGCCGCGCACCCGGCTGGGATCCAAGCAGGCGGCCGCGGGGCGGGTGTGTCGCTGGGTCCGCTCCTCCTCCTCCTCCCTCGGCAACTCCGTGTAGGTGTGTTTAAAACTTTTATTGATGAAAAGTAAACTCTTCAGCATAAGTCTGTCATGATATTAACACGTATTTTCATTTTAGGCAGGCTAAATCATTTCGATTAAGGACACAGCACTTCCTGTCGAGAATCCCAGCAAAACAATTTTGCATAGGTGTACGCCACACATTTCATTAAAGTGCGCATCCAGGGAATTCCCCCCCCCCAAAAAAAACCCCATTTATTGAGTACATAATCATAATCATAAAAGGACATCATTTTTATTCATCAAACTAATGAAACAGAAGCCCAAGGTGGGGCTTGAACCCACGACCCTGAGATTAAGAGACTCCTGCTCTACCAACTGAGCTATCCAAACTCCAGAACCTTGATTTTTGCTGGTTTCCAGCAAAGTGGCAACAGCATCCGATCAGCCCAGCTTGAGTTGCAGACTGTAACAGATCTCAAGAATGAGGTTCAAAGTTCAGCAGCACTGACTGAACAACTGGCCTCATCGGGGTGGCAGGATGAGTACCGGATAAAAGCCTGCACTTTGGCCTTGCCTGAAACCAGTGTTGCTGTTTTTCAGGGCTGCATGTCGTTCTCTGCACAAACTGGTAGAAAATGTACAACCGACAATGAAGCAGAAGACATTTGCCAAGAGTCTTAGGGGATGGACATGGTTACAGAGTTATCTGCTGCTTTTGCTACATTTATGTGCTGTCTTTTTGTCAGTTTTTAAACCTATTTATTCATTTATCTATTTCTTGCATTTATATCCTAACATTTCCTCCAAGGAGCTTGAGGTGGTGTACATTGTTCTCCCTCTCCTCATTTAATCCCCACAACAACCCTGCGAGGCAGTCAGGACCGGATTTAGGTTTGATGAGGCCCTAAGCTCCTGAAGGTACGGTAATGGGGCCCTTTATATGTCCAGCTGTCCTTTGTCAACAACAAATTGTCACTGTTTTGTGTGTGTTGAATATATGCTATATGGTAATTTATGGGCCTAATAGATATCTAAAGCCATTTGCATAACAAAATATGTATTTTATCAAAGTAATTGTTGAACTTATCTTATATCTTAGAAATGTACTTCCATGTATTTTTCCTTTAATTTTTTTTGGGGGGGGGGCCAAGACAGTGGGGCCCTAAGCTATAGCTTGCTTAGCTTATACGTAAATCCGGCACTGGAAGCAGTAACTGGCCCCCAAGGTTGTCCAGCGAGTTTCATGGCTGTGTGGGGATTCGAACCCTGCTCTCTCGGCTCCTAGTCCAGCACTCCAGCCACTACACCACACTGGTTGTGTGTGTGTTTATAAATGGATTACAGGTAGACACAACTGGAAAATGAGCATCCTATTGGGTATCAGACCTTTTGTACTGACTGCTGCATTGTGGGTAGGAGGGAGAGTCACTGCAGGAGACAGACCTGGGAGGGGAGAAGGCAAAGGACTTCAGCTGAGTCAATGGAGTGGAGTGGGCTTCACTTATGTCAATTCTCCCTGGTGTGGTTAGTTTTGAGTAGGCATCCCCAAACTGTGGCCCTCCAGATGTTTTGGCCTACAACTCCCATGATCCCTAGCTAAGAGGACCAGTGGTCAGGGATGATGGGAATTGTAGTCCAAAACATCTGGAGGGCCGAAGTTTGGGGCTACCTGGTTTTGAGGCTCCAATCAAAGGCTTTGCAATTGGAAAAAGGAAAGGGGGGGTTCATATGTAAACATAAACATTATTTTCCATCTTACTGCAGGTTTCATTTCATTTCCCAAAATAAAATTTCATTTTACAGTTTATTATTGTTTATATTCTGAATTTGTTAGGAGGGCAGGTCTTTTGTTGGGGGGGCAGAATCTCAGTTAGCTATGTATTTGTACTGATTTTTATTGATTGGCGGAGGGGCAGCTGCCCTTCCCTTCTCCCACCTTGGCTACACCCATGATATGGGGGCACCCAAACCTTTAAGGCCTCCAAAGGTCTCGATCCGGCCCTGAATACTCTGCACCTGCTCAGGAGCACTCTCGCCCCAATTCTGTGATCATAACGGGAGCCGAGTCCCTCCCCACGGTGAGAGCCACAAGTTAATTCCCAAGCGGGCGCGCAACGGGCTACTCCGCACGAAGCGCGCAAAAGCGCGGAGAACTTTTGAGACTCCCTCTCGCGTGGGAACGCACTTTGGGGTCCAGCCAGCTCCGTTTCCTACCAGCTGTACGGAGCCCTCGCTGGCGCAGATCCTCCCCCTTCCTCCGGGAAGACGAGGCTCGTTGCAAAAGCGACCGACGAGCCGGACTCCGGAGATCTTCCTCTGCTGGGCAGATCGCAAAGGAAGAAACCCCTAGAGGTAAGGGAGCGCAGAGCCTTTCCCATGCCCAGACACTTCCGGTTCTCGATTAAAATCCCCCCACCCCCACGATGAAGCTCATCTCATACCAATGACAAACTTAGTGGGTCTCTAAGGTGCTGCTGGAAGGTTTTTTTTTTCATTTTGGATAGAAGGAGAGGGTCTTAACAATAAGCATTCCAAATGAAAATCAAAGCGTGTTTCTTTATGTAGTAACAGCAGCCAGAATCTTAAAAGCAAAATATTGGGGGGGAAACGAGCTAACACCAGCAAAAGAAGAATGACAGTTAAAGTTGTGCGAGTACATTGAACTCGCCAAAATGGCAGAGTTAATAAGAAACCACTCAGGAGATAAGGTTAAAAAAAGGAATGGGACAGCTTCAAAAATTACCTGATTAAATATGGTTCCAACAACATTTGGCTGTGCCGCCCTAGACTAATTTCGCAGAAAGGGATTTTTTTCTTCTATTGTATTGATAAAAAATTGAAAACAGATTATTTAAATGTAATAGATGAGTTGAACCGCAAAGACAGGCATAGGCAAACTCGGCCCTCCAGATGTTTTGGGACTACAACTACCATCATCCCTAGCTCACAGGATCAGGGATGATGGGAATTGTAGTCCCAAAACATCTGGAGGGCCGAGAAGAGGGCAACCAAAATGGTCAAAGGCCTGGAAACGATGCCTTATGAGGAACAGCTTAGGGAGCTGGGTATGTTTAGCTTGGAGAAGAAAAGGTTAAGGGGTGATATGATAGCCATGTTCAAATATATAAAAGGATGTCATATAGAGGAGGGAGAAAGGTTGTTTTCTGCTGCTCCAGAGAAGCGGACACGGAGCAATGGATTCAAACTACAAGAAAGAAGATTCCACCTAAACATTAGGAAGAACTTCCTGACAGTAAGAGGTGTTCAACAGTGGAATTTGCTGCCAAGGAGTGTGGTGGAGTCTCCTTCTTGGAGGTCTTTAAGCAGAGGCTTGACAGCCATCTGTCAGAAATGCTTTGATGGTGTTTCCTGCTTGGCAGGGGGATGGATTGGATGGCCCTTGTGGTCTCTTCCAGCTCTATGATTCTATGATTCTAAGAAGAAGATTCTGTTCGGGAGAAAGGGTGTGGCTCAGCGACAGAGCACATACTTTGAAGAATAATCCAGGTTCAATCACCCTCATTTCCAGGGAGAGCTCACAGAGATTGCCTGCCTGACATCCTGGCACTCTGCTGCCCATCAATAGAGGCAGTGCTGAGCTAGTTAAACCCATAACCTGACTCGGTATAAGGAACAGGTAGGTAGCCGTGTGGGTCTGAGTTGAAGCAAAATAAAAAAATTCCTCATTCCTTCAGTAGCACTTGGTATGAGCTTTCGTGTGCATGCACACTTCTTCAGAGACACTGAAACAGAAGTCACCAGACCCTTATGTATAGTCAGAGGGTGGGGAGGGGTATTACTCAGAAGGGTGGTGGGAATGGGTGATTGGCTGATAAATGTGGTGAAGTTGTTGACGGCTGTTAACGACTGCAATTGGTCTTACAGGAGAAAGCAAGGGGTGAGACGGCTAAAAATAGCTTTATCGTGTATAATGAGATAAGAATCCAAAGTCTCTATTCAGACTAGGTCTCTCCATGGTTTTAAGTTTGGTAATAAGTTGCAATTCAGCAACTTCTCTTTCCAGTCTATTCCTGAAATTCTTTTGTAATAAGACAGCTACTTTGAGATCTTCTAATGTCCTGGGAGATTGAAGTGTTCTACTGGTTTCTCTGTCTTGTGATTCCTGATGTCAGATTTATGTCCATTTATCCTTTGGCGTTAATCACATTTTGCTTGAATGTGAATAAAGACTTCTAGGCACCTCCCGATGTCATCATAATCCATTTTGTGAGCTCATAAAGTGCCCTATGGGACGGAAGCCGTTGGACAAATTGAGAAAGGATACAGCTGAGACCTTTGTACTGCTGCCTTAACTGGCAGCTTTTCACAAGAGGCTGTAAACAGAGACACCTCAGCAGCACTGTTTGTTCTGAGACCAAAGGACAGGAGCCAAGGCAAGGCCAATTTGCAGAGCCAAAGGTCACTCCCGAAATGACTCCGCAGTGCTGCTCTTGCAAGTCGGTTTGGGCCCCCAGGAAGTTGCAGGGACAACTGTACTGGGTACCAGTGGGATGCATGCTGGTGGCCATTGGCTGGAGAGGAACTGTGGCATTTTTCCAACACTTGCTTTATTGACAAATACACAAGTGGAGGGTAAAATCATTATTGACATTTGCTAAGGATTGGAAATTTATTGTGGACTTTTTGCGTGGAAATGATCCGATACGATAATCTTTATTGTCATTGTCCCATGCCGAACCACAAAAATTGAAAATCTACATCAAACTTGCAACAACCACCAGCCAACTATCCAAAAAATGCATATTGACTCGCTACCCATCTCGCCTATATATAATTAACCCCCTAAAAACTCTAATACCCCTCCTGCTTTGCCCCCTAAAACTCTGATGCCCCACAACTGAATACAGACCCTCCCTCACAAACTGCCTTTCGCTGCGTTCAAAACGGAAATCGCTCTTGGATAGAAGCTATTTCTCAGGCGGCTAGTCCTGGTCTTTATGACCCTATACCTCCTTTCAGAAGGCAGAAGCTGAAAGAGATCATTTCCGGGGTGCACACTATCCTGCACAATATCTGCAACTTTCTTGTAATATCTGGATTTGAAGACTGAAAAGAGAGAATGGTTCGATCTTAAGGAATGAATATCATATGTAGCTGCAGGACAGAGAACCTGTTTTATCTAAGTATATTATATATCTAAGTATATTAGCTGTTTTATCTAAGTATATTATAAAAAGTTAATTTGTAATGGGTTTGTATTTTTGCAAAACTTTGAATAAGTATCAATATACATTGGTACCTCAGTTTAAGAACAGCACTGTTTAAGAACGATTCGGTTTACGAACTCTGCAAAACCGGAAGTAGTGTCCTGATTTGCGAACTTTACCTCGGACTAAGAACGGAAGCCAAATGGTAGAAGGGCACCGGTGGTGGGAGCAGCGGCGTAGCGAGCCGCCATGGCACCCGGGGCGGCAAATTGCCATGCACCCGGGGGGGGAGTGGTGTAGCTACGTATCACCGGCCCCCCGCGCCTCCAAAGCCGCGCGCCTCCAGCTCCAAACTCCAGGTAAAAAGCCCGCTTAGCGCCGAGCGGGCTTTTTACCTGGAGTTTGGAGCTGGAGGTGCACGGCTTTAGAGGCGCGGGGGAGCAGCGATACCCCACCACGTAATGACGCATGCGCAGCATCGTGCTGTGCATGCGTGTTACATAGCAGGGTATCACTGCCCCCCGGCGACTCCAAAGCCGCGTGCCTCCAGCTCCAAACTCCGAAAGCCCGCTTGGCGTGTGTGTGGGGGGGTGCCACTCGGCACCCCCACCCCGTGACTCCCAAGCCGAGCCTCCAGCCTCCCGGTAAAAAGTCCGCTCGGTGCACCGCCAGAAGGCTGGAGGCTCTGCTTGGGAGTCATGGGGGTGGGGGCCACCTGGCACCCCCCCAGAGTGGAACCTGGGGCGGACCGCCCCCATCGCCCCCCCATTGCGACGCCCCTGGTTGGGAGGCTTCATTAGGGAAATTGCGCCTCAGTTTAAGAACGGTTTCAGTTTAAGAGCGGACTTCCGGGATGGATTAAGTTCGTAAACCGAGGTACCACAGTATATCTATTGTTATTTTTTGAGAGAGAGGGTGACAAAGAGGCACTCTTTCAAGGCAATTTCCTACAAGGCAGCAGATCCACAACTCCAACATCTGCTACCCCCAGAATGCTTCCAAACAACTCACAGACTGAGTCTGAATCTGCCTCTTCCAAGGCATGCCCAGCAGAGTGAGGTGGCCGGAGGTGGCTCTTCCATGAGGCAGAGCGGAGTAGCCGCCTCGGGCGTCAAATTTTGAGGGGCGGAAAGTGCCTGGAAATGTGTGCCATGTGGTCTGTCCCGCAGCCTTTAAGTTAGCTTGCTGTCCTAGGGGTGTAGAAATATATAAGGGTGTGAAATAAATAAATACTACCATATACGGTCTGCAGTAACACAGGGACTGTCTGTAATCAGTTGCAAGAGCGATCGTAAACTGCCATCGACTGCAGTCATCTAATCTAATCTGATAAACCTGGCGCCGCCGGATTTCTTTATAGTTATTACTACATGGTTTAGCAGTCCATTGATTAAAGAAAACCATTATCCTGAATTATCACCATAACTTTGTAACATTGTAGCTGCAGTGTACTGTAGATCACTGTCCTGGATTAGTGTTCAGAAAGATAACTTGGTACAGAAAATGACGGGCCAAGTTGCAACTCTGCACGCTAGTCAAGGACAGAAAATGGCCATCTGGAGGAGTTTTGCAGGCGCCATCCTTTACAACCGGTCTTGTCCCCAGAGCAACATGAGAGAGCTGAATCAACAGAGAGAGAAGAAGGCAGCAGGGCCCACACTCCTGGTTCACATAAGGCTTGTTCACACATTATATTGAACACAGGCATAGCTGCCAAGTCTCCCGTTTTCCCCGGGAAATCCCCGTTTTTTCCCCAAGAAATCCCCTAGCTGAAAAAACGGGGTTTTTTTATTTTTCCCGGTTTATTATTTATAGCAGACCGGAAGTAGCACGGTGGCCATTTTGGAACTGGGCGGAGCATGCTCAGAAGCAACTTTTGATGTTGCTCTGCCCAGTTCCAAAATGGCTGCAGTGCGACTTCTGGCACGGTGGCCATTTTGGAACTGGGCAAAGCACCATCAAAAGTCACTTCTGAGCATGCTCCGCCCAGTTCCAAAATGGCGGCAGCGCTACTTCCGGTCTGCTATTTCCGCCCGGTCCCTTATTTCTCTGACAGCAACTCGGCAGGTATGAACACAGGTGCAAACTGCCTCTGCAGATGTACAAGTGTTTGTGTGGAAGGCTGCCCAGCTGTGGTTTTGTGCAGCTCAACCATTTGTGCACACAAGTACACAGATTGTAACTCTTTGAATGGAACATGTGAACACCCCTGTATGTGTGTGTGTGTGTACACACACACACACACACACACACACACACACACACACATACGTTGCAGGAATTTGTGTATAGGTTGGGGGGTTTGCCCCTCCGGCAGATATCATGTACATGCAGCCCACTACCAAAATCAGCACAATCACTTTGGTGACTTTTGCAATTTGTCCCCACAAAATACTTCATCACAGTTTCTTTTTTTTTAATAATATTTTTTATTAGTTTTTATAGAAACAAGACAGACAAAACATACAAAATAAACTCTGTCCCTTCATTTTCCCTCCACCCCCAAGACCACTTCTGCCACCAGTGGTACCCATGGGCATTGAGAAACAAAGGGGTCCATTTTAAGCTGGGTTTGACCTCCCCCCTCCCTCCTCCACCCCCGTCCCCCCCCCCTGCCACTGAGAGGACAGAGGCGGAGGTTCTCTGAGGTTTGGTTCCCCCCCCCCCAGCTAATTCTTCAACATAACAATCTACTTAACAATAAAACAACAAAAGAAAAAAAGAAAGAAAAAAGAAAAAGAAAAAAGAAAAAATTATAAGTTCTCAAATCTTATTTTCTTAACAATATGTTTGTGGCTTCCTCGATTCTCTTCCTCCTGGTTTCCCTGACTTCTTTGATTGATTATGGCGGGTTTTCTATTCTAATTCAAAATCTTATTCTTATCATAATAACTTAATCCTCCTCCTTCTTCATGCTGCTCCCCCCCCCCCCCGAGTCCCCTCCTGCCACGAGGATACACAGTTTCTTCCTATCTATTCAAAGAGCCTTTGCTGCACAATACCAAATGTAATTCACTGATAAATGTATCTCTGCACTGGCTCACTGGGAAAACTTCAGAAATTCCTATAGACATGTGAGCTCAGCTACGCAGCAGCCCCTCTGTGCCTGAGTGATAATCCCTGGCATCCGGATACCTGAGTGCCATTCCAGAAATAACAAGCCCAGATGAAGACAAAAGGGTATGGTTAACTTGGCTGGGAAACAGGGAAATGTAAATATCTCTTTTGTTTCACTTGATGGGTGTCTGGTGGAGGGCAAGGGGAGAAATGGGGCAGGGTCCAGGGTGCTCAGATTACTGCCACCAGACCTCCCCTTTCATGATGTAACCATGATGCATTAGTGATGTAGTTTTGGGGGGGTGTAACATGGGGATTAGCAGCTAATAAAAGTTTGGGTTCTCTTTTGTACGGGGCTTCCATCTTGTTTCACCTGGTGGCAGGTGGGAGTCCTGTCGCGACAGTCTTCAGTAAAGCCCAAGCCTACTGGCTGCTGTTTTGCTCTGGTATTCCTGGCTGGTGTCCTTGTTTTTTTGTCCAAGGGAGCCATCAGATTTCTCCGTTAACAACACACACACACACACACACACAGTGGAACCCCAGCTTTTTTCCAGGCCACTATGGTTAAGACAGTCATTTAGCCCAGCTCCAAGAACAGAGGAGAAAGCAAACAGCTACTTTGCTTCTAAGCATACCCATCAACTCCCGGACTGAAAAATCCGGGATCAGCAACGGCGCAGCACCGGAAGTCGCTTCTATGCATGTCCAGACATGCGTAGAAGCGACTTCCGGTGCTGGCGCTGCCTGATTTCCAGTGCCCAGACATCGGGTGCCGCTCTGCCCGATTTTTGAAAATCCGGGGATATTACGGGATATTTCGCCATTTGGGACAAAAGCGGGAAACGGCTTTAAAAACGGGGGTTTCCCGCGAAAAACGGGAGACTTGGCAGGTATGCGTCTAAGCCCCATTGGGGAGAGGACTTTTGCTTGCTTGTGTCAGGACACATAAATACATATTGCACTCTGAAGATCTGGACCGCAATGATCCGGAAATGCTGAGGCCAGGCTCCCAGTCCCTGCCATTAGCAGGTGCCCCAAGGGGATTTCAGTTGACTCGACCATCTCCTTGGTCCGACCAGCCTGGACTGCAGCACAACTATGGAAATTGTAGAAGTGACTCAGCAAAGGCAGGGCAGGAATAACGTACCAAACTGGTTTTTGCAGTGGTTTCGTTTTGCTTCAAGCAACTCCTCAGGAACACTTTGGGGGAATAGGGCAGACCGCTGTTTTGGTCTCCAACCCTCACTACATTGATTTATTTAAGAAAATGGTGAGTCTATTTAACCATGCATGTGTAAAAGAAGGGTTTTACTCTTCTCCAACAGGGTAGGCCAAGCAGCATTGCAAGAGGCTCTCAGGTAGACTGCCACAACACTTATGTTATGTTCCCTCTAATCTCTAGTGGAAGTGAAACTGCAAAGCAAATTTTTATGGCGGGAATCAGAGAGAGCACTCAGTTTATCTGACACCAGAACCCAAAGTAAAGGTAAAGGGATCCCTGACCGTTAGGTCCAGTCACAGAGACTCTGGGGTGGTTGTGCTTATCTCGCTTTACTGCCCAAGGGAGCCGGCGTACAGCTTCTGGGTCATGTGGCCAGCATGACTAAGCCGCTTCTAGCAAACCAGAGCAGCGCATGGAAATGCCGTTTACCTTCCCGCCGGAGCGGTACCTATTTATCTACTTGCACTTTGACGTGCTTTCGAACTGCTAGGTTGGCAGGAGCAGGGACCGAACAACGGGAGGTCACCCCGTTGTGGGGATTTGAACCGCTGACCTTCTGACCGGCAAGCCCTAGGCTCTGTGGTTTAGACCACAGTCCCTGAACCCAAAGTAGTTTGATAATAATAGTATTACTTTTAAATTAAAAAGAACTCTCCACCCCAATCTGGCTGAGTTGCCCCAGGCACTCTGGGTAGCTTTTAACACACATAAAAATAATTAAGCATAAAACATTAATAGTAACAATCCGATCCTATGTAAAAAAAAAATCACAATAACTTTAAAACTTATTGTTTAAAACTCTATACCAGGCACGTCCAACAGGTAGATCATGATCTACTGGTAGATCACTGGACGTCTGTGGTAGATCACTGGCAGATTGCTGGCTCCCTTCAAAGAAGCTCAACAACTTTGGCTCCCCTAAAAAAAGCCCTGACCCCCTCCCAAATGGGAATTCCCTCCTCCCTGGAAAAAAGCTCAACAACTACATATGACCTGAACCCCCCCAAAACTGACTTTCCTCCTCCTGGGAAAAAAAAACCCAGGGCTTTCCTTCCTAAAAAAACCTCAACAGTTTTGACCTGAACTGAACCCCCTGAAAGTGGGTAGATCACAGCCAGTTTTTAACTCTGTGAGTAGATCGCAGTCTCTTGGGAGTTGGCCACCCCTGCTCTATCCTGAATAAAGCAATATTCAATAATCCATTATAATCCAATAGTAAACAGTAAAATTATGCATCAGCAAATAATTTAATAATTTACACTTATCAATTACAATAAATAATTACTAATCTATAATCAACAAAATAACAGCAAATCACAATGCATAAAATACCAGAAAGCGTACAAAACCATGTAAAAGACTCAAATTGAGAAACAAGGACACACAACTTACAAAATTATTTTAAAAAACTGTCCCTGAACTCCCCTCTTCCCAGCTGCTTCTGCTGTTCTCAAAGTCATGGTCTGGGAAAGGCTCCCAGGGGCTGGAGGATGGGGCAGCCATTGGCTGCAGAAAGTCTGTCTTGCTTTTCTCTGTCAAATCCCACTGTTGCACATATGTTGCGTGAAGCCAAATGGCAAACTAAGGCAAACTAAGGCCTTGGGGCCGGATCTGGCCCAATCTTCTAAATCTGGCCCGTGGACAGTCCGGGAATCAGCATGTTTTTACATTAGTAGAATGTGTCCTTTTATTTAAAATGCATCTCTGGGTTATTTGTGGGGCATAGGAATTTGTTCATTTTATTTTATTTTTCCAAAATATAGTCCGGCCCCCCACAAAGTCTGAGGGACAGCGGATCGGCCCCCTGCTGAAAAAGTTTGCTGACCCCTGGTCTAGAGTCTAGACCAGCGGTTCTCATACTTCACCCCACCCCTCTATGGACCCTGCTGTTATTGGCATCTGTCTGTCTCAGGAGACAATGGAGGAGTGTGCCTTGGGGGTGAAGTTCAACTGCTGGAAAGTGGCAGCACTTGCTGTGACTGTAGAGACTGATGCAGTAGACATGTTTTGTTGCAGCTGGGGCAGAGGAAGGTGTCTGGTTGTGCTGCTGCACATGCACCAGAGCATTACTTCTCTCTCTGCTCCTCCCAGTGGTCATTTCTTCTCTGGTCACTGCTGTGGATACACAACCTGATTGTCTGTCTCCAGGCTCTATCTCTGCAAGAGATTCCCACATGGCAAGGTTGGTGTTGCCAGCCTTCATGTCATGTTTCCAGACATCTTTGTAAGGCAGAGTTGGTTTGCTGAGAGGCCTGGCGCTTGAAGTCAACTGCCCGTAGAGCACGTCCTTGGAGATCCTGCCATCTTCTGTTCTGTGGACATGACCAAGCCAGTGTAGACATCACTGAGACAGGACTGCGAAGAGGCTGGGAATGTGGGCTTGGAAGAGCAGTGAGTCCTGCAAATGCAATGGGATTTTCTCCTTCTCCTCCCCCCCCCGTGTGCCATCCCCAAATTTGATCCAAAGGGTCATGAGAATCCCCAGAAGAGCATGGAGGGGGAGAACAGGTGATATTGTTCCACTTAGCAAGCAGAAATCCTTGGGTTGATGAAATATACTTGGAGTCCTGTAGTGACTTCATGCTCTTTATTGCTGCTTGTAAAACAGTGAATGGAATGCCCCCCAAACCTCAGGCTTTTATATACATTATTTACACAATGAGTCCCGCCTGATTGGCTGATTCTGCTTTCCTCCTGGAGCCTGATTGGTCTTTTCCTGCAGGTCAATCAGTTGTTGCATTCTACAATCCTACCAGCCTAATAGGCTGATTAACGTCTTCCTGGAGCCTGATTGGTCTTCTCCTGCAAGCCAATCAGTTGTTGCATTCTAGGGTCCTTCTTGCCTATTGTTCTAGGATCCAAGCTTAGTACATAACAGTTGATGGACAATGTCATACCTTTGCATGACATTGAATTCTACCCATGTATTTATGCAAAATCATTTATATCCTGTTCTTCCTCTCTAAAAAGATCAGAATGGCATACAATAAAATGAGTAAACACCAGTTAAATGAAACAGACTACACACACACACACACATGGCAGATGACAGAAGGGCTCAGCAACTTGATTAAAAGGAAAGGGGGAAAACTGCCTTCCTAGATGTGAACAGAGAAAGATCCATAAAAACCAAAAGTGTGAGCGGACTTGCTTCCAGGCTATCTCCCAGGAACAGGTAGAGCTTTGTATCTTCCATGCATGGGACTTTTCCATGAAGTTTGTCCCCAAGTTTATTTCACCTTCTGTTTGCTGAGAAGCCACCTTGGAACATTAGGAATTAGTTACTTTGTCCCATGCAGCACTGATGAGTTTCCGAAAGCAGGCCTGCCTTGAATACCAGTAGGTCTTCAAGGTTTTGAGTGGCAGCTAGAATAACTTCCCACCAGATTAAACAAAAACAAAAACAAACACCCCCAAAGGTGTGATTTAAAAGCTTGAATGTTTAGCCAATGCAAATAGATTGAGAGGGGATGAACTGTATATTCAGCCAGTGATTCCATCTATTAAAAAGCTTTATACCGCTGGATTTGTAGAATAGAATAATGACGATTATTTGTAAAGCCTCGAGGGGGATCATGTTAGAGTGACATTTGCAGTAAATGACAAAAGGCAAATAGCTTCTTTGATGCCTGGGGAAATTACCAGTTTCTGACTGGAATTCCCCCCCAAGCCTAAACTAGTCTGCAAATGGATACAGCTAAGTCTTCGTAAATGCCTCAGAAGTTTAGTAATGCTTCCACTTATTTAGCTTTTGTAAGATGCAAACTAAATTTTTTAAAAACAGGTCTATGGGGGGAAACCAGACGGTCGATTTGGCAAGAGACAATTGAGTGGGTGGGTGGGTGGGTGGGGAAATCCCCACATTTCCTAATGGTGTAACAGGTCTATTGATCCCACTTTCTCTCTGCCTTTAATTTTCAGTGCTGGGAGGGTGGACTATTTATTATATGTCTCCAGGCTAAACTCTGAAGGCACAAAGTACTTTCTGTCTTCTTCAGGCTGTTTACATTTAGATGGGAAATAGATGGTCCACCAAATGACAGGGCTCATTTGAATCGCGGGGATTCAAACTGCCAACCTTCCGATTGGCAAGCCCAAGAGGCTCAGTGGTTTAGACCACAGTGCCACCCGCGTCCCTTGACGAATCCCCGCAATGGGGTGAGCTCCCATTGCTCCACCCCAGCTCCTGCCAACCTAGCAGTTCAAAAGCACATCGGTGCAAGCAGATAAATAGGTACCGCTGCGGTGGGAAGGTAAATGGCGTTTCCATGCTCTCTGGTTTCCGTCACGGTGTCCCGTTGCGCTAGAAGCAATTTAGTCTTACTGGCCACATGACCTGGAAAGCTCTCTGTGGACAAAGGCTGGCTCCCTCAGCCTGAAAGCGAGATGAGCGCCACAACCGCATAGTCGCCTTTGACTGGACTTAACCGTCCAGGGGTCCTTTACCTTTACTGCACAGCACAGAAGTGGCTTAAGATGAAATATGGCTGGAGGGGACGGAACTCAGTTACAGTGTATCAGAGGTGATCTGGCCATTTCTGCACTGCTTTTCTGAAAGATGCTTGATCCCTTCTTCCCCATACATAACCGGTTCTACTTGTCTATCTTTACCTTTTAATGAGTTGCCAGGAAGTAGTGCTTCGGGGAAGATTAAGAAGGAGAAAGAGGAAAAGGTTCTAGGAGGGTAAAAACTAGAAGCTGGCTTTCCTTAGGCCCGTGGCAATGACTAGAGAAAACTATTTTTAAAGTATGTGACTGTTTGCTCTGGTGATATACATTGCTCTGTTGCAACCGCATTGTGCAACAGATTGAAGAAGACAGACAATTTTGCCTATTTGCCTAAGAGGATTCTTAGAGCAGATGTACACCATATACGTACAATGATTTGACAATTATTTATTCTCAACAAATCTAGGAATTTACAATTCTGTAAGTAGGGACCCAGGTGGCGCTGTGGTTAAACCACTAAGCCTAGGGCTTGCTGATCAGAAGGTCGGCGGTTTGAATCCCTGTGACGGGGTGAGCTCCCGTTGCTCGGTCCCAGCTCCTGCCAACCTAGCAGTTCGAAAGCACGTCAAAATGCAAGTAGATAAATAGGAACCGCTACAGCGGGAAGGTAAACGGCGTTTCCATGTGCTGCTCTGGTTTGCCAGAAGTGGCTTTGTCATGCTGGCCACATGACCTGGAAGCTATACGCCGGCTCCCTCGGCCAATAATGCGAGATGAGCGCGCAACCCCAGAGTCGGTCACGACTGGACCTAATGGTCAGGGGTCCCTTTACCTTTACCTTTAAGTGGGGAGCAGGGCTTATGGACCTGTAACAGATAATTCCTAGCACCCCTACCAAATCACAAATTCCAGGATTCAAATAGTATGAAATACAATGAAACAAATAGTATTAAATAAAATGAAAGCCATGCAGCTAAACCACTATAAAAATGGCAGACATGCTCACAGCGGGGCAAATGATTGTTTGACTTTACCTTCATACCAATATCATAGCTGCCAAGTACCCCATTTTCCCTGGGAAACCCCCGTATTTGCTTACCGTTTCCCGCAGGTGTCCAGAATGGCAAAATACCCCATATTCTCCCGGATTACGGAGCTCCTGCCGGCGGCCATGTTCTTCTGGTGCTGCGCTGGCACTGGAAATCACTTCTACGCACTTCCGGACATGCGTAGAAGCGACTTCCGATGCCGCTGTGCCCGTTTCCAAAATGTCCGCAGCGCCAGAAGTCGCTTCTACGCATGTCCGGAAGTGCGTAGAAGCGACTTCCGGTGCCGCGGCGTTGCTGATCCTGGATTTTTCAATCCGGAACTTGGCAGCTATGACCAATATAGCTCAGTTTAAGGCCGCAGACCAATTAAAAGTCTGCTCTAGAGAAAAATTCCAACATCAGTGTTAATACTGATGAATTAATTTGAAATTTATTATGTATTATGTGTTTTCATATTGCATTTTCATGTTGCAAACCATCATTTGTTCTTTGGATGAAGGGCAATTAATAATAATAATAATAATAGCCCAGTGGAAAAACACTATGGGTGATATCTGATTAACCTGTATTCAGGGTGGACCCACAGAAATCAATGGAAAGTTCATTGACCAGTGAGTTTGAGCTTACTCGTAATGCAATTTCCTCCTTCGACTTTCAATCTTTCGCAAGCATTTCCAACATTTGTAGCCCTGCTACAGAATGCAGATTGAGCTTCAATGTCACTTGCATATTTTTGCCCTAACTTTTACGAATGTTTCTTATTATATGTATTCAGTCTGCAGAAAACAGAGGCTTTCTGACACGGCAAGTGCAACTTCTCAAATACACTCAGTTAAGGTGTTTTAGTGATATTGCCTATCACTTAGGTACAAAGTTGATGCTTCAGCAAAAGGGGGAAGGAGTGAAATCACTTAACCTCTGACCAAGTTTCAAGGCAAGGGAGGGTTATAAAAAGAAGCGCTGGCTTCGGAAGGAGCTGCCTTCCCTTCTCTTCTGTCCAAAGAGCCCATCGCCATTATGAGCTTCAACGGAAAGTTTGAACTCCAAACCCATGAGAACTTTGAGCCCTTCATGAAAGCCATTGGTAAGCTGGTCAAATGGTGGTTATCTTGTTTGTGCTCCCTGCCTCGCCATTGTCTTCACTTTTGTCTTTCAAAAAGGGATTTGAAATCCAACAGAAAGCAGTAAAGAATGGGAAAAAAATGTTATGGCGCTTTTGTCTCAAATGTAATTTGTGTAGATTAGATTCTTATGGTCACATGTTGTCCTTTTTATATTCCTTCCTTTCCTGCTGGTATTAAAATGAATGAATATGTTCTTTCGGTCTCATACAGAGCATAGTGACAATAACCTGCCTTAAAATTTGTGGCAATCTTCGTGCCACAAAAGCAGAATTAACCTGATGTACTGTCCAGTTCTTAGCCTGAAGAGGTTGTGTCTGACAGAGTGTAGTAGCTAAGCGTATTTTCAAAAGGGAGGGTTGTAGCAGCTCTCACTTCAGTCAGATTTCTAATGTGAATATAAAACCTACATTCTCCCAGAGTGCTCACTTGCATTACAAAAATGTATCTCCATAGCTTTTTCTTTCATTTGAAGAACCATCTGCAAGACTCACAAAGAATGTAATCCGATCTGTGTGAAGTGAGTCTTATCGTGATCCAAAGTAAGTGAGCATAGGATTGCAACCTTCATGTGGAAATGTTCTGAGAGTTTGAGAGCTGTGAAGTCCCCACCCCCCATTATTTCTTCTTCTTCTTCTCCTTCTCCTTCTCCTTCTCCTTCTCCTTCTCCTTCTTCTTCTCCTTCTTCTTCTTCTTCTTCTTCTTCTTCTTCTTCTTCTTCTTCTTCTTCTTCTTCTTCTTCTTCTTCTTCTTCTTCTTCTTCTTCTATTATTATTATTATTATTATTAATTTATATACTGTCCTTTATCAAAAGATCTCAGGGCCATAGGTTATTTAATGATCTATTACGTCATTTGATATGACTGTTTATTTACTTCTACCCAGGCCTTTCAGATGAGTTGATTGAAAAGGGCAAGGACCTCAAAAGCATCTCTGAAATTGTTCAGAATGGCAAGAAGTTCAAGGTCACGGTGACAACCGGAAGCAAGGTGTTGACTAATGAGTTTACAATCGGAGAGGAGGCTGAGCTGCAGACGCCAACAGGAGAGAAGGTCAAGGTAGAGTCTCTTCCATTATATATGGCAGGAATGGGGAACCTATGGCCCTCCAGATCTTGCCATAGCTGCCAAGTCTCCCGTATTCCCCAGGAAACCCCCATTTTTCCAGCTGTTCCCAGCTGGAAAAACTGATTTTTTTGTTTCCCCCCCGGTTTAGTCTGGCACGGCGGCCATTTTGGAACTGGGCAGAGCATGCTCAGAAGCGACTTTTGATGCTGCTCTACCCAGTTCCAAAATGGCTGCAGCGCGACTCCTGGTGCGGCGGCCATTTTGGAACTGGGCACAGCAGCATCAAAAGTCACTTCTGAGCATGCTCCACCCAGTTCCAAAATGGCGGCAGCGCTACGTCCGGTCTGCTACTTCCGGTCCGGTCCCTTATTTTTCAGGCTGGAACTTGGCAGGTATGGATCTTGCTGAATGACAGTTCCCATCGGCCAGGCTTGCTATGGCTGATGGGAGCTGCAGTTCATCAATGTCTGGGGGGGATCAAAGGTTCCCCACACTTGATGCAGGAGTTTCTTCTTTGAACTGGAAGCTAGTTTCTAATTAGAACCATCGGATCCCACCTACAAATGTACACAAACTCTATCTTCCTCATATACAGCAGCCTCAAAAGAAATATTATGAAGCTGGCAAAAGCACACACACACCCCCGGGAATGTATGTGGGGAGACCACATTCTTTGATCATGTACCTGCATATTTCTCACTTAATGAAAACAGAGGTGTAACATATTTCAAACAGCCCTACTGACATAGATCAGTGTTTCCCAAACTTTGGTCTCCAGCTGTTTTTGGAATGCAACTCCCATCATCCCTGGCTGATCAGGTATAATGGGGATCATAATCCAAAAACAGCTGGAGACCCAAGATTGGGGGAAACTGCCATGGATCATAGAATCATAGAGTTGGAAGAGACCACAAGGGCCATCCAGTCCAACCCTCTGCCAAGCAGGAAACACCATCAAAGCATTCTTGACATATGCCTGTCAAGCCTCTGCTTAAAGACCTCCAAAGAAGGAGACTCCACCACACTCCTTGGTAGCAAATTCCACTGCCGAACAGCTCTTACTGTCATAATAAAAAGGCAAGCCCACTGGGCACCTATCATGTGTGGAGGAAAACCTTGGCTTATGAACATGTTGACAAGGTGCATGAACATGTCAGTGCTTGAACTGGAACCCAATCTCGGCTGCTTTTCTTTTCCCACAGACCATTGTTCAAATGGAAGGAGACAATAAGATGGTTGTGAACCTGAACGGCATCAAGTCTGTCACTGAAATAAATGGGGACACCATCACTAACGTAAGTCCACCTAGAATGGGGGTGTCAAACCTGAGGCCCCCATTGCAGCCTGGACCACCACAACAATATTTGACCCTAACTGCTCCATTTTCAGAGGGCCTTGGAAGTTAATGCCTCTAGAACAGGAGGAGACAATTTGGTGTGTCCTCCAAATGTTGTTGGATAACAACTCCCATCGGTCCCAGCTGTCATGGACTGGGGGAGGAATGTTGGGAGGAACCAGCTGGAGAACCACCAAGAGAAGAAGACCCAGAGCCCAGGGAGTGGTGGTGGGACAACGAGGAGTAGTCAGAGGGAGAAGACTGGGAAGAGGAGGTGGCAGAAGCTGAAAAGCTTACAGGGCTTAGAGAGGTGGGAGAGTCAGTGGCACAGAGAAGTCCAGAACCAGAGGCAGAAGCCGAAGAAGGCAAGGAGAGAGGGAGGAGGCCGAGATGCAGAGATGAGTCAGGCGAGTGAAGAGTCACGGGTGTCTCCCCCTCCTGCTGTGACAAGCTCCCCTCCCCCTTGTCTCCCAGAACCAGAAGAGGCGTGAAAAGGGCAGAGAAGTGGTTGGCTGAACGCAGGTGCAGTCTCTGATAGCTTGGGGAAAGCCCTGGAGAGGAGGGGACTTAAGGCGGGGACTTTCAGTCTCGGCAACTGCTTCACGGGGGCAAGACCTGCCGGAGAAGAGTTGCTGTGCTCTTTAGGCCTGACCCTCAGCCAAGTTTGCAGGGCAGAGATTGGGTTTTTTGCTAATAACACCAACTCTGAATGTTGTGATTTACTGATGGCTCGCTCTTTGACACCAGCCAACATAGCTCATGGTCAGGGCTGGTGGGAGTTGTCGTTCCACATTGGCTACCCTGCACTAGAATATCAAAGGAGTTGACATATTCCTTGTATCCATACTTTTTTCAGTTTCAATGCATTGGGTGGTAGAATGTGAATATTTCATTATATGGCAGGGAGCCACAGTCTTTGGGGCATCTGCTAAGTGTAGAATTGGCCATCCCATTGGAAGTTTTACACTCCTGGTGCAGATGTATAAGAGAACAGCATCCCATCCCATGAACAAAGCAAGTATTAATCATTCTTGGGAAGGCTAACTTGCCACTTGAGGTCATCCTGAAAAAGATTCCTCATGGTATGAATGTATATACTACTTTGAGTAGGAGGCAAAATCCCCTTACTGGTTTTTTTATGCCTATATTGATTACTTTTTTTTTTTTAATTGGGGGATTTTTCAAAAAAGCGCTGTTAATGATTCTAGAGTGGTTTACAAAATCTGGGTCAGATAACAGGGTGTCAGGCATTGGTTGCTCCCAAAATATCGGTGATTGTTACCTTATTATAATGATTGGTGATACCAAATAGAAATGGAGTAATATTTTGGGGGACCCATATATACCAAATGTGCAGTGGGCTCAAGACTCTGGGTTCAAAGTTTGACTGCATCATGTATGCTAAGCACAGGATCAGTAGCTATTGGGGAAGCAGGATGCAGGGAAATTCAATTCAGTTTGCATGCCTAGGCAAACCAATCTAATTCAAACCTTTCCATAAACAATCCATGAACCAGAACACAGTCATTCTTTGAAATTCACGCCCTTCTGATTTTAGCAATGCAGTTTTGCAGCCAAATAATAAGTAATAGAGGGCACTCCAGGGACCCAGGTGGTGCTGTGGGTTAAACCACTGAGCCTAGGGCTTGCTGATCAGAAGGTCAGCGGTTCGAATCCCTGTGATGGGGTGAGCTCCCGTTGCTCGGTCCCAGCTCCTGCCAACCTAACAGTTCGAAAGCACGTCAAAGTGCAAGTAGATAAATAGGTACCGCTACAGTGGGAAGGTAAACGGCATTTCCATGTGCTGCTCTGGTTCGCCAGAAGCAGCTTTGTCATGCTGGCCACATGACCTGGAAGCTGTACGCCGGCTCCCTCAGCCAATAACGCGAGATGGGCGCCGCAACCCCAGAGTCGGTCATGACTGGACCTAATGGTCAGGGGTCCCTTTACCTTTAATAAGTGCAAATATGGATACGCTGCCCTGTTCCCTTTTGAAAACTATTTTTTAAAAAAGAAATTAAATATAAAGTGTGGATGATTAAAGCTCTTGTTCCCCCCCCCCTTTCTAGACGCTGAGCGTGGGTGACATCCATTACAAGAGGATCAGCAAAAGAATCTAGATAACTCAAGCATTTCTATACTTTTACTGTGTAAAAGTAGTACAATAAAGTGAAATATATAAAAACGCCTCTTCGTTGCGGTCATTATTGGTCTACAGAAGATAGCTATCAAAGACAAGAGCATCCAGAGCAACAGTTAGGGTCAGGCTGGGTCTCTCTCCCAACTTAACAGGATTTATTATAGGGTTGCCATACGTCTGGAATTTTCTGGGCATATAGGAATACTGCAGCCGCAAGTGGAGTCCGCTGGAAATTGGCTAATGTCCAGAAAACTCCAGACATATGGCAGCCCATGTCAGCAGTGTCGTTTTTGCCGATTTTCCTCAGAAGTAGCTCAAAAAGGCCCAATTTCTTTGGCCAAAACTATATATATATAGCAGATGGTGCTGTGGTCTAAACTACAGAATCTAGGGCTTGCCGATCGGAAGGTTGTTCTGTCCCAGCTCCTGCCCACCTAGCAGTTCAAAAATACGTCAAAGTGCAAGTAGGTAAATAGGCACCGCTCTGGCAGGAAGGAAAATGGCGTTTCCATGCGCTGCTCTGGTTCCTCAGAAGCAGCTTAGTCATGCTGGCCACATGTCCCAGAAAAACTGTCTGCGGACAAACGTCGGCTCCCTTGGCCAGTAAAGCAAGATGAGCGCCGCAACCCCAGAGTTGTCTGCGATTGGATCTAACAATCAGGGGTACCTTTACCTAATTTCCTAATATTTTATGATTCATGCTTTATGCCTTGTGAGTGGAAGGAATCAGTAGAGGCCTTTGGGTTTCACCCATAAGGTCTTTGAACACCCATAAGGTCGTCAGAAAAGCTGGATAGCTTTGCTAGGACAGACATTCAGCCCAGAAAAAGGAAGGCACAAAGTGGAAATAAATGCTGCTTTAACTTAAGAATCCCCAGATTTGTTATCTTCTGAAAACCTAAGCCAGGGTCGGCAACGTGCGGCCCATGGGCCGGAAGCGGCCTGCGGAGGCCGTTTAACCAGCCCATGAGCCGCCCAATCCCGGCATGCTGTGCTAAATCGGCGCAGCACAACACGGGGACTCTCTAACACAGCTCCGGAAATTGCTTCTACGCATGTGCAGGCGCTGGAAATTGCATCTGCGCATTCCATGGCGCCGAAAATCGCTTCTGCACAGGCACGATTTTCGGTGTCTTGGCATGCACAGAAGTGATTTTCATGCTGGTTTTCAGCATCTGTGCCTGCGCAGAAGCAATTTTCAGCCTTGCGCTGCACGGCCCATGGAGGATCTCAATGGGAATGATCTGGCCCAGGCAAGGTAAACCTTGCAGACCCCTGACCTAAGCTAAATGGTATGCCGGTTGCCATTAGGCCTGCTGCAAATTAGGAGTGGTACTTGGGGCACACTTAAGGCAACATCTTAACACTCAATAAGTGTACAAATGTAACCTTCATCTGAGATGGATGTATAAACTGTGGCAAAGTGATGTTCTTCCAAAAGTAAGCCAAACACAACTGAATGAAACAAGTGTTGAAGTCACATGTGTCATAATAACTTTATTGATCATTGAAACGAGTGAATGTAGGCTTTGACTCCTTCTGTGAAATGTTTCTAACTCAACATGCTGGGCATGTAGAAAAACCATGTCTCTCTGGTGCTGTCCTCTGGAGATCTGAACATTCAGAACCAAACACCCACTTTCCTTGGCACTTTCTTCCTGTTCAGAACCAAAACAGCTGATTTTTGCACCAGCCATCAGAATTCAGCAAGACACCTCCAGGCTGGCAAACAATCCCATTCTTATTTCTTCTGGAAGATGCCGGGTGAAATCTCATTGGCGGCAGGCTCAGGCATGACCTGGATTGTTTGGTTCTGAAGAGCTGCCTCTCGCATCTTGTAGTACACAAACTCATTCTCTTGAAACATGCGCAGCTCCATCTCTGACTGAATGCGCATGGCCTGAAAGGATGGAGACAAAGAAGGGCCCATGAGACACAAAGCTAATTTCTTGAGAGCCAGGATCCTGCTCTGCCTGCAGAGTGTGAGGAAGCCTTCAACCTTGAAACCCAGTTTCCATCACAAACTGCTAACATTTTACCTTGTCATACTACACGTTGTGCACCCTCTGTGCAAAAACAAGTTTTTAAAAAAATCTGCCGTCTGCATTTCATTATGCTAATCTTCCATAATTTACAGCAAGCAGTTGCTCTTAGGGGTTATGCGAACTAATAAAGGCCAATGTAACTCTCATTTAGCCCCTACTCTGTGGCTTCTGAGGTTTCATAAAGTCCACACATTTTTAAGTGTATCCTCAATGTCATGACAGCTAGAAACAAGCTCTCCTATTCAAATTGAGATCCCACTGGTCAAGCTACGGACAGAGCGTTTAGTGGGGAGTGTTAGAAATTCACATATACAAACTAGGTGTCAAATGGCTCCTTAAATCAGAGTTACAGTTGCCAAAACGAAATGCCTAGTTGCCATTTTGGGGGGGCAGACAACTCGAAAGTCGTATTTTTCAATATGAGTTTTTTGGTTCCTGCAATTCATTCTGACTGCGCAGATAAAATATAGAGGATATAATTCTACAGGGGGTGTTGCCAGTGTGTTAAAACAGCTAAGACCCAAGGATCCCCAGGCATGCAATTCCAAGATGGTGGAGATGTCAGGTGCCATCCAGGCAGCCGGGCATCTTCGCTTGGTCGCAAGTGGCCTGGCGAATTTCGAAGAAAGGTAGTGGGGGTGTTATTGTGTGTGGAGGGTGATTTGTTTGCTACTATGGTAGGTCTTTTGTGTTTTCGTGTTGTAAACTGCCCTGTGATCCTTGGATGAAAGGCAGGATAGAAGAAATAATAATAATAATAATAATAATAATAATAATAATAATAATAATTTCTTGCATTAAAGACTGCCATACCTGCCAAGTTCCTCTCTGAAAAATAAGGGACTGGACCGGAAGTAGCATACCGGAAGTAGCGCGGCGGCCATTTTGGAACTGGGCGGAGCATGCTCAGAAGTGACTTTTGCTGCTGCTGTGCCCAGTTCCAAAATGGCCACCGCACCAGGAGTTGCGCTGCAGCCATTTTGGAACTGGGCAGAGCAGCATCAAAAGTCGCTTCTGAGCATGCTCCGCCCAGTTCCAAAATGGCCGCCGCACCAGAATAAACCGGGGGGAAACAAAAAAAATCCGTTTTTCGGCTGGGAACAGCTGGAAAAACAGGGTTTTCCCGGGAAAAACGGGAGACTTGGCAGCTATACAGACTGCTATATTTGGGGCCCCTATAAATCATGGGTGACTAAGCTGTGGTCCTTCATGCTGCAGGACTATAATTCCCATAATCCCTGACCACTGGCCATGCTGCCTGGGACAGATGGGAATTGTAACCCCTGCTGAAAAATTTCAAGGCCAAGTAATCACTTGGATCGCTTGTGCAGTCCGTCCGGCCCTTGCGCGCATGTGAACAGAGCTGAATGGCTGTCGCTAATGCACCTGCCAAAGGGATGCCTGGAAACAATTTGCCACTTGGAGCAGCTGGCAAAGAGATCCAGTTTCGAGGGTCTTCAGCATCCTTTGTTCTCCCTATGAACAATCTCCAAATACAGTGGTACCTCAAGTTACAAACGCCTCAGGTTACAAACGCTTCAGCTTACAAACTCCGCTAACCTAGAAGAGTTACCTCGAGTTGAGAACTTTACCCCAGCATGCGAATGGAAATTGCATGCCGGAGGCCCTATTAGCAAAAGCACACCTCTAGTTAAGAACAGTTTCAGCTTAAGGACGGACCTCCGGAACGAATTAAGTTCGTAACTGGAGGTACCACTGTACGTTCAAGCAAACCTGGCTGGAGCCTCACAATACCATGAGTCACTTACCTCCAGGTCTTTGGTGATTGGGTGGGTGGAGCCATGGGTCACCAGAAGAATAGCGTAGGCTTTGCAAATCATCCCATGGCCCGCTTCAATGAGGCCAGCATGCCAGTGAGTCACTCCAGCTCTCATGAGGGCCATCCCAAGCTGTGCATTATTTGGGTGGTAGAGTTTCCTAGGGGAAATACACGAGGAAGCCACTTGACATTTGCAAATCAGCGTTGGGGCATATATGTTGCTTCTTGCCTGGGTTTCCAGCTTGTTGGAGATGTGGCTTCATGGGAAGGCTCAGTCCAAAGAAGGAGGTTTGACTCCATCCTTTCTTCCACCAATGACCACAGCCTCCATAATGGATGGAAAGGTGTGCTAGGTCTCTGGGACTACACAACCATTGCTGCTGTGCCTTTGGACCATGCCTTGGAAGCTGTGGTGTTGAATGGTTATAGGCGCAAGCTGAACTGATGGATAGGTGCTCAAAAAGTGAACATACTAAGCTTAAGGTGGGGTAAACGGTTATGGGAGGGTAAAAGCCTGAAGCCCCTTGGGATCCTCCCAATGAAATTTCACAGATATTTGGGATGCATAAAGACAAGCATCTAGTTCCCAGGGATTTAGCACATGACCACGTAAAGGTTGGATTGGATGGTGATGATCAAAGATTGGATGACGCACACAGCGATAGACTTTGTTCTCCGTGGCTCCCAGTAATTGCTAAGGGACTGCCATAGTAAACAGTTACAATCTTGGATGCCATAGGAAGGAGGTGGGAGCCTGCCTCCTGCCCCAGACTCTGAAATCACCAGGAGCATGGGGGAGATTTAGCCCCCATCAAGGGCGGAGGAAGGGGGTGCAGTGGGGGCGCGCCGACTTGTGTGTAACAGAATGTCAGGCGGCACTCACCGTGGGGCATGTAGCACGCCCAAGCCACACTTCTCTCCTGGGAGTGACGCAGTGGCTTGGTCTGCCCGCTGCCTCCCCCTTAGCTGTAGGGTGACTGAGTGGGAGGAGGCAGGCCCCACAGAGCGTCCTGCCCTGGCTTGCCCCACCCCCACGGGTGGATGGCCCCGCCCCTGGATGCCGGGCACATATCCTGCCCCAGGCGCCCGATCGCCTTGCTCCGTCGCTGGCCCCCATAGCATTGATGCCTCCCCTGTCCCTTCCACCGAGCTGACTCCATTTCTTCACTTGCGGGCAGCTTTGCCACCAGCCCTCGGTCCAAACTGCACCAACAGGGCCCCCCCGGGTAAAACAGGAATTGTTCACGATGAATTGCGCACCTACTCAGTTCATGCCCCAAAGAGAGGCGCTTGACAAAAACACACACATACCTTACCTGATGGCGGACATTTTGGTAGCATTATAAAAAATAAGCATTACTAGCAACACGGAATATATGAACTGCATTGTTTATATATGCAAATAAGTTACAGAAGAGCAGAGAAAGGATGGCAGTGCCCGGTGAACCTAAGCAGGTTAAGACATTGTACAGCTTTCACTGGATGCTTTAAAGGTAAAGGTAAAGGGACCCCTGACCATTAGGTCCAGTCGTGACCGACTCTGGGGTTGCGCGCTCATCTCGCATTATTGGCTGCGGGAGCCGGCGTACAGCTTCCAGGTCATGTGGCCAGCATGACAAAGCCGCTTCTGGCAAACCAGAGCAGCACACGGAAACGCCGTTTACCTTCCCGCTGTAGCGGTCCCTATTTATCTACTTGAACTTTGACATGCTTTCGAACTGCTAGGTTGGCAGGAGCTGGGACCGAGCAACGGGAGCTCACCCCTTCACAGGGATTCGAACCGCCGACCTTCTGATCAGCAAGCCCTAGGCTGAGTGGTTTAACCCACAGCGCCACCTGCGTCCCTATTAAAGCTCCCCTATTGTTACAGCAAGATGAGTTGGTTTGCAGTCAGCATCATGTTTCATTTTGGAAAACTGTTTCAAAATAATTTTTATTTGTTGCATTTTTATTGCGGCTGTACGCTGCTACAATATTCGGTAACTTTTAGCAGCCTAGAAATATTCCAAATAAATGAATAGAATGGATATACATACACGTAACCATCCACCATTCGTTTTGAATAACCAGCTGCCTCGTCAAAGAGCTGGAGGTAAGAGAGAACTTCCGACATGATGCTGAGGATCCGGAGTAGGTAAAGGTTTGTGTCTCCCAGCACTGGGTCCTGCTTATCCAGACACTCTCGACACAGCTTTACAACCTAGGACAAACCACACACAGAAAGGAGGATGATAGAAAGAGGTACATTTGTGGCAGAACAAATCTGCCTCTGCAATGCATAGCTCTGAAGACATGGTGTTTTACAAGGGAGTTGGAGCAAACATATACGACTGGTTTCGGTAACTGCTTAACACACATATCCAAAATAATATTTTGTTTCCCAAGAGGATAGCTATTCCTTTCCTGTACAGTTGTCATTGTCAGCTACCACACTATCATGTTGGGGGAATGGGGTGTTTGGTGTGTTAGGGGAAGGGTAGTACTTCTGGTGGGGGAAACACCGTGCTCCTTCTGGGGTAGTTTGGCCCCCACCCTGCACTCAACCCTCACACTAAAAGTCCCAGGTACTCATTAAACCAGGCATGTCCAAAGTCAGTTTCAGGGGCCGAATCTGGCCTGCCGGTCAATTTAATCTGACCCTCATGGCTGTATATGTCCTGGGGAGCAAAAGCTCAGCAACTTCAATCCTAAAGAAAAGCTCAGCAACTTCAGGATAAAATTGGAAGAAGAAGAAGAAGAAGAAGAAGAAGAAGAAGAAGAAGAAGAAGAAGAAGAAGAAGAAGAAGAAGAAGAAGAAGAAGAAGAAGGAAAAGCTCAACAACTTTGGGGTTAAATGCTAAAAAAAAAAAGCTCAACAACTTTGGTTGGCCCTCACGCACGTCATCAAATCTGTCCCTCTTTGAAATAAGTTTGCGCACCCCTGCATTAAACAAATTCCTGGAGTATGTGGTACCCACAAGAGGACACCACTTAACCACCTGAGTTGGATGACATGGGGAAGGCATCCTTTTGGGTAAAAAAAAGGACCTGGGCTGTTTAGGGCTTTATACACAAATGGTAAAACCTTAAACTTTGCCTGGCAGCTACATATTTCTGTTAAGGGAAGGAACTATTTTCATGTTCAGTGGCACCTCGCAAGACGAATGCCTCACGCAATGAAAAACTCGCTAGACGAAAGCGTCTTGTGATGTTTTTGGTGACTCCCAAGACGAAGTTTTCAATGGCCGCGCTTCGCAAGACGAAGTTTTTTGGAGGAGGGTTTTTTTTTGCCGCTTCAACCCGCGCTTCGCAAGACGAAATTATCGCTAGGCGAAGCGACTCACGGCACAAATTAATTTCGTCTTGCGAGGCACCACTGTATTCTATCATTGTTCTTCCCAATCACTTGGAGCCTTCTTTTGGGCAGGCAATTGGGGATCATGGGAAAAAAAATTCCCACCATGTCCCTAGCTATAAAATAATGAAACGTGAGATACAATTGTCTGGGTTTCTTCAACACATTAATAAGCAGAGGACCAACCCTTCTGTGACTCACTTGGTGGTATATCCCTTCGGTACGAGCCTCATCAATCTTTTCCAGGGTTTCCTTGGAGAACTGGATGACGTCCTTCACCACTTCCTTGGATGGCTGTAAGAGGCAAGGGGAAACTATTCAAATGTGCTTCTTTTAGCTCTTCCTATCAGACTCTTCCAAAAGTGCCCAGCTGGCAACCCGATTATCCTTTTATTAGCAAAACTCCAGGATCAATTACATTCCTGATTATGTACACCAGCCAGAGCTCAGAAATTCATTTTAAGAAGGAAATAGTTCAAGTTCAGTCACATACCTTTTCATCCCCCTCTTTCACAGCCAACATCAGGTCGTCTTTGATTCCTTTTTGGCAATGCTCACAGGTACAGTCAAAATAATACTGCTTCTTCAGCTGCTGCCGTCTGTCTTCACTAACATTGAGGAAATCTACATAGGAAACAGTCAGCTCTTCCCCGACGGAGATCTTACCCAGAGCACGCAGCTCAATCCTGGTGTCAAACAAGCAAAGAAGCAGCGCCAGATAAACACCAGAGACTTGTCTGTATAGCGTTCCAGTAATAAAGATATCAGGAGTCACCCATTACCACCCACGATGCCTAGGACAAAAGGATTACTTCCCAGAGCTGTGCGTCCTTTCCACACAACCAAAACCCTGCACCAAGGTAACACAAATCCTGCATGAAGGAAGGCTGTACTTGGCTACCTGCATAAAAGGTAAAGGTACCCCTGACCGTTAGGTCCAGTCGCAGACAACTCTGGGGTTGAGCGCTCATCTTGCTCTATAGGCCGAGGGAGCCAGTGTTTGTCTGCAGACAGCTTCTGGGTCATGTGGCCAGCATGACTAGGCCGCTTCTGGCAAACCAGAGCAGCGCACGGAAATGCCATTTACCTTCCTGTCGGAGTGGTACCTATTTATCTACTTGCACTTGACGTGCTTTCAAACTGCTAGGTGGGCAGGAGCTGGGACCGAACAACGGGAGCTCACCCCGTCGTGGGGATTCGAACCACCGACCTTCTGATCGGCAAGCCCTAGGCTCTGTGGTTTAGACCCTGGCTACCTGCATAAATGTATGCAAATCAAGAAAATGGTGGGGTTTGTTTCCCTCTCACTGCCAACATCATTTCCCAATTTTCTTTCAACCAGAAAAATCGCTTGAAGGTAAGCACTGGGTCTGATTTTTGGACATGGGTCACCCAGATTATGTGGTAAGAAGCTGAGCCTTTGCATAGCTGGACACCAGGTTCACCGGAGGAATCCCATTTATTTATTAAATTTGAATCCACCTGGTCCTCCATGCATTACTCAAGGCAGACTCCCTTAGCTTTAGCAGCTGAATTGATGCACCATCTGATCATTCTCTAGGACAGGCATAGGCAACCTCAGGCATCCCCAAACTTCGGCCCTCCAGATGTTCTGGACTACAATTCCCATCATCCCTGACCACTGGTCCTGTTAGCTACGGATCATGGGAGTTGTAGTCCCAAAACATTTGGAGGGCCGAGGTTGCCTATGCCTGCTCTAGGACAAGGGCATCAAGCTTGAGAGAATGCATGGGGAATGTGGAAATAAAACATTGTTATTTTGCCCCCCCCCCATGGGAATGGCAGCATTTGGGCTTTAGGGAGGCTTTTAATGTTTGATAGATTTCTGGTTTGTTTGTTTTTCTGTTGGAAGCCGCCCTGAGTGGCTGGGGAAACCCAGCCAGGTGGGCGAGGTATAAATAAATTATTATTATTATTATTATTATTATTATTATTATTATTATTATTGGGCTATCCTCACAGGTACATCATGCCCTCCATAAACAAAAATGCATTTTGAAAGATCTCCATTTCAAACACACCTCTGTTTTTTTTGTACCATACCATCCGAAACATCTTGTGTTCTACTGTCATTTCAAGAGGGCTGCTTGAATAGGTTTTGGGACTCCCCAGATTGCAGAATGGTGTCAAATTTTTTCGGCCGCAATTCTTCTAAGCATGTTGCATGTACAGATCTTTCCGTTTTCCTCACCTTTCCCCTTAATTTCCAGAGGGGTAGCTGTGTTAGTCTGTTGCCCCAAACAAAGAGTCTTTGGCAAGTTAAAGACCGACAATTTTATTATAATGCCATGGTAAATGTGCTGGACTTTCAGGTACCACAAGATTTCGTGTGCATGCACACTTCTTCAGATACAGTGTGTAGATTCAGATTCGGTGTGTATCTGCATGCCCACGAAAGCTTATACCAAGAACAAACTTAGTTGGTCTCTAAGGTGCTACTGGACATTTTTTTTTATTTTTTAATATATTTTGACTGCATCAGACCAACACGGCTACATACCTGAATTTAGGTACCACAAGAGTTGTTTAGTTTAGTTTTTTTAATTCATTTATTTTAGGCATATATAACCTGCTCTTTCTTGAAAAGCTCAGGAAGGCACGCACAAAGTTCCCTGACCAGGTCCACAGCTGTTTAGTTTCAACAGTGCTACCCCCTAACAGTTCATTAGGACCCTAGATTTGTCGGGGAGACGAGGAATACATTTCTATGAGTGCTTGCTCATTTGCTGCAGGACCAGGGAACTTGTGGACTTCCAGATGTTGAACGCCAACTCACATCAGTCTTAGGCAGCCTAGCTAATGGTCAAGGATGACCAGCCCTGATTTGCAATAGCAAACATCTGCCACAGTGCACTCAAATTCAATCACAACTTTTCAATTGAAAGCACCAGTCCTTTACATGCCACATTAACCATCTTCATAATTAGATACACACAGGTTTAAAATGACAACAATGTGTTAGTTGTGGAGACTTACGTTTCAAGCATGCAACATCTCCCAACAAAGCCCCCCCCCCTTTTTTACAATCAGCTATTCTAGAGACATGCAAGCAATCATTTCCCTTGTAAACCATTCGAGTTTTGACAGCCTGCTTGGCACCCATGAGCCAAGGTGAGCCAACCACCTCGGGGCAGCTGTGGGGCACTCCTTGAAGGCATGACCTGACACCTCCTTGGCCACGGGCAAATAGGAGGCACTGTTGTTCTCCTCCCAGCCCTAGTTGTCTCTCACTTGGACTATTGCAATGCGCTCTACGTGGGGCTACCTTTGAAGGTAACCCGGAAACTACAGCTAACCCAGAATGCGGCAGCTAGACTGGTGACTGGGAGCAGCCGCCGAGACCACATAACACCGGTCCTGAAAGACCTACATTGGCTCCCAGTATGTTTCCGAGCACAATTCAAAGTGTTGGTGCTGACCTTTAAAGCCCTAAACGGCCTTGGTCCAGTATACCTGAAGGAGCGTCTCCTCCCCCATCGTTCTGCCCGGACACTGAGGTCCAGTGCCAAGGGCCTTCTGGCGGTTCCCTCGCTACGAGAAGCTAAGTTACAGGGAACCAGGCAGAGGGCCTTCTCGGTGGTGGCACCCACCCTGTGGAACGCCCTCCCACCAGAGGTCAAAGAGAACAACAATTACCAGACCTTTAGAAGGCACCTTAAGGCAGCCCTGTTTAGGGAAGCAACTCTTCCCTGTAGGTTTTGCCCACAGTGAAGAAGCTGCAAGGACTGTAGGTCCTCTCCTTTCTACAGCTCCCCAAATCTCTTCTCTCCCCAAGCAACCTGAGGCTCTTTTGCCTTCTCCTTCTTTGCTCTGCCCTCTCCATTCTTCTCCATGTTCTGGGAGATCATGGGGAGGGGAGCTGGTCACCGCAGCAGGAGGAGGCACTCTCACTTCTTCAGCACCCTGCCCCCTCCTCCCCAGCCTCTGCCTCTGCCTCAGAGTCTGAACTGCACTCTGCCACAGCCTCTTCCTGCTCACTAAACCCTGTTGCCTCTTCAGCTTCCAACACCTCCTCCTCCCAATCCGCTCCCTCTTCTCCCTCTGATCACTCATCACTGTCCCACCACCGCTTCCCAGACTCTGAGCTTTCTTCCCTTGGGGGTTCCCCAGCTGGTTCCTTCCACCATTCCTCTGCATCTAGCCAGTCTAAGACACCATGTGCTCAACTCTCTTCCATAGAAACAAATGAAATTTAGCATTTATTGTGTTATTAAGTTAATACGTAAAATTTGACATATTTTTTGAGTTCTTAACTTTGGCTGGATTGTCCCCATGGGATCTACACCTACTCATTCCCAAATGCAGAAAGAGGATCCACCAAGAATCCGAAGACCTCAGCCGAAACAGGTGTCACCTTGTGGCCTAGAACTAGCTAAACCAGGCATCCCCAAACTGCGGCCCTCCAGATGTTTTGGCCTACAACTCCCATGATCCCTAGCTAACAGGACCAGTGGTCAGGGATGATGGGAATTGTAGTCCAGAACATCTGGAGGGCCGAAGTTTGGGGATGCCTGAGCTAAACTGATATTGTAGCTTTCAGCTACACCTGCGGCTTTTGCCATTTTAATCGCTTTTAACGTTTTGTCATTCTAAACAGGTGCCAAAAAGTGTTTGTCAATGCAGCCAAAATCAGAGTATCAGACAATGCCTTGTTATTTGCTCGTGTAATAAAAAGATCTACTGGATCTGCTACGGTTACACTACCATCATTAGAAATTCTCATGCTAGCATTGCCGCTGAAAGGATAGGAGAGAAAAATAAATTGGAGCAGGCATTAAGAGGTATGGGGAGGTTTGTCAGAATAGAGAGGGAATGATTGTCATAATCACGACTTTTTAAAAGAAAGACTCTACAAATGCAGGGATTACAAAATGAAGGGTTGGGTTTAGTGGGGCTTTGCATAGAGGTGGTAGAAAGAGTAAAAACAATGTACTGATAGTCATCTTTATAACTTGGTTATTTCTGCCTGTGGGACTTTGGGGTCGGTGCGGGAGGTGTTCGAGCAGGATAGCAGTGAAAGGGGGAATATTATGGTTTCAAGGCCAACCCACCTCATCTGGGTGTGGAACAATGATCTTACAGCCTGATGACTGAAAGAAAAAAAAAAACAGACAACTGCAGTTTGACAGAGGCACACACACTAAGAAAGAAAGAAAGAAAAAGCAAATGGAATCCATACATTTAGTACATCAAATGCTAGCGTACAGCTTTTGAGGGCCAATGTCGAGATCAGAGGCAGCTGTGAAGGTAGCATATCAAATTGCAAGTTGGAGTCTCTTCCATGTCTTTACAAGGCTATTGGCAGGCGACAGAATTGCCACCCCTTTTCTGCAGCCTTCAAATGGGCTCTAAAGACTTTTCATTCTGCCAGGCTCTTAATGGATTTCATCAGCGGCCCTCCCTATATGTTTTGTTCAGTTGAATGTGCTTTTCATATTTGTGCCGTTAAGCTGCCTGGTTGAGAGCACTGATCTCAAGACCCATTTGGAAGCTTCCTTCCTCTCGGTCGACAAAGAGCCATTTGAAATCTCATGGGGGAAGAGGAGGGGGAGCAGCAGCGAGGGAGCCATTTGGACTGGAGAAACTACTGTACAGAGGTACAGTTACACACTTCTTCACTCCAAATGGCCCCTGCTCAACACAGGGGGAATCTAGACACATTATTAAAAATGTTGCGAAAATGCTTTTTAAAATAACGTTTTGAAAAATAGATGCTGAACTTGTCATAGCTCGCCATCGCCATCTAGTGTCACATTTGTATAATGCACTTTACAACACACTTTAAACCAGGCATCCCCAAACTTTGGCCCTCCAGATGTTTTGGCCTACAACTGCCATGATCCCTAGCTAACAGGACCAGTGGTCAGGGATTATGGGAATTGTAGTCCAAAACATCTGGAGGGCCAAAGTTTGGGGATGCCTGCTTTAAACATTTATTTGCAGGCTGCTAATGGATTGTTTCATAACAACTTAGGCCTTTGTTTACTTAGGCCTTTGAAAGCTCAGCATAGGCTCTGTGCCTTGATGCGACTTGGTGGGTGATCTCTCTTGCTTTTGGGGAAGGTTTTTTAAAAAATAAATTTGCTGTATGGGAAGAACCAACAATATTGTGATGACAAGGATGAGATGAATTCCCTAGCCCAGCAACTTCCTTGGTATCAGATATTTATTTCTCCTGTGACTTACCGTATATACTCGAGTATAAGCCGACCCGAACATAAGCTGAGGCACCTAATTTTACCTCAAAAAACTGGGAAAACTTGTTGACTCGCGTATAAGCCGAGGGTGGGAAATGCAGCAGCTACTGTACTGGTAAATTTCAAAAATAAAAATAAATACCATCCTATGCCTTTCCCAGCTGTTGGCGGCGGGGTGGGGGAGAAGAGGCGAGGAAAGATCCCTTCCTCATGACTTCTCCCTCCCCGCCGCCTCACACAGAGCAGGCATAGGACGCGGGTTTGGAGAGTCACAGCGCAGCGCTTCTCCGAACCCCCGGTCCTGTGCCTTTCGCCGCCGCCGCCCGCCTCACTCGAATATAAGCTGAGGGCGGCTTTTTCAGCACATTTTTGGTGCTGAAAAAGTAGGCTCGTACTCAAGTATATATGGTACGCTTTCTTGTTTCTGTTCTGTTCAAACTGTGATATGCTTTTGTTGCAGTATTTTAGTCTGTTTTGAAACTTCTCTAATAGGATAAAAAAAAATTAAAAAGAAGAAGTTGATAATCAGACTGTTGGTATAAACCATCTCCTTCCTTACTGAGGATATTCTGATTATGGTCCCACTTATCTGCCAGGCAGATAAATGCATAGTTTCTGTTACAAGTGCTTCGTTTTGGAGGAAAGACATTTCAGCTATGCCTTTAACTACAGCTGCAGATTCTTTAAAATCCAGGCTGGTGCCACCTGTCTGCTTTTGGGGGGGGTGAGGGCTTCCATCTTGCAAAGCTATGCAGTTTGCATGACCACAATCCTGCAGACCCACAAATGCATGCACAAAGTTGCTTAATTGTGTTAGAAATGAGCTGGAAAATGATTTGTGGGGGAATATGCCGATGTGTTCAAGACCAACATTTGGCAGCTTCATTTTGATGTTCGCTTAAACTTCACACGTTATCAGTTTCCCCTAACTTATCTGTCAAGACCCAAGATTGTTCTGCAGGGTTGTCAAAATCACACATTCTGAGCACAACCCTTAGCAATGTTCTCGGCACAAACCCCACCGGAACAGTAATGTCCACATACAACTCCCAATCATTTTAATGGGACTTGTAGAGGAGAACTTTCCAACGGGCTGCGGAAATTTGTCATTTTCAAATACGTTTTCTCCCCACTGCCCCAAGAACTGATAGGATCTTTATCAGTGACTAGGTCCCAATGAAATGTTAGAAGCCAACAGAAACGTTCACAAGGATGTATTTTCATGCAGCTCCAAAACACGAATCAACACAGCCAGGCAAACTCTCAGCTCAGAGTAGATTAATTTTCTGGGAAACATGATCTTAACCCCTGAGTTGACAAGCTTAGTTTCTCATATTGATGCACAGAAGGAGATGACTTACTTGCCATTGTTAAAGATGACTGTGCAGTTGGGCCAACAGTCATGGTTCACCAGGCAAAGGTTGGGGAAGATGCCCACACCAACTGCCTGCAGCCCCCGTTGGTCACTCAGAGTGAAGCCATTGCAGTTTATCTATTCCACAAAACAGAAGAGCAAGACAGATTAGGGGATCTGTGGTTTTCCAGAACAGGAGCAGCCAAGTTCTGTATCAGGGCTATTTCCTGGATGGTTTTTGAGAGGTAGGGCAGAAGTATTTTGCTGTGCAACCCCAAAGCATAGCAAAGAACAAGGTCTGCATCAAAATCTCCAAGTAGCCAGTGCTATTCCTACTTGGAGGAGACCTGACAGGGCCGTCTTAAGCGCCCCTGGTGCCGTGGTGCGACGGATCCTTCCGGCGCCCCCCTGCCACGTTTCCCAGCGCAGTGGGCAGGCAGGCACAGCGCAGCTGCCACAGGCGCTGCTGCGCGGCGGGCGGGCAGGCACACCGCGGTTGCCATGGGCGCAGCTGCACGGCAGACCGGGCGGACGCAGCTCGCGGCGCCCCCCTGGCAGGCCGGCGCCGTGGTGCCCTGCACCACCCAGCCTGGCCGTAGGGCCGGCCCTGAGACCTGTTGAAATGAACGGGCATGACTAACTTAGGTCTACTAAACTATGTGGGTCCCTGTTTGTGAAATGCTTTCCTCAGGGAGGTTCGCCTGGCACCTTCATTATATATATTTTAGGTGCCAGGTGAAAACGTTCCTCTTCAACCAGGCTTATTCTACAACCTTTTAAATGTGTCTGTGGGAAGGGAGGTCATTGTTTTGCTGTTTTGTTTTAATGATTTCCTTGATTTTAGCCTGTATTTTATTCTGTGAACCATCCAGAGATCTTATTATGAAAAATTGTATATAAATATAAATAATGGTGATGATGGGTCTGCTATGAGTATGACTAGCATTAGAATAAACCCTTTATATATAAAATCCAACAGTATGTTTAATATTGGAACCTCTCACAGGTGTACAATCTTGGGAAATAATCCTTTCTTTCCTACAGGCGCACTCTTTCTCTACATCTTGAATAAAATTTGGTACGCTTCTGCAGACCAGCTAATAGTGAATTGCGGTTAGGGTAGGGCTCTAAGGCTGCCCATTGGCCAAATCTGCTCTTTGACTATTCATTCATTCATTGCCTTTGTTAGTCAAAATTCTTGCGTCACAACATTCAATGGATAGGTTTAACAGTGTATTACTGTTATTGTCATTACAATCTTTGAGCATGGGTTTTTTGTGGAAAGATGACATACCAATGAAGTGACGATGCTAACACAGAATGATATAAACTAATGCGATGTAAAATAAACTACATCAAACTTAAAGAATAACCAGAGCCAAAACAGCCTCAACATATTAAAAAGGTAAAGGACCCCTGACACTTAAGTCCAGCCACAGACGACTCTGAGGTTGCGGTGCTCATCTCGCTTTACAGGCCGAGGGAGCCGGCGTTTGTCCACAGACAGTTTTTCCAGGTCATGTGGCCAGCATGACTGAGCCGCTTCTGGCGCAACGGAACACCAAAACCAGAGCAGCACATGGAAACGCCGTTTACCTTCCCGCCGGAGCGGTGCCTATTTATCTACTTGCACTTTTTTGGCGTGCTTTCGAACTGCTAGGTTGGCAGGAGCTGGGACCGAGCAACGGGAGCTCACCCCGTCGCAGGGATTCGAACCGCCAACCTTCCGATCGGCAAGCCCAAGAGGCTTAGAACAGAGGACTTAAAAAAACCTGACCAGCTATCATTAAAAAAGAGACCTATTGGGTTAAAACCAGCTTGCAAGATAAGTGGTCTTCAAAAAGTACAGTGGTACCTCGGGTTAAGAACTTAATTCGTTCCAGAGGTCCGTTCTTAACCTGAAATGGTTCTTAACCTGAAGCGTGCTTTTGCTAATGAGGCCTCCTGATGCCGCTGCGCAGCTGGTGTGCAATTTCCATTCTTATTCTGGGGCAAAGTTCTTAACCTGGAGCAACCACTTCCTGGTTAGTGGAGTTTGTAACCCAAAGCGTCTGCAACCCAAGGTACCACTGTATAGAAGATGTTAAAACACCAGGGAAGACCTAGGAGGACAAGAAAGCCTGGTTATCTTGCCTTACAAGTACTCCAAAATCTGAAGCAGGGTTAGTCAGCTGGGGTCTTGAGAACCACACAAAACCCACATTAGATCCCATCTGTTGTAAAACCTGAATGAGCTCCAACAGAGCCCCCTTATGCCTACATAGGTAAAGGTAAAGGGACCCCTGACCATTAAGTCCAGTCGTGACCGACTCTGGGGTTGCACGCTCATCTCGCATTATTGGCCGAGGGAGCCGGCGTACAGCTTCCAGGTCATGTGGCCAGCATGACAATGCCACTTCTGGCGAACCAGAGCAGCACACGGAAACGACGTTTACCTTCCCACTGTAGCGCTACCTATTTATCTACTTGCACTTTGACGTGCTTTCGAACTGCTAGGTTGGCAGGAGCTGGGACTGAGCAACGGGAGCTCACCCCGTCGCAGGGATTCGAACCGCCGACCTTCTGATCAGCAAGCCCTAGGCTCTGCAGTTTAACCCACAGTGCCACCTGCGTCCCTTTAGTGCCTACATAGTAAAGGTAAAGGGACCCCTGACTATTAGGTCCAGTCGTGACCGACTCTGGGGTTGCGCGCTCATCTCGCATTATTGGCCGAGGGAGCCGGCGGAGAGCTTCCAGGTCATGTGGCCAGCATGACAAAGCCGCTTCTGGCAAACCAGAGCAGCACACGGAAACACCGTTTACCTTCCCGCTGTAGCAGTTCCTATTTATCTACTTGCATTTTGACGTGCTTTCGAACTGCTAGGTTGGCAGGAGCTGGGACTGAGCAACGGGAGCTCACCCCGTCGCAGGGATTCGAACCGCCGACCTTCTGATCAGCAAGCCCTAGGCTCTGCGGTTTAACCCACAGCGCCACCTGAGTCCCTTTAGTGCCTACATAAGGTGGCACTAAATGGTGGAATGAGCAGCACAATCTAAATATTGTTGCTTTTCCTTTATTCGTCCAGGCTTGGGTCACTAGGCAGACATACCACACCCAAAATGTGAGAGATGTACTGCATGCCAAATTGCTTGTTGTCAGGTGGCCAGAACTCCAAGAAGCTCTCCAGGTCGATCCTCATCTCCTTCTTCTCTTCGTCTCCAAAGTGATCCACATGGTTCTGTAGGTTGTCAATGGAAACCAAGCACCCCTCTGTCAGGCCTCCTCCTTCTTTCTCTATCCTCCACATGATTCGGGCAGCCAACCTAGCAGGCCAAAAATGTACATTGAACCACTGGGCCTTAAGGAGTTACAATCACAAAACCTGGTTACAGTGGTACCTCTGGTTACGAACTTCATTCGTTCCGGAGGTCCGTTCTTAACCTGAAACCATTCTTAACCTGAGGTACCACTTTAGCTAATGGGGCCTTCCATTTCAATTCAGCTCTGTATAGCAATAAACCCATCAGATGTCAATGAGATAAAGAACAAGACATATGAAGGCAGCCCTTATGTTTTTGCATGTGTTGGAAGCCGCCCAGAGTGGCTGGGGCAACCCAGCCAGATATGGCAGGGTATCAATAATTTAAATTTAAATTATTTCAGTTATGTTCAGTAGCCTGTGGTTTGTCTTGGTATTTGTAAGCCTTTATGCCCTGTACCACTAGGTTGCTACTGAACAAAACCAAACTTTGACTGGGATCTAGTGAGTGTTAGTGCATCGGCTAGGGTTGGGCATTGAGTTCACTGATGTTGACTAGATCATCAGGTTAACAGTATAGAATGGCAGACTTTTTTGGGTTGCTCTTGCTAACAAAGCAGATTCCCCCCCTTATGCATTTGAGAATGGAAAACTCATGCTGGTATTTCCCCCCCCCCCCTCCTACAAATACAGTCACAGCTGGCAACCTTCCAGAAGGACTAACTCCGTAGCCTGAAGCATATTTTCCATTACAGCTCACAACACCTTCCAGTCTCGTGTATCACAATGGAGTATTTTTAGCCACTTCTATAAATAGGACAAGTTGATAAAGGAACCCCACAGTGGCTGAACCTGATAGAGAACAAGTGCAAATTCCTGACGATAGCTTAAGATATCTTAACTTCTTGAGATACAGTATTTACTTGTTTCAGGATTTAGTGTTAGAGGAGGTTTCTAAATTATTATTATTTGTATTTAATTACAGGAATTAACAATAATAATAATTGGTGGACAGTGGAAAAATAAGACATTCCCCACCTTCTTTTTACGGGTGTCATTTGCCTCCAGAGGGGAATATCTGGTTATCTGGCAAACATAATTTTAAATCATTGTGCCCACAATAGAAATCAGGGCAAACTGTCTTTAGTTAGCAATTGTCATTTTAGGCATTTACAGGTGAAACTCGGAAAATTAGAATATCGTCGAAAAGTGCTTTTATTTCAGTAATGCAACTTAAAAGGTGAAATCAATCTATGAGATAGATGCATGACATGCAAAGGAATATATGTCAAGCCTTTATTTGTTGTCATTGTAATTATTTGTCGTTAGGCAGGTCAATTATAAATGGAATGTAAGTAATGAAATGTCATAGCGATGTTTATTTTTGTATTCTTGTAACTATTTTTTTATTACTGTGGAATTTCCAAAAGAAAGCATTTGTCAAAATGAAAATGAAAATAAAAAAGAAGAAGTTGCATTACTGAAATCAGTGCACATTTCGACGGTATTCTAATTTTCCAAGTTTCACCTGTATATGTCGTAAAGAGCTCCCAGAGAGGCTTATAAATAAGTTAAAATAATAAGATATTTAAAAGGAATATAAAACATAATAGAGTAGCAGCCGTTAAGCAATATTTAGATATGAATAATGGCAATATTTAGAATAATTGGGCAATTTTTTTAAAGTCTTCAGCTGGTGCCCAAAATACATCAGGCTTGGAAGAAGGCAGGCTTCCCTTGAGAAGGTGTTCTAGAGTCAGTGAACCATGATCATGTTTTTGTGTGCACTGCTTACTGGTTTATTATTATTATTATTATTATTATTATTATTATTAAATTTGAATACTGCCCTTCATCTGAAGATCACAGGGCAGTTCACAACATAAAAATACAAAATGGAAACACAGAATGCATAATAAAGGAAAAGGAAAACAAACCAATAACCTCCCCCCTCTCATAAGCGGTTTATAAATTCTTCTAAATAAAGAATTTTTTTAAAAAAAACAGCATCGTGAAATATTTACAAATTGCTGCATCACATGCAGAACACAGATCTCTGTTCCTTCTTATCAGGTTGTGGGACTATGCCAGATCTACCACTGAAAACATCTGGGCCCCCTGCAGATGTTTGAAAAGCTGTTTAACAAGTGATAGTTCTTAATACTGATCCTACTGCCCCCAATACTCATTGCATGTTGTGGGGAGACCATGCTCATGGGTTGGGTGGGAAGAACAAGACCCCAAGCAGCCTAGAGCAGCCAGAGAGAGATTTTTCAGGACCCTGGACAGAGCACAAGGAGCAGAAGACTTGTCAAATGTTTCACTTCAGTCCTTGTGGCCCAGACTGAGATCCTTCAAGGAGAAGCCCTGTGATTAGAAGACTAGTAGTATTTCCAGAAGGTTTTGAGTTCTAGGGAAAGAAGCAAGTAGATGCACCCAAAGGGGTATGTCTTCTCCAAGTTGGAAATCCATGGGGTGGTTATAGGGACATAGGAAGTCATCTTATAATGAATCAGACTATTGGTCCAGCTGGCCTAGTGCTGTCTACAATGATTGACACTAAAGTCTGGACAAAATTGTGTTTTTCCTATTGTGTTTTTCCTCTGTGTTTGTCCATGGCTAAGCCTGCATGAGCACAAATCCATGAGCGAGTGTAATGTTACCGGCCGAATATCCCTTGATCAATTAATTACACACATTGGTTGCCGGTCAGTCTATTCACACACCTGATGTTTTCGTTGGGCGCTTTCCCATGCCTCTTGATGGCAGAGCACTCATTCTTGTGGTTCACCCAGGCATCCTTCTGGCAGGTTCGGTCACAGTAATGGGCAAACTTGCACTGGCCGCAACGCTGGAGCTTCTCATGCCGCTTAAAACAGGTGTGGCAGACAAGGTGGGTGAGGCTGGAAAAAGAGGCTCCTGGTGAGACCGGAGGGCCATCTCTATGCCTGACAACAAAACCCAACTATTGGATTCTTTTGCCCCATCTTTTTGTGCCTGCCAAGCAGCCGTGTCATGATTATGATAATATTTCATTCTCTTGTTAATTATGCTGTTTTAAATGTGCATTTTATATTTGACTTCACTTAGCAATGGTGTTTAAAAAAAGTGTAAGTTGTTTGTTTTTTGTTAAATTGGTTTGTGTTAAATATGTATTCTGTAGCTGACCTCCTTTGGAATGTTTTATTCTGAAATCTTTAAGATAATGTTTTAGTTTTCTGTTAATTATGTTGCTTTGACTGTATTCTCTATATTTGACTTTCTTCATATTGTTTGATTGATGTTTTAGTATTCTGTAAACCACTTTGAGATTTTTCTTAAAAATATAAAGCAGTATAGAAATGAAATAAAATACTAATACTAATACAGTACTACTACTAATAATAATGGAAGCGGACTCATCTGTAGCCATTGGGAGTGCACTTTTCCTCTTACTGGTAAAATACCACAATACCCTCCCAATCTTACCTTTTTTATTTTATAACAGGATATAAGCATAACATTATCTAAACAACTGGTTTCCTCCCTCTTACTCCCAACCTCCCCCAGCAAATATTCCCCATAAATCTATATACATAGTTGGTGGGTGCCAGCCATCAGGGTGCTCATTTGAATACTTTATAAAGGGATGCAATGTTCTAGCAAAATCATTCATACCAGCTGCATGATTTGGGGCATGTACTCTTAGCTCGTTACTCAGATAAAGCAATTGTCCATACAGTAATACCTCGGGTTACGAACGCGATCCGTTCCGGAACGCAGTTCGTAACCCGAATAGTTCGTAAACCGAACGCAATGGGCGCCGCCAATTTGCGCATGCGCAAAGCGCGATTTTCGTGATTTTCGCGCTTTGCGCATGCGCAGATCGCGCGTGCGCGCCGCTTCTGCGCACACGCGCGCGGCGAAAACACTTCCGGGTTTGCGCAGTTCGTAACCCGAACTGTTCGCAAACCGAGGTGGTCGTAACCCGAGGTACGACTGTACTTCTTGTTGTGTGATATTGTAGACAATCCAGTCTTTTGCCATTTTTTGCTATGTGCCGCTACAAGAAGAAAAGCAACAAGTTCCTTCTGCAATAATTTAAATTGAGTATATTTAAAGATTGTTAATAAATGTTGGCCTGGTTTGCATTGTACAGCCTGCTTTGTAACACTCTGACCAGCGATCCTTCTAAAACAGAACAGAAGAAACATTAGCCTTGGGCAGGCTTTGCCCAAGCATAGCTGCCAAGTACCCCGTATTTCCCGGAAAACCCCTGTTTTTCCTTACCGTTTCCCGGCGGTCTCCCGTTTCCAGCTCCTCTCCTGTTAATCTCCCTTATTTTGGCTCCTGTCGGCAGCCATTTTTCTGGTGCTGCTTTGCCCATCTATGGGCACCAGAAAATGGCCAGTGCCGGAAGTCGCGTCTACGCAGGTCTGGAAGTGCATAGACGCAACTTCCGGTGTCGCTTTGCCCATCTATGGGCATTGAAAATGGCCGGTGCCAGCACCAAAAGTTGCGTCTACGCACTTCCGGACATGCGTAGACGCGACTTCCTGTGCCGGTGCTGGCCATTCCAGTGTCGCGCGGCTGCCGATCCCGGATTTCTCCGCGAGAGGCTTGGCAGATATGTGCCCAAGATATTCTAGTGTGTTGCTCCACAACCATCCTCCACTCCTAAGCACACCTACACACCCCAACTTATGTGGAACACAATGTACCAGCCAACAGTGGTGGCAGCACATAATTCATGATCCAGTCTCAGCACTCCATGGCTTTATACCAGGCATTGACAAACTCGGCCCTCCAGATGTTTTGGGACTACAACTCCCATCATCCCTAGCTAACAGCACCAGTGGTCAGGGATGATGGGAATTGTAGTCCCAAAACATCAGGAGGGCCGAGTTTGCCTATGCCTGGTTTATGCAATACTAGGTATCTGTGCACCACTGCTCATAACATTGCACCATCCATTTATAAAGTGCAGTTTATAACGTAGCAAAATATTCATGAAATATCACAACCAGAAAGTGGAACTATTGTGAGAAGGAGCTCCCCATCCACATTCTCCCCACCCCCTAAACACACATTCCGTACCGGTGAATCTGCGGACAATCATTTCATTGGTTATAGGATCACGAGGAGCCAAATGAAATTGTGCTGGGGGTTTGGCCCCTAGGCTACCAGAGTTGTTGGCTTGGACTTCCCAAATGATCTCTGGGGCAGGCTAAGATGTGATGCAGTTGTGATGTTCTGTTGTTCACACAGGCAGGCAGGCACTTTACGTTACAAATGTCTTGCTCAATTCTGCCTTACTCCTAACGGGTGATGGAAGTGGATCAACTGGCAATTATACATACGTAGAGTTGAGTATTATATGGAATAATGAGCTGCACTTCTATCTCTGTAAACTTGGTGCTTATTTAATGGTCTGTAGAACACCTTTGTCACCTCTCAAGCTGCGGCAAATGGCTTGGCTGCAGCTGCTCTTTGCGCAAGAACCAGCTGTCTCCATAAATTCCATTTCAAATGTAGGGGACATTTAGTCAAAGGTGACACAACAGCTGCAAGCCAGCCTCTCTCTGCCTTTCAGATTCCATTATAGTTCATGGTTTGCATGTGGAAATGTGGCATTTGAGTTTTAAAGCGTTAACTAGTGAACACTTTTTAAGAGATGATGAAATGGTTCCTTGGCTTGAAGAGAAGTAGGGAACCTACCAGACAACATAGAAGTTGGAACAGTGATAAAGCCTCCATGGGCATTGCTGGTCTCCGGAAATACCACTCTGTGTGCACGTACTGGCCAGCTTAAACTGGCCCAGTGCCAAGCATAATTTGGGCTTCAGACAAGAGAGCAATGTGAGTTTTAAAGATGCATGTTTTAATATATCACAGTGCAGGGACCTGGAAGCTGAAATGGACAGAGCTTCTGGAGCTACGGTTAATAACTGCTGTGGATGAGGAAAGAATTCAGGATGAGGCCCAGTGTCAAGAAGGAAGGCTTTTGCCCTACAGAACTTAATGGGAACATGAAAAAAAACCAAGGGGAATAAACTACAATAGACTCTTGTTACTGCCACACACTTCCCTCCTGAGAGGCTCCATTCTTCAGTAGCAGTGTGCTCAAATTGTGTATCCAAGCCACAGCTCCACACAGCTGCTTCATGTTCTACAAACAGGCAAAACTATCTTCACAATCAGACCTAACAGACAACTTTCTGGAGTTTAGCTCTAGGACGTGCTTAAAGAATTGGGGAAGGAGATCTGTCGGTCAAAACAGGAAAGGGCATACAGCGAAACCTTGGCTTTTGAGCATCTCAGAAGCCAAATGATTCAGAGCCCAAACGCAGAAAACCCGGAAGTAATTGCTTCCGTTTTCCTTTAGCAAAAAGACTTATTAAACAAAGACTGGATGATATTGAGCTACAACGTAACATTATGCTGGGGGGGGGGGTCTGTTCGCCTCTGAACATTGGCACTATTCCAATACATCATGCCCCAGCATATCTATCCTCCCTCGCCACTGCTTCCCACAGATTTGCTTTCATTAAAGCGAGATTTAATGCCTTTCCCTCAAATGTACTGAGACATAGATTCGCCAAGGGCCAGGTGTCTGCTCTATGCGTCTGTGACAATAAGTCAATGGAATCCCCCCAGCATATAATTTTCAATTGCCCTCTGCATAATGCGGCACGAACGAATTTACTGGACCTAATAATCCTGAAATCGGCTGATTCCCCAGCAGAGACACACCTTGCCTTAATTTTACAGGACTACGACCCCCATATAACCTTGCAAGTAGCGAGGATTTTTAACCTCAGTTCTCTCCCAAAAGAGACAAAATGGTCTGTTGTATGACCACTGAAAGTTTTATTTCTAACCGTTGTTTTTATACGCTTATGTTCATGTTTACATTTATCTTCAATGGCGGCGGTGTGGCCATCTGCTGAAATCTGATCTTTGTATTTTTGTATTTTATGTTGTGCGTTTTATACCTAATGGGCTTATAGCCGTAATAAGCTCTGAACTGAACTGCTTCCGTTTTCGAATGCACCTCGGAAGTTGAACGGCTTCCGCTGCACATTTTCCAATTTTTTCAATGGATTTTGCCGACTGCCCCATTGATCCTCAGTTTTTGAACATTTCGGAAGTTGAACGGTCTTCCAGAACGGATTACGTTCAAAAACTGAGGTTCTACTGTATTAGAAAAGGTAAATAAATAATAAGTTTATCTTGTTCTGTTCTGCCCCTGAACCAAGTTCACCCCTCTCTTTTCCAGCACTTCTCCAAATAGTTATCAAAAGTTATCAAAAAAGGCACACTAAAGTAAAAATAACATACAACGATGCATTGTGTTCTGGGAAATTGCTTGCAAACATGTATGCATTTGGCAAAATTGCAAACGAAATGGGCACTAAAAATGCGGGTGACTGAGATTCGGCCACTTCTGGAAGTTCTGGTTTCTGTCAGCTGCCAAGTCAGTAGGGTGAAAAGGGGCAGGAGAGCTTGCCCTCCATATATGGCAGCAAGGAGACAAAGGCCTGGGATAAAAACAACTGCAGAAATAAACCGTCTTAGAGGAGGCCATGATAAACACAAGTTGTAATGTGGGAGGAACACTGACATCCCATTTTACTCCTTAGGACTTATTTGTGAGCAGACATACATAGGAATGAGCCGCATGACCGCACTTCTGTTTCACATCTCCCTGAAAATAAGTCACACTTGACTCACTGCATTGTTGCCAGGATTAATGCAAGGAATTACTTAGATCACTACTTCACTTGTCCGAGATACTATATATCACATTACCATGTTGTTGCAAGTGCACTGCAGGGCACGTAAGTCAACACCCGGCTGAGATACATAAGCACTTCCAGTCCAATCCAAATCTTTATTACGGTCATAGACCAGCAAAATATAAAAGCACCTCCATACATAAATAAAACCTATCAGGTAGGCAGCAAGCCAACTGCAGAAGTAGAGGGTACACTTCTGCATCATTTAACCCACTGGTTTCCAGACTTGTTCCTGGGAATCCTGCCTTCCATAGAATACCTCGGTGCAGAGCCTCAAAAATGTTTAATCACAAAATAGTTTACTTTCGGAGAAGAGCAAAGGTGGCTGAGCTCCCCTAAGCTCACCTTAGGCTAAGTAGAAAATTACATGAGCTCTTAAAACTCGGAAGAACCATGGTCATTTTTCTGAGCCAATCAGCTTGGACAAATAACTCCCGTCATCTCCTCTACCAACCTTCATTCCCAAAAGCAGTTCCCACCCCAAACCAAATTTCCGTGAGGATTTTTAGAAAGAGAATTTGCAGATTGCTGCAGGGACATGAAGAACTGTATGAGAAACTGAGAAACTTCAACATATCCTTCCATCCCTGCTCATAGATAATCAATTTGGCACTGAGCATACATTGCAAAATGACTTTGAGCGTAACCTGCCCACAGAACATTTGTGTTATGTAGTAGCACAAAAATACTATTAAGTAAGTAAGTAAGTAAGTAAGTAAGTAAGTAAGTAAGTAAGTAAGAAAGACAAAGTTAAAGTTAAAGTTAAAGGTAAAGGTAAAGGTAAAGGGACCCCTGACCATTAGGTCCAGTCGTGACTGACTCTGAGGTTGCGCGCTCATCTCGCATTATTGGCCGAGGGAGCCGGCGTACAGCTTCCAGGTCATGTGGCCAGCATGACAAAGCCGCTTCTGGCAAACCAGAGCAGCACATGGAAACGCCATTTACCTTCCTGCTGTAGCGGTTCCTATTTATCTACTTGCATTTTGACGTGCTTTCAAACTGCTAGGTTGGCAGGAGCTGGGACCAAGCAACGGGAGCTCACCCCGTCACAGGGATTCGAACCGCCGACCTTCTGATCAGCAAGCCCTAGGCTCTGTGGTTTAACCACAGCGCCACCTGGGTCCCAAGACAAAGTTGCCCTTATTTAAATGGAAACTTTAAAACTAATGACTGGATAGCTCAGTCGGTTACAGCATGGTGCTGAGAACGGCAAGGTTTGGTCCCCATAAGAGACAGCTGCATTTTCCTGCATTACAGGGGGTTGGACTAGAACAGCCCCCCCCAAACTTCGGCCCTCCAGATGTTTTTGACTACAATTCCCATCTTCCCCGACCACTGGTCCTGTTAGCTAAGGATCATGGGAGTTGTAGGCCAAAACATCTGGAGGGCCGCAGTTTGGTGATGCCTGGACTAGAACTAGATGATGAACATAATTCTATGATTCATGTGCATCAGAAGATGAGCAGGTCCCATAAGAGGACTAGCCTTGATCAAAGGGTGCAAGGTGGCCTTTGTAAAGATACAGCTCATGAGAGCATCGACCGCACAGGGTTCCTGACTGAGTGGAGAGCCCATTCATATGCAGCTGTTTGCTTTCAACATTGGCGCTCAATGTGCAGACATTTGGGATATGTGATGCTGCGGCAGGCCTGGTGGGCATAGCCATGTCCTGCACCTCCGCGTGTTGGATGGATGGATGGGAAGCTGGGCCAGAGCCCTATCACATAAGGCAGGTATGCTGAAGATCAGGCATCCCCAAACTTTGGCCCTCCAGATGTTTTGGACTACAATTCCCATCTTCCCCGACCACTGGTCCTGTTAGCTAAGGATCATGGGAGTTGTAGGCCAAAACATCTGGAGGGCCGCAGTTTGGGGATGCCTGCTGAAGATGACTATTCCTGCGAGTGTTTCATCACTAGATGAGGAATCTGCAGCTCTCCACATGTTGTTGGATTCCATCACCCAGTCACCAGAGCCACAGACACAGAAGTCCTACAACCCTGGAAGGGCTACAGTTTCCATATGTCATCTGATTCAGAGGATGCAGAAGCTCCCCTCCTCAGCAAGTTCACTGGACATGAACTTCTCAAGTCCCTGAAACGAAACCCACGGCGGCTGCACTTGCCCTTCTCCAAGTCTTGGCAGCAACAGCTTGCCAGGGAGAGAAAAAAAATAGACCACATAAATCTGTCAACCTTGTCAGCATGGAAAGTAGTGGAGCCTGCCTAACAAACAAGGTTTCCGTGACTTCTAAGAGGAAAGGTGTGACATCGTCATTTCAGAGACCTGTATTAAAATACCGTGAACTATCATCCCTCATCAGTTCTGTGGCATATTTTCTGCTGGTTCCATAGTCGAGCAAAAGGCTGTAACAGGACCTAAATCAGGGAAAGAAAGCTGAGGTGGACCACAAAATCGTTGCCAACTCCTCACCAGAGAAGAAGGATTGTGAAGATCTACATCAAGAACATGCGGGGGGGGGGATAAAGATCTACACCAGGATCTGCTGACCCGGTTGCTCCTGCCACCTGAAGCAGTCACCTCGTGTTGCTTCATGGGTGGGCCGGCCCTGCCTGGCTGCATGGAAGCCTATGGGCAAGCAACTATTCACTTGTAGGTTTTTTGCTTTGCAGACAACTACCTGTATGCTAATGCATGAGGTCATGCTTCTCATCCCAGAGGTAATGGCTGCATACCCATCCTAGTACTCATGTCGTGTCCCCCCTTCTCCTATGAGCAACACGTGAAGGGGGGCAAGGATGGACAACTGCCTGGCATGCTGCCAGCTTTGGTAAGGCCATGTTCCAGTCACAGGGAACAGGGTGTGCTGGGGGCTCTGAGGGAAAATAAGGAAATTGGGAAGACGAAGGGGAAAGGAGAGGGTTTGAAAGAGGATTCCTCCTTCGTCATAAATGCAGTGCTTCGCATACGCTGCGGCAGTTTTAGACGCAACCATCACACAGATACAGGGTTGTGTCTGCAGAGCATCCTTTTCCTGACAAGGAGCTGTGGGTCAGTCACGTCTCCCCCCCCCCCCGCCCTACAATTTTATTAATAGTCCTCCTCTGCCCTTTGAGGAATGGCCCAGCCACCCATTGCATCCCTGTCGATGTGACTCTGTCTTTCAGCACCTTTGGTAATGATGCATTTGTGAGTGGGAGCTCCTTGTCACAGCAGAGTTTCCCAGATCACCCGAGGCCAAGAGCAAGACATCCTGTCACCACCACACACAGGGAAAGCCAGAACTAAACGCAACATTAGCTAACCTGAAGTACGGGGTTTGCATCACCTTACCGTGGCCGAGTTTCTTGGGTTCTGTGGAAGGCAGTGTGTCTACTGAACGTATCTTAAGGGGGGATTGTATTAATGGAACAATCTGGTCCCCCCTCTAACACTAGCCTGGTTTAGTCCTACAGGGGGAAATGGAACATTGTGTGGGTTGCTCAGCTTATCTGCAAGAAATTTATGTCCTTTTTTAAAAGAGGAAGAAGAAGAAGAAGAAGAAGAAGAAGAAGAAGAAGAAGAAGAAGAAGAAGAAGAAGAAGAAGAAGAAGAAGAAGAAGAAGAAGAAGAAGAAGAAAGAAGAGGAAGAAGAAGAAACTGTTTCTGAAACCTGAAACCTGAGGGAGCCTTGTACGTCTCTTTCCAGCAACTCATGCAGCTAAACTGGTGCCAAACGTTTTGCTCTGCTTTCCTTTGGACCACATCAGCGAGGCCGAGGGGGGGGGTCCTGTCATCGGGGCAGCTCAGGACCTCCATCCACACTGCCCAGGCTTGACACAGGGAAATCTCTTTGGTTTGACTTCTCCCCTGGTGGCCCACTCCATTGTCTCTCAAGACAGATGGATGCCAGCAACAACAACTTGACCCCCAGGACCCACAGCCACATTATATTCACTGACTTTTCAGTCTTTTTAGGTGCTAGACTGCAGACCCCACGCAGGAAACTATTCCTCTGGGGTGCCACATTGAAGCTAGGGAGACCTCCAGAGAGATGGTTGAACTTCCAGGTAGCCACCCTGGTGAGGAATATGCTAAGCAGCCCTCACCCAGCTCCACACCTCCACACACACACAATCCCAAGATCCATCATAATCCTCCGAAGCAATGATGCAAGATTTTAATTGGATACAGGACAGTAGCTCATTACATTATGTCACGCTGCCATAGCTTCCCTCCCAATATGAATGCCTTGAGTGTAACGTGAGAGGCTGGAATAAGCTGTCAACGGATTAGAGACAGAGCCAAGCTCTAGAATGTGCTCCTTGATTTCCAGTACATTGCATTCTGGATACTACCAGCTACATTCAGCGGAGAGACTGAAGTCCTAGGGCACGTGGACATATCACCAATAACTTTTAGATCCCTGTGATTAGAAAAGATTTGGGAATGCATGGCTGGCTATCCCTTGCAACCAACTCACATGTTGGACATTCTTGCACTCTAGATTTTCCTTGCTGTTGTGCATCTGATCTGTTGCAAGCACCAAGGATTGGGCCCAGTGCATTGCATTTCTCTGTTTTTAGGAGCTATCAGAACTCATCGATTCAGTACAGAATTGAAGGTTCTTAAATCTGTGTTGGCTTATTACCAAGAAACACCAAAACAGCCCCGACTTCTTTTTGACACTTGCGAGCAATTCCAAAGATATTTGCAACAGGAGTTTGTTCCTTAACAGAAAAGTTGTATGCACTTCACAATGAAGACCAGAATTCATCCCAGTGGTGTGCCAGACAAATGAAATCGTCCCATGTGATTAAAACTAGCAGTCCAGCCACCAAGACCACATGGTCAGATCCCCAGCCATGGTTGGTTTCTTCCACGTAGGGTGAATGAGCCAGATTAAACATTCATCAAAAGAAGGCTCACACACAATTCTGGTTGTTCTGTGTTCTGGGGAAAGCCATGAAAAAAGCAGAAGTGTATAACGTCTTTCAGTCAAGCAGCCATGCTTTCTAAGTTGTGCAACAGCACAGGGAGGAAACTACCACATCTGCTGGCGCATACAGCATTTAGCAATGGCATGCTCACCACCTACTATCCAAGCTATGGTGATATGGAACAAGCTTAAGAGTAACATCAACAGTTCCTGCTTCTTACACATATAAACCCTTTTGTCAGAAGACAGCTGTACATAATAGTCAAGAATTCCACAATGAGACATTGTTGTATGGGCCTGCACATCTTTCATGCCTTGCCTATTTATGTGGAAAGCTTCCAATAAAACTGTTAATTTAAAAACAAACAAGCCCAAGTGAGCTTGGAAGACATTGCATGCCTTAAAATTGTACCAACTTCAGTGTTTTAAAGTTTGTACACCGGATCCTTAAAAAGATAAAGCGAAGGCATTTCCCCCTGTTTTTCTGTTCTGTTAAAAGTGCAAAAAGGCAGTACGTCGATAAAAACCAAACAAGCAACATTGCAATTTTCGGTTTCTAGCAATCAACTTGTTTTAAATAGCAATTTGAGAATTCACGACTCTCTTCCGCACCTCACAAGAAATATCTTACTCTCATTTGCAACCAGCTTTCTTCCAATCTCACCCAGCCTCGGCCACAACCTACGATCCTAAGGTTGCGCTCAATAGCCTGCAGCACACGTACCATTTTCTCCTGTGTGAGCCAAGATATGCAGGAAGGGGGCTTCTTAAGCCACCCCTCCCTAGTGTGAACAACAACAGAGCCTCTGCCAAATTTTGCACCCAGGATTCAGAAGATGAAGTGTGCAAGGGAGGGAAAAAACTCTCATTACTTTTCAAACAGGGATGAATTGGAAGGGAGAGTTAGAATATATTTTGCCTATTTTTTGAAGCAAGAATTTGAACTGCATACTAAGGGGTGCACACTGTCTGCTGAACCTTGAAGATGGACTTCAGGAGGGCCTTTTTTCAGCTGGAACTCACCAGAACTTAGTTCTGGCACCTCTCAGGTGGGCACCGTTCATGGTGAGTTCTAGCACCTCTTTTTCTAGAAAAATAGCGCTCGACTTCAGGCTCCAAACATGGAAGAGGAATTTACTTGGTCTTACTAACTTACCGGCCTGCAGCTCTGGGAGGTTGTTAACACAGGCCTGCAGCAGGAGATCAATGTCTCAAGGAAGAGGGGTAGGAAGACACTTGAGGCTGGGTTTTACTTAAAGGGAGCATGCACTACAAATTCATCATTCCTGAATACAGTGCACAGAGGAGTTCTCCTATAAGCGTTCACACTTGGGAGAAGGGAGTTAAAGAAACCTTTGCAAGTGCCTTGTTTCACTGTGTGAGTGCCTGGAGGCGGTTGGAGGATGGATGGCGGCTAACAGATTGAGGTTGAATCCTGACAAGACAGAAGTACTGTTTGTGGGGGACAGGAGGCGGGCAGGTGTGGAGGACTCCCTGGTCCTAAATGGGATAACTGTGCCCCTGAAGGACCAGGTGCACAGCCTGGGAGTCATTTTGGACTCACAGCTGTCCATGGAGGCGCAGGTCAATTCTGTGTCCAGGGCAGCTGTCTATCAGCTCCATCTGGTATGCAGGCTGAGACCCTACCTGCCTGCAGACTGTCTCGCCAGAGTGGTGCATGCTCTAGTTATCTCCCGCTTGGACTACTGCAATGCGCTCTACGTGGGGCTGCCTTTGAAGGTGACCCGGAAACTACAACTAATCCAGAATGCGGCAGCTAGACTGGTGACTGGGAGCAGCCGCCGAGACCACATAACACCAGTCTTGAAAGATCTACATTGGCTCCCAGTACGTTTCCAAGCACAATTCAAAGTGTTGGTGCTGACCTTTAAAGCCCTAAATGGCCTTGGTCCAGTATACCTGAAGGAGCGTCTCCACCTCCATCATTCTGCCCGGACACTGAGGTCCAGCACCGAGGGCCTTCTGGCAGTTCCCTCGTTGCGAGAAGCCAAGTTACAGGGAACCAGGCAGAGGGCCTTCTCGGTAGTGGCGCCTGCCCTGTGGAACGCCCTCCCATCAGAAGTCAAAGAGAAAATCAGCTACCAGATTTTTAGAAGACATTTGAAGGCAGCCCTGTTTAGAGAGGCTTTTAATCTTTAATCGATTATTTTATTATTCTGTTGGAAGCCGCCCAGAGGGGCTGGGGAAACCCAGCCAGATGGGCGGCGTATAAATAATAAATAATAATAGTAATAATAATAATAATAATAATAATAATAATAATAATAATAATAAGGTGGAGTGAACCAGTGGAGCCAGTGCTTTTAGGACTTCACAACTGCTTGATTCAAAAAGCATTTCAGTTAGTTGAAAGTGCAACCATTTTGGAAAAGGGTATTTACAGAAACAAGCAAAATTACAAATTAGGATGTTGTATAATGCAACCCATGCTTGGGTTTATTAAGCATTTTTTAAGATACTCAACGTAAATCGTTGCACAAGGAACTTATTCATTTTTCTTCTTGTAGCGGCATGATTGCTCATTGCAAAAGAATGGGAAAGACTTGATCGTCTTCATATCACACCACGGAAACAGGAAGTACCTGAGAAACTAACTAAGAGTTCGCACCCTGAATGATGCAACTGAAACGGATGGTTTTGCTAGAACATGGCATAAGGTTACCAAATGTCCCCAGATTTACAAATCAGTCCCCATACAAAAAATCTATTGAAGTTGAAAAGTGTCCCCAGGTTCATTGAAAAAAAATCTGGTAACTTTAACATGGCATCCCTTTATAAAGTATTCAAATGAGCGCCCTGATGGCTGGTACCCGCCAACTACACATAAAGGTTTATGTGCAAATTTGCTGCATACGTCTTCTGTTCCAGAGGAAGGGTGGGAGAGGAGGAACCAATTGTTTTGATAATGTTATGCTTATATCCTGTTTCTTGGAAATTAATAAAAATAATTAAAAATAACAATTGATTAATTCCCTGTAATTTTGGGGAACCCACTCCAAGCCTTGATCCAAACTAAATAATATATTTATGTGAAAACAATCACCAGGTTTTAAAGCATCCACTTAGTAGCAGAGAAGAAGGAATAAAAGAGAGAATAAGAGGGACGGTAGGAACTCAACGAGGAAATATTCATTGGCATACTGTACCTCGGGGCCTTTGGGCAAATGGTTAAAAAGCCTATCCAGACATGCAGAAGTTACATGTGTTTTATCTTTTTTTTGTAGCTGCTGTTGATTTTGAATTATTTTAAGTACCTGTTTTTAACTTTTTAATTTAGATTTTGAGTGTTTTATATTTCTGTAAGCAGCTTAGAGGTTTTCTTACCATCAAACGTTATATAAATCTCGTTCAATAAAATAAAATAAATAAAAAGGTCGATTAATCCTACTCCCACCCCTATATCGCTGTAAAATTCAGTGTAGTAAACATATTAATAAAAGAGAGGCGGAAAGTAACATGCAATCTGGTAGACTCAGCGGAATAGTACAAACAGGTCATTTATATGCTTGACATGCAGGATTCCTGGTGGCAGGTGACCACGGTGATAAATGTTTGCCAACCATGCAGTGCTTTGAATGCTAAAGCATCTTCATATCTCAGTCATTCTTATAACCATGTAAGGCAGATCACTATTATTATCCCCACGGCACAGATGGGGGAGACTGAGGCTGAGAACTAGGGACCTATCTAAGGCCACCCAGTGAGATCACAGCAGAGGTGAGAATTTAACTGGGAACTTTCTGATGCAGCTCAGTCTTTGAGCTGCCACTCTGCACCAGCTCTATCCTGGCTTTAGGTAAAGGGAAAGGGGCCCCTGACCATCAGATCCAGTCGTGTCCGACTCTGGGGTTGTGGCGCTCATCTCGCTCTATAGGCCGAGGGAGCCGGCGTTTGTCCGCAGACAGCTTCCGGGTCATGTGGCCAGCATGACAAAGCTGCTTCTGGTGAACCAGAGCAGCGCACGGAAACGCCGTTTACCTTCCCGCCGGAGCGGTCCCTATTTCTCTACTTGCACTTTGATGCGCTTTCGAACTGCTAGGTGGGCAGGAGCTGGGACCGAGCAACGGGAGCTCACCCCGTTGCAAGGATTCGAACCGCCGACCTTCTGATCAGCAAGCCCTAGACTCTGTGGTTTAACCCACAGCGCCACCTGGGTCATAGAATCATTGAATTGTCGAGCTGGAAGGCACCGCGAGATTAATCAAGTCCAACCCCTTACTGGAATCCTGCCCACAGCTGTCCCTGTGTGGGCTTGAACCACCAACCTTCTAGTTAGCAGCCAAATGCATCTCTCTTCCTGAAATGCCCCTGGCTTCTCATTAGTAAATTAGACAAGGAGTCACAGAAATCCCCCTGCTAAAACTGTGCTGAATGAAAGCCAGCTGTTTCCACATCAGCTCCCTCTTTCATTCACCGTCAGAAGCGAGGTCCTAATTTTCAGCAACACACTTCCATTTTTTTTTGTCCTCCTTACCTGTCAAATACTACTGCAGCATAGGCTCGTTCTGCGAAAATGACATCTCCTGCCCAAAATTCCTTCACTGCCTTCAGCCCCCTGCCTTTGGCTTCGCAGGTGAACACGTCCACGTTCTCCATGCCCCCTTTTGTTATAGCAAGGCATCCAAGCTCGTATTCCAAGTGACTCAAATCTCTTATCACTCCTGCTCTTTAAAGGCTTCCCAGCTTCCAAATGACCAATCCTATAAATGGGCTGCCTTGGCACCTCCCAACTAACACCAAATTTCCATAGCAAAGGGGGTGGGGGGGCACAGCAACAGCATCAAAGTGTCCTTGGGTGGGTGGGGAGAGTTTGGTCCTGTAGGATCACAGTTTGTTTCATTAGCCCAACCAAAATAACACAATATTTTTTTCCCCCCAAAATGAAAATTATTGTGCACAACATTTACTTTACACTCTCCTACTGGAAAGATAATGTGTTTTCTTGAGTGTATTTTTAGAAACCACATGCTTCTGCCTGTCAGGAGCCAACAGCTGAGAAAGTGCTAAGTAGCATGCCTTGCGTGCAATGCCCAATAACATTTGATGCTGTTTGCACTGTTTTTAAAAAGAAATTAAACAATGCTGCATTTGTTTGACACACAGGCAGAGCTATGTGGGGCTGCATTTGAAGACTGTGCACTAAAAACATGCCCCCCTAAGCACATAAGCTGCCCAGAGGGCACTAGCCATGCAACCTGCAGAAACACTTGGAAGTCACTCAAAGGTCTTGCGGAAATCTGGCACCCTTTTCCCAAGCAGACATGACATCTTTGCTTGTCCCTTGGGTGAAGATGAGATTATACTCATGTAAACATGAACCTGCTTGGGAGTGTAGGCAAGATATAACGGTAAAGGTAAAGGCACCCCTGACAGTTAAGTCTAGTCCCGAACGACTCTGGGGTTGCGGCGCTCATCTCACTTTACTGGCTGAGGGAGCCGACGTTTCCCGGGTCATGTGGCTTCTGGCAAAACCAGAGCAGTGCATGGAAACCCCGTTTACTTTCCCGCCGGAGCAGTACCTATTTATCTACTTGACGTTGACGTGCTTTCGAACTGCTAGATTAGCAGGAGCAGGGACCAAGCAACACCCTGTCGCGGGGATTCGAACTGCTGACCTTCTGATCAGCAAGCTCAGTGGTTTAGACCACAGCACCACCCGCGTCCCTAGGCAAGATATATGTACCTTCAAAGAAACCCACACTACATTAAACCAGATTGTGATATATGAAAGATGTGTTCCCCATGCAAATTAATCACATTTGCATGGTGAATGTAATTGTTCATAACATAGATTGCAGCTTTTAATTCATTCTACTTCTGCTCAGTCACAGGGAAAGACAAACAGTTTAAGCAGAATTCTGAAGATTAACACACAAACACACACACACACACACACGCACACCCCGAATGGTAGAAGTCTTATTTCTGAAATTCCTTTCTTTGGAGATTTCATCAGGCATTGTCCACATACCTTCAGGGCCGTCTTTGGCACATCGGGCGCCCTGGTGCAGGGATCCCTCAGGCGCCCCCCACCCCCACTCTTTTTTTTTATTAAAAAAAAAAACTCTGCACCTCCAGCTGTTCCCCTCCATTAAAAAAAAAAGGAAAGCTCTTACCTTCCCTGGAGGAGCGCGCCATCTCGAGCCACAGGGCCGGGAAGGGAGAGTGCGGCCTGCAGAGAGGCCCGGCCCCCCGGTCCCGCGGAGCCAGCAGGGAGAGCCCCGCTCCTGCAGTCCGGAGCCCTCCCGCCGAAAGCGGAGGCCAGGTGGGCGCCATGGAGCCAGCGGGCAGCAGGGAGAGTCCTAGACTGTGGGAAGGCATCCGAGCCTTCCCGCCAACAGGAACGCCAATGAAATGCAGCGCCGGGGTGAGGTATGACCCTGGCACTGAAGAGCGGAACAGGGTCCTAGTGCCCCTGCTCCGCTCGCTTACCTCCCTAAGCAGAGATCCTGAGCGGCGCGGCTGGCAGAGGGAAAAGGGAGGCCGCCGCGCAGCTCCTACACTTGCTGGGGCACCCCTCAGCACACCCCTGAGCGCCCCAGCGCCCTGCGCCACTGGAGTCAATTGGCGAGCCGGCCCTGCATACCTTTACACACGTGTGCAATTATAAGGACTAGAAACATGCTTTTTTGTATACTAATGACAAAAAGGATTCAGGATCTGGGCCGCTGGAAATCTGACCCATACAGGGGTTGTGTTCAGATGCGGCGCTGAGGTGCAGTTATTAATGTGGTTTTGTTCATTCCTAATTCCGCCTGCCCTGCACATCTGGATAATCGGGCACAGCATTGTCCACTGGGCCAGCAAAAGGGCAGCGGAGTCTGGATTCGGACGCAGGCTTGGATTTCCTGCATAGCTGCCAAGTCTCCCGTATTCCCCGGGAAACCCCCGTTTTTCCTGCTGTCCCCAGCCAAAAAAACGGATTTTTTTTGTTTCTCCCCGGTTTATTCTGGCGCGGCGGCCATTTTGGAACTGGGCGGAGCATGCTCAGAAGCGACTTTTGGTGCTGCTTTGCCCAGTTCCAAAATGGCTGCAGCGTGACTTCTGGTGTGGCGGCCATTTTGGAACAGGGCAGATCAGCATCAAAAGTAGCTTCTGAGCATGCTCCGCCCAGTTCCAAAATGGCGGCAGCGCTACTTGCGGTCTGCTACTTCCGGTCCAGTCCCTTATCTCTCAGGCCGGAACTTGGCCGCTATGATTTCCTGACCACGTGCGCATCTCATGGGTGTTCAGACGAGGAATGCCTTGGGAGGGGCTTCTCCCAAGCGGTGCGGGCGAAGGTGTCTGCGGAGGCACGTCCGCAGTGGTGATGGTGCAGCTGGGCGTAATTGCCGGAAGTCCCCGGCTGAGCTTGCGGTCCCGCATGCAGGAGGACTTTGAAGAGTTGAAGGCAGCTCTTCCTGGACTCAAAATTGGGTCACTGATGGCAGTGACGTGTGTGGCGAGGTAGCCAATGCCCACCGAGAGGGCCAAGATGCACGCCCAGAGCGCCGTGGCCAAAAAAGTTCTGGCCTTGGGCAGGGAAGGTGAGCCATCACCCGGGCGTTACCTTCCGTGATGCATCCCTTTACATGCTTGATGGGGTTCATCTGTCTGTGATTGGGAATGATTTGTGGCTGACCTCCATGTCGGCGGGGTTAAGGGATTGGTTACAGGTGTGAGTGGTTGGCGGCGAGCGCAGGTGCTCATGTGGCGGATAGGCACTGGTTCAGGTGATAGGGATGGGAGAACGCTCTCGCCATCCCTTTGTGAAGGGTATTCCGTTAAAGGAATCCAGGGGACTCAACTGGTTTGGTCAACTCTCGAGAGGGGGTTGTGCCCATGCCCGAGTCCAGGGGGACATATGGGTGGTGAACATAGTCTGTTCCCGGCTTTGCGCCTATCCAGGTGTTCACCCTTGGCTGACCTATGCTGGTGCCCAGGGTCAGCGCTACCTGCAAGGGTGCAGGGAGCTAGCTGAACCAGAGCCTATGCAACCACTCGCTTTCTGTAATCGATAAAGCTGTGGCCGAAATTCTGCCAAAAAGCAAACAAAAATTTGATGTGTCTTTATTTAGGGGGGAGGTCTCTGGGTCTGAACACGCAAATTTAATTAAACAAACAGAGTAATACCCAGAACTGCAATTAAAAAGCTAAGCTGAAATAATAAAATGCCTTGTTGAAATAAGCTGATGTGCAGCCAGCAGTTCGAGCAAAGCCAACAGACATTCTTCCTTTCACAAGACAAGTCAGAGACCACTACTACATTGGATGGGATTTTTTTTTAGTTCCAGAATGCTGCAAACATCCAAGACTGGCTTATCTTAACTTAGACCTAAATTGATAATATAGCCCCATCATGTGGTGAAAAACCAGGCAGCTGCAACTCAGGAAACTATCACCAAGAGCGTCATTAATTGGCAGGGAAGGTTAATTTGGCTTGGTCTCTTCTCCAGTACAAATTATTTGCATTTTAAAAATAAAAATATTGGCCCCAATTCAGCTAAAATTGTGAAGTAGGAAGTTAAATGTGACGACCTTAAGTAGCCACACAGAATTAATGCAATATAGTTAGCCATTGGTTTTAGAAAGGGCAGGGGGAGAAAATATATGTTGGTGCAGAATATCTTTTAAAATTCCCTGACAGGGAAGTGATATTCTTATTGAAGGATTAATCTATAAAATCCATTTTTCTGCACCTTTAGGATTTTGTCTTGGGTTTCCTGGTTCTATATTTCCAGATATGGTTTCTTAACTGGAGGCTTGCTCATTGGAATCTAAAATACTGGCGCGCACTTCTGGGATTTCTGCTGCAAAAATAGTCAGATAAGCTTAGAGTGCTGAGATGCATATTGGTCTTACTAATTTAATTGAATAGGCATTTTATTTGGAGAGTGCGTTTTTCCTTCCACTTCTGGACCTGACTTTGTGGGAACAATTTTTTTTTCCTTTTGTCCAAACAATACATAGCCATGTACAAAAGCAGCCACGGCCTATAAAACAGACTTGTTGTGATAAAGACTTGGGGGGGGGGGCATTTAACTAGTGGGCTTCAAAGGTTTTCTGGAAATAAATCAGTTTTATTCCTGTCAATTGTCGCAAATACCAAGGCGTCCGACCTTTCTCAGCTTGTAAATTTAAAAGTTTGGAAAATTGTGAATTCACTTTGGATTCACTTTTGGGGGGTATTGTTTTATGTTTATAATTACGTTATGTCTTTTTGTGTTTCTATATTGTAAACTCCCTGTGATGCTCAGATGAAGTGTGGTATAGAAATTTTAATAATATTCTTTAGCCTCTGCCCACACAATCTTCACACACCCATTTCCCCAATCTAGTTTTTTGCAGCCCACCTGGTGGGGAGGGGTCACAAATCTGTGAAACACTTTTGCTAAAGAATGTCAACATGAGGTGCTATTTCCCCTTTCATGGGTCCGTGTGTTTCTAGCCGTCTTTTCCTCCGAACTATTGACTGCCTTCAGCTCACCATTATAATGCATTATAATGCATCAAACATAACAGCAAATATATTTGCCATGATGCTATTTATTTGTACATTAGGGAGGGGGGGAGGCAATTAGCTGTTCCAGTTGTTTGCAACACAATCCTATACACTTCTACTCAGAAGTCCCATTATTATAGAGTTACATTCTTAAATCAGATTGGGTATACAGTATTTACTGACAACTTGCGCAGTCAGTATCTCTGCTGACTTTTCCACAATGTGAACTGAGTGCCTGTCCTCTCGTCTGGCAAGCATTGTAGGGGTGCGACTTATTCCTGGGTCCAACTTGGCTCATCATAACCAAAGGCTAGACAAAATAAGGTGGTTGCTTCTGGAGATGGTTGATCAGGTCTCATGAGCCTTTATACTTCCTGCTTCACTGTGTTATAAGAATTTTGAGGTCACACATATATAATAAATGTTCATAAATGTACCACGCAAACAGTACAGGAAGACAGGCCTGAAAACCATTTTGACTCTCCCAAACTGACCAGAATTAAAGTGATATCCATCTTGTTGTACATAGCTGCCAAGTTTTCCCTTTTCTCGCGAGGAAGCCTATTCAGCATAAGGGAAAATCCCTTTAAAAAAGGGATAACTTGGCAGCTATGTTGTTGTAGGAGTTTCCCCCACCCCACTGAATCTCACACACACATTTCCACATGACTAGCAACTTGGGAGCCATAATCTGAGGCTCTGCCAACTGGACATTTCCCCATCAATGGTGCCAGACTGCAAGCCATCTCATTCACAATGGAAGACTCCTCCAAACAAAAGAGAGTGATCAACTCTTAAGAAAATGTTCATTTTTCTTTGTGTTTAGGAATTCACACCTGGGAGGGGTGAGAGGAGGACTAGGAGGTGTCAAAAGTGCTCAGATTTCTACCTTGAACCCTCCTTTTTGTGAGGTATTGATTACATAGCTGTGATGTAGGAATGATGTATTTTGGGGGTGTTTCTAGGTGATGGGAAAACTGATAAAAGCGGAGGTTCTCTTTTGTTCTGGGTTCCTTCCTTGCTCTCCTGCGTGAGGGGAAGGACCCTGTTGCAACAGCAAAAATAAAGGCTTTGCTTCTCAAAATTCTCTGGTTGGCCTCTGTTATATTCTCCGACTGATGGAGAACCCAATAGGGGAATAAGAGCAGATTTTTGCTTATTACAACTGGAACAATCCAAGAGTGAGAAAACTGCCGATAAGAGGGTGCATTATAGACTACAAAGGTGGTGATAATCCTCCCCTGTAGTGGCTATTCATCAAGGAAGATTAACACGCATTCAGTTTTGAAGAGCCAGTCATTCCTCAAGGTCAGAATGTCTACTTCACACATAAAGACATATTGAAAGGGGAATGGCCTGTCCAACAGATTCACTGGTGAGAAGACAAAACCTTTTCCCCATCAAAACCGGCGTGATTTAGCTGTGTTAGGCCGCAAAATACCAATTGGAACGGAACACATCTGATTTTTCCACTGATCATTCAGCACTATGACAATTGCATTTCATATCACCAAAACACAAACATATTATGATTTTAAAAAGGTGGCCTGATCAGACACTGTGATTGTGAGTGGTTATTCAGTATGTGGTTAGTAGGTCTGGCTCAAACAAATTAATGTACAGTTTGGTTATCAGTACATAAAAAATGGATTTCCTACCAGTCGCGGAATTTGAGGGCAAAGTCCCATTTGCTTTGGGAAGAGGTTTTGAAATCCCACAATGTAAGTGTAATTGAAAATCCATTAACTTCCCCCAAATAATTTCTCCAGGTGTAGCTGGGAAGAGATGCATTGCAGAATTTGGGGGAGAAATCGAAGTTTGTGTTCCTCAATGTTGAAACGCACGACACAGTATCCCTATAAAGGATGGTGAAAATTGGAGGCGGTGGGGCACGCAGGAATATTTTTTAAATCCTTGGAGTTTTGTCTTGTTTGAAATATGATTACATGTGTCCTTCCTGAGCTGCCCAGAAGATGTCCTAACTACCACTTTATTCAAAAAGCAGCAACGAAATACACGTACAAAAATGAACTCAAGAAAGCCTTTCCTTGCAGCTTTAAAAGGTAAAGGGACCCCTGACCATTAGGTCCAGTCATGGACGACTCTGGGGTTGCGGCGCTCCTCTCACTTTACTAGCCGAGGGAGCTGGCATACAGCTTCCGGGTCATGTGGCCAGCATGACTAAGCCGCTTCTAGTGAACCAGAGCAGTGCACGGAAACGCCGTTTACCTTCCTGCCGGAGCGGTACCTATTTATCTACTTGCACTTCGATGTGCTTTCGAACTGCTAGGTTGGCAGGAGCTGGGACCAAGCAACGGGAGCTCACCCTGTCACAGGGATTCGAACCGCCAACCTTCTTAACGGCAAGCCCTAGGCTCAGTGGTTTAACCAACAGCGCCACCCGCTTTACGCAATGAATAAATACTGTCAAAGTGTCTTCTCACAAGGTTACAATTCCATTGAGTAGATCACTTTTACCCCAGAAATTAAATTACAATAACTTATACCTGGGGAAAAGAAATGTGACACATCACTTACTGTACGGATTATAACAGGCCACTTTTGGTAATAACAGACCCCACACCTGAAAAAAGTATTAAATTATTTTGGGGATATGCATCTCCCACCATAATAATAATATCTTTATTACGGTCATAGACCAGCAAAAAAAGAAAAAGAAAACCAATAATACATAAAATAGATAGTTCTTGAGTATCATCTTAGAACAATACTGTTTCATAATCCTATTTTAAATTAAAATTGGGTTAAAATTTAATGAGGGATAGTTCCCTTTAACTATTGTCTGCTGATAATTAATAGGCGGATTTATCATTGTTATTGATTGATGTCGTGGCGTGTCTTAGTCTTGACGCGTAGTAACAGAATTTAGCTACATTCTTAGTGCACTCTGGGTTAAAATCCGCTAGTAGGTATCTAGTAAGCGTTTCTGTTGAGCGGCCTGGTACGTTTTTTAACAAGGGATCAATTATCTCCTTCCTCATGTCTCAATACAATGTGCAATGGAGGAGGACATGACTTATCGATTCGATCTCCTTGTTATCACAAGGACATAGTCTCTGTTCTACCGGAATATGGAGATATCTACCAGTTAACAATGCCGAGGGTAGAGCATTGAAACGAGCCCTAGTGAAGGCCCACCGATATCTCGGATTTTCTAACGTTTTTAAATAATTAGCTAGATAATTCAATCGATGCTCGTACAGTTGTCTATGTATTAAGGAAAGTCAGGTTAGGTTGTTTTGTCGATCAATATTCGAGATTCTTTCCTTAATTAGCTTTTTTGCCCTTTCCCATCCCATGGACAGAGTGGGCCCCACCGGCAGTCCATATGAGACTAATTTCTTTTGGATGGTCTGCTCCCATGTAGATCGGAATCTATCAGTGAAGATTAGGGGGATAAGGCCATTTGGGGTCTTGTTCACTTTTAGCCAGTATAGTAGAGCTGATTGCCATACTTTAGATTCTACTTCCTGTAGTCCAGCTTCCAATCGTAAGGCTGCATTAGGAACGCATTTGGGCGTGAGGAATATAGATCTTAAGAATCCCGATTGGATTTTCTCATACGCATCCAATTTAGAGGTTATCATAAATGGAGCGCCATACAGTAGTTGGGCTAGTGGTTTGGCCGCAAATAACTTGAGGGCTGCTGGGATATAATTCCCCCCTGTTGAGCGATGGTATCTTACAATTGCAGCCGCACTCCTTTGTGCTAACAAGGATGCATGTTTAATATGCGCCATGTTCTTCCTGGAGGATTGGAAGACTACACCCAAGTACTTAAAGCAGGTCACCTGCTCGATAGGTTGGTTGTCTATTTGCCAGATAAATGTTTTCCTTTTGTTGGAAAATATCATTATTTTAGTTTTTTGAAAGTTCACTAAAAGCTGTTCCACCTTGCAGTATTGCATCTCCCACCATATATTTCCAGCACAAGAAGGCTCACCTTTAAATATTATTAACAACAGCTAGGCTTTCCATCCTTCTCCAAGGTGTACCGCCATTTCCATTTTGAAACAACACCACCACAAACTTTCTCTGGTGGTCTTGCCTTCTGCTTCTCCTGCACTGGAGTCAACTTCTAGACAGGTTTTCTTCTTCTTCTTTTCTTAAAAAGTGTGGAAATACTGTATCAGCCTGGTTATACCTCAGCCAGTTATGTTTGAACTACGTTAGCACCATTCATAGGATCTGAAGGAGTGAATATAGCACCATTTTTGAGTGAATTGGATAATGTCAGAATTTTGGTGAAATTGTGACCCTGCAGGTTGTTGTTGTTGTTGTTTAGTCGTGTCCGACTCTTCGTGACCCCATGGACCATAGCACGCCAGGCACTCCTGTCTTCCACTGCCTCCCGCAGTTTGGTCAAACTCATGTTCGTAGCTTCGAGAACACTGTCCAACCATCTCGTCCTCTGTCGTCCCCTTCTCCTAGTGCCCTCCATCTTTCCCAACATCAAGGTCTTTTCCGAGGATTCTTCTCTTCTCATGAGGTGGTCAAAGTATTGGAGCCTCAGCTTCACGATCTGTCCTTCCAGTGAGCACTCAGGGCTGATTTCCTTCAGAATGGATAGGCTTGATCTTCTTGCAGTCCATGGGACTCTCAAGAGTCTCCTCCAGCACCATAATTCAAAAGCATCAATTCTTCGGCGATCAGCCTTCTTTATGGTCCAGCTCTCACTTCCAGACATCACTACTGGGAAAACCATAGCTTTAACTATACGGACCTTTGTAGGCAAGGTGATGTCTCTGCTTTTTAAGATGCTGTCTAGGTTTGTCATTGCTTTTCTCCCAAGAAGCAGGCGTCTTTTAATTTCGTGACTGCTGTCACCATCTGCAGTGATCAAGGAGCCCAAGAAAGTAAAATCTCTCACTGCCTCCTTCTATTTGCCAGGAGGTGATGGGACCAGTGGCCATTATCTTGGTTTTTTTGATGTTGAGCTTCAGACCATATTTTGCGCTCTCCTCTTTCACCATCATTAAAAGGTTCTTTAATTCCTCCTCACTTTCTGCCATCAAGGTTGTGTCATCTGCATATCTGAGGTTGTTGATATTTCTTCCGGCAATCTTAATTCCGGCTTGGGATTCATCTAGTCCAGCCTTTCTCATGATGAATTCTGCATATAAGTTAAATAAGCAGGGAGACAATATACAACCTTGTCGTACTCCTTTCCCAATTTTGAACCAATCAGTTGTTCCATATCCAGTTCTAACTGTAGCTTCTTGTCCCACATAGAGATTTCTCAGGAGACAGATGAGGTGATCAGGCACTCCCATTTCTTTAAGAACTTGCCATAGTTTGCTGTGGTCGATGAAGCAGAAGTAGATGTTTTTCTGGAACTCTCTAGCTTTCTCCATAATCCATCACATGTTTGCTATTTGGTCTCTGGTTCCTCTGCCCCTTCAAAATCCAGCTTGCACTTCTGGGAGTTCTCGGTCCACATACTGCCTAAGCCTGCCTTGTAGAATTTTAAGCATAAGCTTGCTAGCATTCCTGCCAACCTAGCAGTTCGAAAGCACGTCAAAATGCAAGTAGATAAATAGGAACCGCTACAGCGGGAAGGTAAACGGCGTTTCCATGTGCTGCTCTGGTTTGCCAGAAGCAGCTTTGTCATGCTGGCCACATGACCTGGAAGCTATACGCCGGCTCCCTCGGCCAATAATGCGAGATGAGCGCGCAACCCCAGAGTCGGTCACGACTGGACCTAATGGTCAGGGGTCCCTTTACCTTTACCTTTACCTTGCTAGCATAACCCTGCATAACCCTGCAGAATTTTAAGCATAACCCTGCAGGTTAGGGTTGTTTTTTCCCCAAAAAATGTTTTCCTGCAGGTTAAGGCGTCGAGGGCTGATTTTTTGGCCTATGATAAAAAACCCTTCTGTTTCCACCGCCAAACCTTGTAGGGGAGAATTTGCAACAGTTTGGAACCATTTTTGAGTGAATTGGATAACGTCAGTTTTTTGTGAAATTTTGACCCCACGGGTTAGGGATTTTTTCAAAAAAAATGTTTTCCCGCGGGTTAAGGCACCAAGGGCTGGTTTTTTGGTCTATGATAAAACGAGCATTTTCACCGCCAAACATTGCAGGCGAGAATTTGCAACAGTTTGGGAAGCTGCCAAATGTGTAAAGCAGATTTTGTCTGATCATATAGGAACGTTGCACTCTCTCATAATAAAATATCCTGCTTTTATATTTTAACAGAAAGTTCTTCAAAAAAGTCTTTAAAAGTCCAAGAGACCATTTGCTGTTTAGTATTGCTCTGATATAATGGAAGCATAAGACACTCACAAGAAATCACCTTTTGCGTTTTCAAATATCTAAGAGACAAGACACGCAAAACAGGGAAATTTACACTTTCCAAATTCTCATTACCACAGTTACAATGCAACTCTCTCTTTTTAGCAAAGAAAGAGGTCAGCTGCATTAGAAACAGCCAACAGAAAACATCCTTGCCACATAAAAACAAAAGCACATTGTATCATCAATTGCAGCAGCTATTTGTAGAAATACAACATCTAGACCTCATTGGCATTTACATTTGTTCCTAAAGGCACACTTTGGTTCACAAATGTTGCTGCACATAAAAATACTACAGATTATTACATCTATTCCTGTATCATTTATATATATAAAAAAAGAACGCCTGCTTCTCTTCCATGCTGGCAAATTCAAGAGAGGTTATTGAAGCACTGAAGGGGAGATGAAAAGCAACACTGTGAAAATCCATTATGTGCTTCTGGAAACTCCTGGTTTTCCCATGTTAGACGATTCCTCCTGATTTTTTTTTCGTAGAATAAAGTCACAAATGCACAGCAATTATTACACCTTCATCCATTTAGCCACATTGGTTTTCAAGTCACTAGCCCTCATGAATTCCGTCAAGATCAAAAGGGCACTGGAAAGTATGGAACCTGCTTGCAGGCACCTTTTGACAACCTGCGTGGTAAAGTGAGAAAGTAAGTCAGTCAGGATTTTTAACGTGCAGACCAACACTAAGCAGAAACAAGCCCCACCGTGTTCACCGCAGTCATTTCCAGGTTGGGAGGACTGTGCTTTTAAATAAATCTGGGTCACATCATTCCTCCCCCCCATCAGTTTACAGAATTATGCCAATGGTTATTATCCCACAAGTCATGCAATTCCACAATCCCCTGCAACTCCTATTCAATGACGCTGTCATCTGCACAAGTGCAATGGATGTCTAAACCATAGCTGCCAAGTCTCCCGTTTTGCCCGGGAAATCCCCATTTTTCCAGCTGTTCCCAGTTGAAAAAACGGATTTTTTTAGTTTCCCCCCGGTTTACTCTGGCGTGGCGGCCATTTTGGAACTGGGCGGAGCATGCTTAGAAGCGACTTTTGATGCTGCTTTGCCCAGTTCCAAAATGGCTGCAGTGCGACTTCTGGTGCAGCGGCCATTTTGGAACTGGGCAAAGCAGCATCAAAAGTCACTTCTGAGCATGCTCCGCCCAGTTCCAAAATGGCGGCAGCGCTACTTCCAGTCTGCTATTTCCGGCCCAGTCCCTTATTTCTCTGACAGCAACTTGGCAGGTATGGTCTAAACTGTAGCTACACACCTCAGCTTAAATTTTTGAATTGGGTGGAAGCTGGTTTGAGGGAATGTGCTTCAATCAGCAGTATTTCTCAAGAAACTACAGGATGCAGGTGGATTGCGGCTAACATCTTGTTTCAAACACCAGCAAAGGCTGTGCACTGGAGTCAGAGTAAAGCATAATGTGTACACAATCTGATCCACCTAAAACACATGCAGAAACTGTGCCTTCCCATAGCTAGAAATCTGCACACACACACACTAGCTCATATTTTAGGAAAATGTTGCCTAGCCTGAGCTCAGTTGGTTTGAAGACTAACAAGCTAGCCCAACCATTTCATCTGACGCCTCAAATAAGCAAAGCAAGTGAAGAAGTAAAGAAATACCTTCATGCAATGTCTGTCTCTAGAATATCATCTGTTCTAATAGGCAGCCTCTTCTCAGATGTCATCATTTCTTCCTCTCTCCTCTTCCTGCGCCTTTTTTTACAGTAACTTGAAAAGCAATTTGCAAATATGTGTCATTAAGCGCACATCATAAAATTAGAACAGAGAAACCACGCCACTGCAACACCTTCGCCTTAAACGTACTTTATTTCTAATAAATCTAGATCATCTTTTCAAGTGCATTCCCAAGTAAGAAGGCAAGTGCTTTCTCCAAATGAAATCAATGACAAAACATGTTGTGCTTTGGCAACTAAACAGACCTTTGCCATAGTATTCAAACCCCACAGAAGTCAAAGGAACACGATGCGCCTTCATGTGGCGACTCGTCAGGTTAGGCCAAAGTAGTCTTGTATGCTTCATGTTGCCACATAATTGTGGAAGACTTTGAGGAAGGAACCATTGTTATTAGCCACTCAGAGGAATAAAAGGTAAAGGTAAAGGACCCCTGGATGGTTAAGTCCAGTCAAAGGTGACTATGGGGTTGCGGCGCTCATAAACCTGATGTGGTTTATGTATTGTTTGTGACTTTTGTAATTGTGCTATTGCTGTATTGTTTTGATATTCGACTGGAAGCCACCCAGAGTGGCTGGGGAGACTCAGCCAGATGGGCGGGGTACAAATAAAAAATATTATTATTATTATTATTATTATTATCATCATCTTGCTTTCAGGTCAAGGGAGCCGGCGTTTGTCCACAGACAGCTTTCCGGGTCATATGGCCAGCAGGACTAAACCGCTTTTGGCGCACGGAGGACTGTGACAGAACACACAGAAACGCCGTTTACCTTTCCGCAGCAGCAGTACCTATTTATCTACTTGCACTGGTGTGCTTTCGAACTGCTAGGTTGGCAGGAGCTGGGACTGTGCAACGGGAGCTCACCCTGTTGCGGGGATTCGAACCGCCAACCTTCCTATCAGCAAGCCCCAGAGGGCGCTGTTAACAGTGGCTTGCAGTGACATTTTTCGTAGGGGGATGGTTAGGGTCAGAGGCGCATCCCACCTCCCTCCCTAAGCTGGGCAGAAGCTTCTTGGGCCTCATGTGAGGGACCCCCAGTTTTCCACTCCTCACTGCTTTAAAAACAGAGGCTTTCCCTGTGCTTCTCTACAAATGGGAGAAAAACCTCCAGTGTCCAAATTGGACTTGTCTCCAGAGTACCTCAGGCGCTTCATTCGAAACCTATTGCCACCAGTGGGGTGTCCTTTCCATGGATCCCTACTGCTACAGTGCGCCTCTCCCTTAGGCAACTATGTGGCTCCTTTGGCTTCGCTAACCAGCCCTTTGTATGACAGGAGAAACAAGCAGTTTCCTCTTCCACAGGAAAGCTTTGTTCTCGCCTCTTTGTCACACCTCTGAAGGTACTGAGACACTGCCAAGTCAGTGAACACATTTAACTTTATTATTTAACTTATAAACATGATTTTCTTTGGTTCTTAAAAGCACATATCTTCTTTTTATATAGCACAGACTTGTTAATACAGCTCCTGCATCCCTCTCTGACACTCTACTCTCCAACTGCCAACTGCCAACTGCCATTTAGAATGCCATCTAGCTCCGCCTCCCAAGGAACACCTGCCTATAATGGGAGTGATAGATTAGCTCATGATGAACTGGAATCATCATCAGGCACTATTCCGCCACACCTCACACCACTGACTGTTAGCTTATCCAATCCAGCTCCAGGAGGGCTTTGTTTGCATACTGGCAAAAAACACAGAAGAGTTCAGTCAGGGATTAGAATGCTGCCTAAGGGCTCATCCAGGCTTCCTTTTGAGCTGTGCTTTTCAGGCACAGGTCCACACCTAATAATAATAATAATAATAATAATAATAATAATAATAATAATAATAATTTATTATTTATATCCCGCCCATCTGGCTGGGTTTCCCCAGCCACTCTGGGTGGCTCCCAACAGAATATTAAAAACACAGTAAAACATCAAACATTATAAACATTATTTCCTTGACATCTGTTGGGAGGGCGCTCCACAGGGCGGGCGCCACCACCGAGAAGGCCCTGTGCCTGGTTCCCTGCAACTTGGCTTCTCACAACGAGGGACCCGCCAGAAGGCCCTCGGAGCTGGGCCTCAGTGTCTGGGCAGAACGATGGGGGTGGAGACGCTCCTTCAGGTATACTGAGCCAAGGCCATTTAGGGCTTACAAGGTCAGTACCAACACTTTGAATTGTGCTCAGAAACAAACTGGGAGCCAAAGTAGATCTTTCAGGACCAGTGTTATGTGGTCTCGGTGGCCGCTCCCAGTTACCAGTCTTGCTGCCGCATTCTGGATTAGCTGCAGTTTCCGGGTCACCTTCAAAGGTAGCCCCACGTAGAGCGTGTTGCAGTAGTCCAAGTGGGAGATAACTAGAGCATGCACCACTCTGGTGAGACAGTCCACGGGCAGGTAGCTGTCTCAGCCTGTGTCAAGCTTCATGTCTGAGGTGTTTTTTGTTTGGTCCCAGCACTTTCCCCAGGGAAACCCATGCTTTACCACCAAATCGGAGCAAACAGCAATCTGCAGAAAATCCAACTGATATTATGTTATTATGGTTTGAAATAATATTTGATACAAGAGTTAATATTAGAATGATGATTCGTTGTTAATAAAAATTATAGGCAGAGGGGGAAAGTGTTATAGAATGAATAAAGGGAATTAGAAATAATTGGTTTGAAATATTAGATTAAAAGTGATTGTATTAATATTGGGAATAAGAGTTGAAAATAAGATTAAAGGATTGAGAGAAGAATGTTCAAGATAAGAAAAAGTACAATGAATACTGTCTAAATAATATTGTAATAGGGACCCAAGGTGGGGGAGGTTGGGGGAGTCCAAAGGGTGATGACCAAGATTTAAGTTAGAATTTTTGTTTTTATCATTTTTGTATTTTGGTTTTTGTATTTCTGTTTTTGTATTTTGCATTTTTCTTTTTTGTGTTTTCGTGTTTTGTATTTTTGTATGTGTGTGCATGTTTGAAAATCTTCAATAAATACTTTTTTAAAAAAAAAGAAAATCCAACTGATATTTGCACTAAGGGTAAAACATGGGTTTTCTTGGGGAAAGCACAGAGACAAAACAAGCAAGAAATCAATCAATCAAACAAACAAACAAACAAACACAGAAACATGTGGGTAGAAACAAGTTGCAATCTTTGCTTTATTCGGGATGTTTGAAATGTGGCTTCCTGGAGAGGGATCTGCCTGAGGAAGGCCTAGACCACCCCCTCAGATTTGAGGTACAGGGGCGGGGGGGGGGAAGAGAAGCAAAAAAATTAAAAGTGGGTTTCATATTTCTGATTGGGGTCACTGGTTGGTCCTGGGTTTGGAAATCAAGGCCCAGACAGCTGACTTGAAAAGAGACAACCAACATTTCCCCTGTTAAGTTGTGGGTAAGCAGCAGATGACACAGCGATTCTCCAAACAGCTCTTTATTAGAGTCAGGACAGAACTGAACTGAAGGGCTGAGCCAGCCTGCTTTTATACAGGCTGGCTCAAACAATGCAACAAAACATCATTCAAAATTCCCTCCTAAAGTTCCCTCCTAAAACGACTGCCTCGGACCTGAGGGAAAACTATATAGAGTGACTTCAATACATAACATCCCCTTTTAAAAATAATATTATATAACTACTTTTGGAGCATTAGGAACCGTTTACAGTCGTACCTCGGAAGTCGAATGCCTTGCAAGTCAAACGTTTTGGCTCCCGAACGCCGCAAACCTGGAAGTGAGTGTTCCGGTTTGCAAACGTTCTTTGGGACCCGGACATCCGACGCGGGAGCTTCCTGCAGCCAATCGGAAGCCACGCCTTGGTTTCCGAACGTTTGCAAAGTTGAATGGACTTCCGGGAACAGATTCCGTTCGACTTCCGAGGCACGACTGTACTGCTATTCATGTAAAAGACCCAAAACACCAGAACCGACTCTCTTTGCTTTCATTTTGGCATACTTACTGAGCGCAGGCGCATATGCATGCAGTCAATACGATGAGCGTCACCATCACAGCTATCAAAGACATCACCACAATCTGACCTTCATCCCCTCTCAAATAAAACAGATCCAACCTCTCACACCTTGCGCCAGTGTAGCCTTTCTCGCAGCTGTAAAGGAGGGACAGGAGAAGTGAGGGTTGTGAGACGCAAAGGGCATTGTGGCTGGAGCAAGTTCCTCAGAGGGCCGGTGTCAATGCTCGCCAACGGGCCCCGTCAGTGGTGGATTTACGTATAAGCTAAACAAGCTACAGCTTAGGCGGGGAAAACCGATGTACATTTCCCAAATATAAGATAAAAAGCAAATAAAATGAAACCTACATACAGCAACAGTGTTTTGTGTTGTGTAGGCTCCTATGATGTAAGCAATGGGCTCTGCCTGCTAGCCTGCTCCCTGTTCCTTTCTATATATAGGGTGCCTACATTCTGCATGGACTTCTTAATTGTATTTCAGTTCAACAATTGCTTTGATAAAATAAAATAAATAAAAAATCCTTCCAGTACATAACAAATCCTTGCACATAACAAAATATGTATTTTATCAAAGTTACAGGTAGGTAGCCGTGTTGGTCTAAATAAAAAAATCCTTCCAGTAGCACCTTAGAGTCCATTCTGAAGGAAATCGGCCCTGAGTGCTCACTGGAAGGACAGATCCTGAAGCTGAGATTCCAATACTTTGGCCACCTCATGAGAAGAGAAGACTCCCTGGAAAAGACCCTGATGTTGGGAAAGATTGAGGGCACTAGGAGAAGGGGACAACAGAGGACGAGATGGTTGGACAGTGTTCTCGAAGCTACCAACATGAGTTTGACCAAACTGCGGGAGGCAGTGCAAGACAGGAGTGCCTGGCGTGCTACGGTCCATGGGGTCACGAAGAGTCGGACACGACTAAACAACTAAACAACAACAACAAAGCACCTTAGAGACCAACTAAGTTTGTCCTAGGTATGAGCTTTCGTGTGTATCTGAAGAAGTATGCATGCACACGAAAGCTCATACCTATGACAAACTTAGTTGGTCTCTAAGGTGCTACTGGAAGGATTTTTTTATTTTGTTTTGACTGCGTCAGACCAACACGGCTACCTACCAGTAACTTTGATAAAATACATATTTTGTTATGTGCAAATGGCTTTAGATACCTATTAGGTTCATAAATGACCATATAGCATATTGTTGTTGTTTAGTCGTTTAGTCGTGTCTGACTCTTCGTGACCCCATGGACCATAGCATGCCAGGCACTCCTGTCTTCCTCTGCCTCCCAGTGGCAATTTGTTGTTGACAAAAGACAGCCGGACATATTACCTTCAGGGCCCCATGCAGACGCCTTGCCCAGAGGCCCATCAGAATGTGTCCAATGTACAACCCTGTGGCTCACCTCATTTTGCACGAGGAGGAAGCAAGTCTCAGGCTGCTTACCTCTTGCTCTGCTTGGGCTTATATCTCTGTGTAAGGCTCTGGCTGTAGATGTGGAGAGTTGAGCATCTCCCCTCGTTATACACAACCACCATGGAACTAAGTAGGGAGGTTCACTAAGCTGAGACGCATCTATTTTAGCAGTGTTTGAAGATTGCCTTCGTGGGACAGCTCTCTTGGTTTCTGCTTGCCACTGCATTTCTATCTACAGGGTGTAAAGGTAAAGGTAAAGGGACCCCTGACCATTAGGTCCAGTCGTGACCGACTCTGGGGTTGCGGCGCTCATCTCGCTTTACTGGCCGAGGGAGCCGGTGTACAGCTTCCAGGTCATGTGGCCAGCATGACAAAGCCGCTTCTGGCGAACCAGAGCAGCACACGGAAACACCGTTTACCTTCCCTCTGCAGTGGTACCTATTTATCTACTTGCACTTTGACGTGCTTTCGAACTGCTAGGTTGGCAGGAGCTGGGACCGATACTGGAGATCCCGAGTCACAAGGTGGTTAGACTGGCCTCGACCAGGACCAGGGCCTTCTCAGTACTAGCCCCGACCTGGTGGAACGCTCTCTCTCAGGAGACTACGGCCCAGCGGGAGTTGTCATCTTTTCGTAGGGCCTGCAAGACAGAGCTGTTCCGCTTGGCCTTTGGTCTGACTCAGTCTGACCCCGGTGTTACCCTCCCCTAAGGTTTTATCCTACAGATATTTAAATGAGGTTCGACTTGTAGATTCCCATTTTAAAATTGAATTTTAACATTGTATTTGATTTGTATTTTAATTGAATTGTTTCTTTTATGCTTGTTTTGATATTTTTGCTGTTACACCCCCCTGAGCCCGGTCTTGACTGGGAAGGGCGGGGTATAAATAAAATTATTATTATCATTAAAAATAAATAAAAGCACACATTCTACTCATGTAAAAACACACTGATCACTGATTCCCGGACCGTCCGCGGGTCGGATTCAGAAGGCGATTGGGCCACATCCGGCCCCCGGGCCTTAGATTGACTACCGCTGCTCTGGAATAAGCCCCAGAACTGAAAGGCGAGCTGATGAAGAGCAGGCTCTGTTAGCAACTACAGTGGTACCTCTATTTACGAATAACTCTACTTACGAATGTTTCTACTTACGAATGGAGCTCCGTCCGCCATCTTGGATGCGGTTTAGACAGGGTTTTTTCTACTTACGAATTTTTAGATAGGGTTGCTTCTACTTACGAATTTTTTTCTCCCAATGCATTCCTACGGGATTCGACTTACAATTTTTTTCGACTTACAAATGTGTGTTCGGAACGCATTAAATTCGTAAGTAGAGGTACCACTGTATGCCATTTCCGGAGAGCCTATCATGCCAGAATTCAACGGTGGGCAAGTGGCGCCTTTCTCTGTACTTCCGAGAGTCAACATACATGCATGCCGGTATCTGTTCTGCTGCAACGTAACGGCATCTTCCCTTGATACAGTAATGTTTGTACTCCTCAGGACATTTCGAAAAATGCCCTCTCCACCTTAATCCTGTGGTGCCACCTGGAAAGAAAAAAAGGGGGATAAATTAGGTCAGGGCAGTCTAATACGGGACCCTCAGGGCCTTTTGGGGTGGCCCTCCAAGCCAGGTTAAGTGAGGCGCTGGGCTTTGGAAAGGAGCCAAACAGTCATACGCTACACAGGGGCGGAGGAAGGGGGGCAGTGGGGACGGGCCGCCCCGGGTGTCTTCACTGAGGGGGGTGACATTTGGTGCATCGCCCGCTCGTGACTCCCAAGCCTACTCCGAGCCGTCGGGGAAGGGGGGGAGCTGCGCCGCTTTGCCGGCGGCATTTCCCCCCTTCCTCCTGACGGCTGGGGGAGGCTTGGGAGTCGCGGGCGAATGGTGCTCCGAATGTCCGCCAACGGCGGTTCACTCCGCCCCTGTGAGCAGCTGTGCACCCAAGCGGCTATCCCGCACCTGGGAGGACACCCTCTGTGCACCGCCCCCCACGGGAGTGCGCCCGCCCTGGATAGGGTGGGCATATGCTCGGCCGCTGATGCTACAAAAAGAAGAAGAAGAAGAAGAAACTAACAAAGGGAAGCAATTTAACAATCAAGTTGTTGTTGTTATTTATTATTATTATTATTATTTGTATGTAAAGAAGACAATACTACTTTTTAAATACGAGAAACTATTTAAGTTCATTCTCATTGCTTGTTCCACCCAGTTTTACACAGGGCTTATCCACACTTAATTTTCCTCCGTTGTTTCCAGGCTTTAAAGCTGAATCGGGACAAACAACAATCCATAGAAAACCCAGAATGCTCTTTGCTTTATAGCTGGGAAAAAAGGTAATTGTGGATAAGCCCATTATCAGTTTAAGATACTGTTGTTTATCATTCTCTACTAAAACTGAAGAGTCGACCCGACGAAAGAAGAATGGTTATAGATGGAGTATGCAGAAACGGCAAAAACTTACCAGAAGAATAAGAAGCTAAGACAACAAAGTTTTTAGAAAGGAATGGAAATGGTTTATTGAGTATTTGCAAACAAACTGTAAACAGATCGAGACATTGGCAGGATCATTGGAAAAACCTGCAGTTTTAGAAAATATATACAAGATATATATAAGGACAGATGATTAAAAGAATAAGTTAAGGCAATCTGGAGTATGCAGCAAAGGGCAAAAATAAATGTAAGGAACCTCAGAAAGAGGGGGAAAGGAGTCAAAGATGAAAATGTTTAAACTATGGTTAAATACCTGCTATAATGTATATAAATGAAAACTATAATTTTAATAAACAACAACCTGAAGAGTGGTGCTAGCCAGTGTCGACAGCTGGTGCTCCTGGCAAAGGTGAGGTGCAATGCATGGTGGCCAACAGTAGGTGGCGCCAGAGGCAATGACAGGCAGAGCTCGTCACTCTAGGAATCACAGAATTGTAGAGTTGGAAGGCACCCCAAGGGTCATCTAGCTCAACCTCCTACAATGCAGGGATGTTTTAGCACAATGTGGGGCTGAAACCCACAACCCTGATATTGAGAATCTCATGCTTTACCGACTGAGTTATTTAGGTTCACCCCCACCCTCTCCCTTGCTGATTTCCACAATGGCAACACTGAGAGTAAGGAGGAAGAAGCTGGAAGCTGTTCTTACTAAGAACAGGAGGCATGCAAGGGGTTGGTGGAGCAGTGCCCCATTCATCCCAAAGGAGCAGGCTCCGCTGCCGCTATCTACATCTGCTCATACCTGCCAAGTTGCTGTCAGAGAAATAAGGGACCGGGCCGGAAATAGCAGACCGGAAGTAGCGCTGCCGCCATTTTGGAACTGGGCGGAGCATGCTCAGAAGTGACTTTTGATGCTGCTTTGCCCTGTTCCAAAATGGCCACCGCGCCAGAAGTTGCACTGCAGCCATTTTGGAACTGGGCAGAGCAGCATCAAAAGTCGCTTCTGAGCATGCTCCGCCCAGTTCCAAAATGGCCACCGCGCCAGAATAAACCGGGGGGAAACAAAAAAATCCGTTTTTTCAGCTAGGAACAGCTGGAAAAACGGGGATTTCCCAGGGAAAACGGGAGACTTGGCAGCTATGCATCTGCTTGAGGATACCCCTTTGTGCTTGCCACATGTAAAATATCAGCTCCATCTACTATTCATGAAGGCTGCGGCACCTGGAAATTGAACTACAAGGGTTTGAATGCTCTGCGCCAGACTCTTTGGAAACCCAACCACAAGAGAACAGAAAACTCAGCTCCGTTCCATTCCGGGAACTATCATCTCAGGGGTTAAAAGTTAATGCCACTACAAAAGAATGATTAGCTGTGCGGATCTTGTTACCAGGCTGAATACTAAATGACGCTCTGCTAAGAATGCAGTCCGAACCCCGTGGCAGATTACGGTCTCCGCTCTCAACAGAGGAGATCTCTCAAAGTGGGCGTTTTCAAAGAGACGATGCAAAAGCATCATCTATGCAAGGGAGACGGGTCGCCAGAGGTTCACATCTCAGCAGGACACTCTGGGCAGCTCCCAACAGAATATTAAAAATATGATGAAACATCAGGCGTTAAAAACTTCCCTAAACAGGGCTGCCTTCAGATGTCTTCTAAAAGTCAGATAGTTGTTTATTTCCTTGACATCTGGTGGGAGGGCGTTCCACAGGGCGGGCGCCACCACCAAGAAGGCCTTCTGCCTGGTTCCCTGCAACCTCACTTCTCGCAGGGAGGGAACCGCCAGAAGGCCCTCGGAGCTGGACCTCAGTGTCCGGGGGGCTGAACAATGGGGGTGGAGACGCTCCTTCAGGTCTACTGGGCCATTTAGGGCTTTCAAGGTCATTGACTTCTATTCTAGACATCTGGAGGAGTCATAGCAATGCACATGTTTGGGAAGAGAAGAGATAGCGTCTGGGTTAGAAGTTTGGGGGATCCTTAAGAGTAATGAACGTAAATATTGGTGGCACTTTCCCCACCCACCGTGATACTTTCAAAGAAAGGAAAAAGGGGGCTCCCATCCAGACATTCACCACAAAGAGATAGTGGAGGGCTGTGTGCCTTAACTAAATTAAAACCACTGATTAAGAGCTCACCATTAGTGGGAAAGGCAAACAAACAATTTAATCAATTTGGGAGTCCGAGATCTAGCGCAGTCTCTACTGCTGACCTAAATGGCTTCAAAACGAGCAAGATCAGCTCTCGTTGGTCTTGTGGAAGGTTCATATTGTCAGTGATTTCAGATGAAGACTCTTCCTGCTAGGAAGACTAGAGTGATTTCAGCCTGAACTGAAAAATACCTGCTGGCCTTGAATATATTCTACCAAAAAAAAAAAATTACTATATTTGGACATGGGCAGAAAGTAGAGATAACTCAACCTTGGTCCCAAACAATTCTAAACATTTTAATCTCCAGTTAACATTTAAATGAGTAATAATCTGTCAGTTTGCAGTCGTATCCCAAACTAAAATGAGACTTGCATACCTCAGGTGGGAGATAACACAGTAGCAAGAAGATACAGAAAGCAGCATGCATGTAGTTATTATTTGTACTTTTAACTCCCTGCCCTTAATATACTCATTCCTTGCTCTCCAAACGCCCCTCTCCTTTTTAAACCCTTTACACAGATATAGCCAGGGTGGCATGATGGCAAGAGTGTCAGGCTATTGCTTTGGAGACTCGGGTTCGAATCCCCACTCAGCCATGAAGCTTACTGGGTAACCTTGGGCCAGTCGCCATCTTGTTAGCCTAGCCTACCTCACAGGGTTGTTGTGAGGATGAAATGGGGAAGAGGAGAACCATGCAGGCAACTTTGAACTCCTTGGAAGATAAAAGTGGTATATACATGTAGTAAGTAAATAAAATCACTTATGCCAGCAGAGAATTCCTTTAGCTGGGGAGAGAGTGGGAGGAGACAATTGACTGGGAGTGGCTAACCATCCAGGCTAGATCTGGGTTTAGAATAGCACCATCACATATAATCCATATTGTTACCTGTGCAATTTCCATTTGGGTAGCCGCAGGACAGCCTCTTTGCTTCCTGTTCGGCGGTTCCATTTCCGTTGCCAGTCACACAGTCGAAAATGGCAAAGCCTTCAGAGGGGGTGGGAGAGAAAAAGCAAAAACATTACACACATATATTTCAAGGACATCTTTACTCCCATGATGTTTGTTTTGCCAGGCACCACCATGCATTGGAGTCAAATAGTAAAGGTAAAGGGCCCCTGGAAGGTTAAGTCCAGTCAAAGGTGACTCTGGGATTGCGGCGCTAATATCGCTTTTCAGGCCGAGGGAGCCGGCGTTTGTCTGCAGACAGCTTTCTGGGTCATGTGGCCAGCATGGCTAAACCACTTCTGGCGCAATGGGACACCATGACGGAAACCGGAGCGCACAGAAACAGCATTTACCTCCCCGCCGCAGCGGTACCTATTTATCTACTTGCACTGGCATACTTTTGAACTGCTTGGTTGGCAGGAGCTGGGACAGAGCTACAGGAGCTCATCCCGTCACGGGGATTCGAACCGCCGACCTTCTGATCGGCAAGCCCAAGAGGCTCAGTGGTTTAGATCACAGCACCACCCGTATTAGACATCCCATAGTGTAAACACAGGAGACTGAAGAGCACTCTCCAATGCTACTCTCCCGTCACACCCCTGCTACAGTCAAACCTCGGTTCCCGAATGCCTCCGTTATTGTAAATTTTGTCTCCCGGAAGTAACTGCTCCGGTTTTCGAATGATTTTCAGAAGCCGAATGTCCAACATGGTTTCTGTTTTGAGTTTCCCTATTGTATTGAGGCTTCCGTTTTCAGTTGTCAAACATTTCGAAAGTCAATAGTCTTCCGGAACGGATTACATTCCGACAACTGAAGTTTGCCCGTAGAATCCATTGGGCCCAGGAAAAGGCTATGTGACAGTGAGACAGCCTCCAGCCCCCAGTTCCAATTGACTGTCTTCACTTTAATCCCATCAAAATACCCATTTCCCATCTTTCATCAAGTTCTCCCCCTTTAATTGCCTAACGGAATTGTTAGAGTGAAAGGGTTTTTTACTATTATTATCACTCCTTATGGCTTCTGGCTAACCACCCCAGATTACATTTTCCAGGGTTGAGATTTTAAACATCAGAGCAGCCTTTTCGTGTACTTACACTCCAATCTTAAGGAAAATTGTGAAGACGTTTTGGATGAAGGAGTTGTAGCTCCTTGCAGGATCTGGATACGACGTCAAAAAAGTGCTAGCGCTTTGATTAAGCTACAAAGGCGAGGAATGAGATCGGCTTTACCATCTATATACCTCTCAAATCTTCACACACTTGACAATAAAAAGGATGATCTGCACCTTATTAATCAAGGAAACTCAAGGAAACTCCAATATGCTAAAGAGAAGGGTTCGAGGAAAGGAGGCAGAAATTTGTACAACCAAGACAGGAGCACACTGATGAAGGAGATTATAGTGGCAAAACGAACCTGTGATTTGGACTCAGTTCTCAAACATGTCTTGGCTACTCTTCGGAAGAATTTACAGAACATTTCTGAATATCAGAGAACATCTTTTACTGCATATAAGAGAACATACTGTATTCTTCTGCTCCAGAGAGTCAAAAATTGGCAAACGACCTGATTCAGTTTTATAGCAACGTCAAGCATTATCAACTAGAGCAAGCACGTCCAACAGGTAGATCGTGATCTACCAGTAGATCACTGGACGTCTGTGGTGGATCACTGGCTCCCCTCAAAGAAGCTCAACAACTTTGACTCCCCTAAAAAAGCTCAACAACGTTGACCTGAACCCCTAAAAAATGGGCTTTCCTCCCTAAAAAAAGCTCAACAACCTGAACCCCCCAAAATGGGATAAATCACTGCCTCTTTTTAACTCTGTGAGTAGATCGCAGTCTCTTGGGAGTTGGCCACCCCTGAACTAGAGCAATTCACTCTGCACCAGAGGCACCAACAACCACCTCAACCTGTTTTGAAGTCACTACAGGGACAGAAGGCAAAAACTCCAGGCGCAGTCGGAGTGGCTCCTCTTTGCTTGAAATAGTGTTCTGCACACTCCGATCCTCACACAGATATTTAACAGATCTTTTGTATAAAGTACGTTTACATTGTAAAATTAGCCAAAGCAAATTCCAAGTACTGGTATGTAAGTACTTGGCGAATAAATTTCTATTCTATTCTATTCTATTCTATTTCATTATTTTTCCACCAGCAACCAACGAGAACAAACCAAGGCCAAGGTTTTTTAAACAACCAAAGCTCCAGGGCTATGGAAGAACAGGAGGGCAGCCCAAATGCACTCCCCCAACAGAGGAGAGAACTGAAGAAGACTTATCACAGAATGGTAGAGTTGGAAGGGGCCGCACAGTTCACCTAATTCTAGTCCAACCCCCTGCAATGCAGGAATCTTTTTGCCCAACATTAGGCTTGAACCCATGACCCCCGAGACTATGAGTCTCATGCTCTACTGATTGAGCTATCACCACTTCAGTTTAGCTTTCTGATACGATCTAATCCCGGGCTCTCCAACACACCAGGTAGTTCAACCTGAGATGGAATCTACTGATAGAAAACTTGGCATTCGAATGGATGGATTTGACGGCTAACCAGCAGCCAGAATAATAAAGCAATTGTTGCTGAACACAAAAGCGGGGAAGGCTCTTTGCACTTTCAAGCCTTCAAGGAAACACTTCCTCCTCCCAGCTCAGACTGGGAGCCTTCACTGGGGCCTGTTTCAACAGACTTCAATGGGACTTATTCCTGGGTGCAGGTTTGCAGCCCTGATTCCATCCATTTGCTCAGAGACCCAGCAGTCTGTGAAATTAGATTATGTCAAGAATGAAATACAGACGGTTTATTCGGTTTAAAAATACCCAACGGGCAGGCAGGCACACACACACGCACACACACCTCCCTGCAAAAAAATACCTGACAGATTTTTAAAGATAAACAGGTCATAAAACCAAATTTAGACTTGAAATGTGGTTTGCACACCTGAGAGTAGCAAAGCTTCAAATACTGTAAAGGTAAAGGGACCCCTGACCATTAGGTCCAGTCATGACTGACTCTGGTGTTGCGGCGCTCATCTCGCTTTACTGGCCAAGGGAGCCGGTGTACAGCTTCCAGGTCATGTGGCCAACATGACAAAGCCGCTTCTGGCGAACCAGAGCAGCACACGGAAACGGCGTTTACCTTCCCGCTGGAGCGGTACCTATTTATCTACTTGCACTTTGACGTGCTTTCGAACTGCTAGGTTGGCGGGAGCTGGGACCGAGCAACGGGAGCTCACCCCGTCGCGGGGATTCAAACCGCCGACCTTCTGATCGGCAAGCCCTAGGCTCTATGGTTTAACCCACAGCGCCACCTGCATCCTCCTCAAATACAGTAAAGGTAAAGGGATCCCTGACCATTAGGTCAAGTCGTGACCGACTCTGGGGTTGCGGCGCTCATCTTGCATTATTGGCCGAGAGGCATGTCCAAAGTCCGTTTCGGGAGCCTAATCCAGCCCATCGGTCAAATTAATCCGGCCCCCATGGCAGTATATGTCCTCGGGTAAAAATCCTTAAAAACCTTCAATCATAAAAAAAGGCTAAACAACTTCAATCCTTACAAAAGGTCTTACTCCCGGAGAATTACAGATGTCTAAAATCGTGGCCCAACTTTGCAGCTGCCCCTTACTTATCTAACGTCACTAACGAAGCCTATAGACGGGCCTTTTCTAGAGCCCGTTTTGAGGCAATGCCCTCAGCTGTGCTGTACGGCTCAACAACTTTGGCCGGCCCTCACTTCATCAAATCTGGCCCTCTTTGAAAAAACGTTTGGGCACCCCTGAACAGGTATCAGCATGGCTGCTAATATCAACGCAAAAAAAGAAAGAAATTGTTTAACCTGCCTTTTAATTAATTAAGTAACTGCCCACATCATTTTAAAACAACCCTTCAAAAGAGGTGCCTTTTTCAGATTTCAAAGGAAGCGTAAGACTACTAACAATAAATAAGTGCCCCAAAAAGGTTTGTTCTTCTTTCAGAGGAACTTAAGAGTACCAAAACAGCTCCATCACTGGGCCATACTAAACTTACCTTCCAAGTCCCGGACTGCAGAATCCGGGACCGGCAGCCGTGTGACACCGGAAGTTGCGTCAACGTAACTTCCGGTGTCGCTTTGCCCTTCTATGGGCACCCAAAATGGCCGCCACCGGCTTCGAAAGTCGTACGCATGTCAGGAAGTGCGTCGACGCAACTTCCGGTGTCGCTCCGCCCATCTATGGGCACCAAAAATGGCCGACGACGACACCGGAAGTCGCGTCTATGCACTTCCGGACATGCGTAGATGCGACTTTTGAAGCCGGCAGCGGCCATTTTTGGTGCCCATAGAAGGGCAAATCGGAAAGAAAAAAAATGGCTGCCGGCAGGAGAAAATAATGGAGGAAAGCGGGAGACGAAGTGATACGGGGGACCACCGGGAAAAGGTAAGTAAAATCGGGGTTTTCCCGGAGAAAACGGGGTACTTGGCAGCTATGCATACTAAACAAGCAGCTAAAGCTCTTCCGGATTAATCTATCAATGAAGAGCTATGCTGGAACAAGACAGTAGGATAGCCAGTTCCCATCAGATGCCTATGGGAAACCTGTAGGGAGGAGCAGAGAACAGCAGAGCTCTCCCTACTTGTGAATTTCTCAGCAACTGGTATTCGGAGACACCCTGCCTCCAACAGGGAAGGGAGGGCACTGCCATAGCCTGTTGGAAGTTTGCATTCCTACCATTTCTACCTCTGAGCACTTGCAATCTAGAGGCTATTCCTTAGAAGCAGGGAAGAACCTATAGAAGGGAAAGCACACTTTATTTCTACTAAGGCAGGCGGACGCTGGCGGCATCCAGCAGGGAAAGTGAGCAGAGCAGAAAGGTATGGGAAACGTTTCAGTGCTAAGCTTAGAGTGCTGGTATCAGAACATTCCAGGAATTCTCCTCCCCCCCCAAAAAAATGTAATGTAGGTTTATCATTCAAAGTAAATGGCACAGAACTGGAAGATGTTCCAACTTTTAAATATACCACCAATGTAGTAATTTTGTATGCAGTTAAAATGCTTTACAGGATCTCTCAGCTGACTATTATTGATCAGTTAAACGAGAGCTCCAGCAAAGAAAAAAAAATAACAGAGTGTGCTTGCAATAGCTCTTAGATATATAAGCCCTTTTTCTCTCAGGCGTGGGTTATGGCTTTTTCAGTATTAATCCCTTTCCCTCCAGTTGTCAAAACCCAGAACTGAATGCTCCTCCCCTCTGATTTGGAGTATTTTTTTTATGAAAAAAACTTCTTTCATTTCAAATTCCCTCCAACATGGAAAATTGGCACATGTCAACTACAAAAGAAAATGCTGTCTAATGCATGTCAGAAACGGGAAAAAGCTAAGCAAAAATTGCATTTTAAAAAGTGAAATTACAAGCTCAGTTAACACTGGAGTTGGCTTACAGAACTATTAAGGTAAAGGGACCCTTGACCGTTAATTCCAGTTGTGAACGACTCTGGGGTTGCGGCGCTCATCTCGCTTTACTGGCCGAGGGAGCCGATGTTTTATCCGCAGAGAGTTTTTCTGGGTCATATGGCCAGCATAAACCAGAGCAGTGCACGGAAACGCCGTTTACCTATTTATCTACTTGCACTTTGACGTGCTTTCGAACTGCTAGGTTGGCAGGAGCAGGGACCGAGCAACGGGAGCTCACCCCATCGCGGGAATTCGAACCGCCGACCTTCTGATCGGCAAGCCCTAGGCTTGAACTAGTAAAAGGTAAAGGGACCCCGACCATTGGGTCCAGTCGTGAACTCGTGACCGACTCTGGGGTTGCGGTGTTCATCTCGCGTTATTGGCTGAGGGAGCCGGCGTACAGCTTCTAGATCATGTGGCCAGCATGACAAAGCTGCTTCTGGCGAACCAGAGCAGCACACGGAAATGCCGTTTACCCTCCCGCTGTAGCAGTACCTATTTATCTACTTGCACTTTGATGTTCTTTCGAACTGCTAGGTTGGCAGGAGCTGGGACCTAGCAACGGAAGCTCAGCCCGTCGCGGGGATTCAAACCGCCGACCTTCTGAGTTTCTGAGTCTATTTATTAATGTAACTTCTGTCTGTAGTTCCATCAGGTATTACTGAAACCAGAGGTCTACCAGCAGTCTGGCTTACCTCCCAGATATAAGGAAACAAGGTGAATATCCTGTTGCATGGTTCCTGATACAGTTATAAGCATGTACTAAAACTGCCAACGTATTTGCTCCACTGTCTCTTCTGCTTGGGATCCAGAATCTCCAACAAGTCTAGCAACATTCTGTGGTACCTTTCTGGCTAAGGATGGCAAAGGGTGATATGATATTTCATTGCTACCTTGATAAGGAAAAACAAACCGGCGCGTAATCCATAATAATGAACAAAATATTTTCTCCACAGTATTTTGCCAAAAGGTCCTAGACTTCCGATCTTTTGTGCGAAAAGCCTGGGCACAGCAGGTCACGTGATCTGTTCCTACCAGAATCTTGCCCAGTTCCAAAGACCTTCCACCTGCCTTGCCCAACCCTCCAGTCTCTGCTTCTCAATTTGTATTGCATTATTTTACGCACTGTGACTTGCCGTTGTTTTATTGATTATAGTTTAGAAATTATTATAATTGTTTCAGAGCGGATTTCCGGATAATTTTTATATGCTGATATTTAATATTATTTTATACTATTCTAATGGATTGTTGAATATTACTTATTTGATTAGTCGCTTATTTTAAAGTTATGTTTTATTATCCCATTTTTGTATTGGATTAGATTGTTATAAGGTGTACATTCTTTGTTTCTTCAGCTTGTAAACCGCCTTGGGTATTGTAAAACAGAAAGACGGTACAATGGTACCTCTGGTTACGAACTTAATTCGTTCCGGACGCCGATTCTTAAGCTGAAACCATTCTTATCCGTTCGCATCCTGGGGCAATGTTTGCAACCAGGAGCAGCTACTTCCGGGTTAGCGGAGCTCATAACCCAAAGCGTGCGTAACCAGAAGCGTTCGTAACCAGGGGTACCACTGTATACAAATCAAAAGTGAAATGAAAATGGAATGAAAAGGCAGACTTACCAATGACTCTTTCTTGGAAGCACGGCTGCTTTGTGGGATATAGTTTTGCCCTGAGCGCATTTCCCAGAGCTCCTCACAATCCAAGCCACGTCATGAGCCAGCCTTTGCCGGGGGGGGGGGGGACCTGTGTTCTCAGAAGCTCAGTGGTTCTTTTGACACCAGCGACACCGTGATGGCTGTATGTTACGGAGTGTGAGGCACATCTCACCTTGACACCAGTTTAGCAAAATTCCCTGTGCTATTGTCCTTGGGGCACTAAAGACAAGCTTATCGCTGACCAACTCATGCGGCTTGGGACCCTCGTACCTGCGGGACCGCCTCTCCTGGTATGCCCCATGGAGGACCTTAAGGTCCACAAACAACAATATTATGAAGATCCCGAGCCATAAGATGGCTAGATTGGCCTCTACTAGGGCCAGAGCCTTTTCAGTACTGGCCCCAACTTGGTGGAACGCTCTTTCCCAGGAGACCAGGGCCCTGCGGGATTTGTCATCTTTCCGCAGGGCCTGCAAGACAGAGCTGTTCCGCTTGGCCTTTGGGTTAGACTCAGCCTGACCCCTGTGTTTTCCTCCCTCATGGCTTGGATTTATGGCCTACTTGAAATGAGGCTGCACTTTAAATTTTAATACTGTATTTTTATCTGTATTTTAATTAACTGTTTTTATGTTTTATTGTAATTCTGTTGGTGTGAGCCGCCCTGAGCCCGGCTTTTGACTGGGGAGGGCGGGGTATAAATAAAAATTTATTATTATTATTATTATTATTATTATTATTATTATTATTATTAAATGCCGAACCAAACTCACATCTGCCAGCTCTTAATTTAAGTTCAGTTACAAAGCGTTCAACAGTGTCCCCCACCTTCCAACGATGATTCCAAAAAGTATACCTTTCAAATATCACATTTTTTCGTGGAGTGCGGTACTTTTGAAATTCTTCCAGAACCCCATCCACAGTCTGTGGTCCGTCATCTTCGTCATCAGAAAACTTAAATGTCTCATAAATCTGTACCGCCTCTTCTCCCACACAATTCAACAAAACAGCAACCTGCCTCTTTGCCGAAAAGCGATCAGCTCCAGAAGCCGTCAAATACACACGAAAAGCTTGCTCCCATCGCCTCCAATTCTCTGCCAGGTTTCCTTGGAGCACAAGAGGACACGCGGGTCGAAAGGAATCCCACTTCTGACACCATGTAATGTCTCCAGGGAACTCTGGACTTCGGCAATGAGGAAGCAACGCTGCTAAACAGTCTTTACTAAACTGCAGTCATAGTTTATTAAAAGAATCACACACAGCGACAACATCCACCCGGAAAGGGAGGAAATGCACAAGATGAATGAATGGGTGGGGAACAGGTTACCACTAAAATACCTGTATCCCAGCTAATAGGATTCAGGTGCACATAATAAGATTCCACACTTAAAGTCACTTACATCACAGTGTGTGAGCATGACAGGTGTAACTAGACACTAGCCCCCATCCCAGGTATGTCTCCAATTTATGTCACCCTTTCTTCTATGGCTCTTTCCACACCTTTCAGTCCTCTTCACTGTCAAAATCCAGAAGTGAATATTCTTCTCTCTGAATGGTTGTTCTTGAAGATTATTCTGCAGGGGTCAGCAAACTTTTTCAGCAGGGAGCCGGTCCACTGTCCCTCGGACCTTGTGGGGGGCCAGAATATGTATTTTTGGAGGGAAAATGAATGAATTCCTATGCCCCACAAATAACCCAGAGATGCATTTTAAATAAAAGGACACATTCTACTCATGTAAAAACACGCTGATTCCCCGACTGTCTGTGGGCCGGATCGAGAAGCCTATTGGGCCGGATCCGGCCCCCGGGCCTTAGTTTGCCTACCCATGTTATTCTGCTTATGTTGCAAGTCCTCTCCAACAGGTAAGCTAGGGAAATAGAGAGCTAAGCCACTGTGGATTGTAAATGGCACTAGTTTCTAGGAAACAACTGCTCCATGAGTCTGCAAAGAACGCAATTAACTTTGGAATCATTTGCTGTGTTCTTTAATGGTGGTGGGTTGCTGAAGTATTGATATAAGTCTGTTTAACATTACAGAGCTGGGTTAATGTACATCTGCCTGTTCCAGCAAAGAAACGTAATATATCCAGCAATATTCTCAAGCGAGAAAGGTTGTAAAACCATTTAAAACTGCATGTGATATACAACACTAGCACTCTGGGGCTCAGTCTGTTTTTAAATTCCCTGAACTACCGTTGATTCTAAGGCATCCTAAAATAAACACACAGAGAGCTAAATATAGAGAACTGGCCCCGTTCAGTAGGTACCCTGGTGGACAGTGCCATAGCACAGGCAACAAACCCTGCTTGCCTGGCGTAGCTTGGTACATCAAAAAATAATAAAATAAAATAAAATCTCCCCTGCTAGTGCTGCTTATTCCCCCTCTCCTTCAACAAGTCCTTTGGGGTTGATTTGTGCTTTAAATAAGTTCAAAACTAGAATGTGGTTTTAGTATCAGGGCTGAGTCCCAGAATGAACTAAATTTAAAAAAAACCTGCATCTGAGCATGCACAGAGTGCTTTCCCCCTTGTCACTAAGTGAACACTGCCTGCCTCAAAGATCAAGCAACCAGAACTTTTTAGGATACAACATGAGCCCTGGGATTATTAAAAAAGAAGAAGCCCTGGCCATATATTAAGAAAGAAGATGTAAACTCCGGCCAACCACAATTTCCCATTCTGCACAGCTCTGCCAGCCTGTCTACAAGTTCTCAGGTCGGTGCAACTAACCTCTTTCATCCCGAGACTTCCCAACCGCTGCTTTTTTCCCCCTGGTCCTTCCCACAAACCCCTCAGTGCTGCTGCTGACAACACAAGCAGAAATGGAGCAATGGGCAGCTACTTCACCTGCTGAATTTCCACCTGCCAGGCACCACAGTGACTCAGGCACTCCTTGCAAGGGGGGGGGGAGTTAAGAAAAGGTACTCCTGCTAGTATAGTGGTAAGCCAGGCATCCCCAAACTGCGGCCCTCCAGATGTTTTGGCCTACAACTCCCATGATCCCTAGCTAACAGGACCAGCGGTCAGGGAAGATGGGAATTGTAGTCCAAAACATCTGGAGGGCCGAAGTTTGGGGATGCCTGTGGTAAGTAGTGCTTTTTTCCTGGGGGGGACGCAGGGGTACCCATACCCCTAAACATATTGTGAATATAAGTTTGGCCTCATTGAGAGGCAGTATTTCAATAGGAGTAGGAAAATGAGAGTACCCATAAACATTTTTTAAAGAAGAAAAAAGCACTGGTGGTATCCTGGCCTGTCACACAGTATCCTGGCCTGTCACACAGCAGACTCCCAGACAGGGAGACTGATATTACAGCTCAGCCGGTAGAGCATCAGCCTCTTAATCTCAGGGTTCGAGCACCACCTTGGGCAAAATTTTACAGGGTTGGGCTAGATGGCCCTCATGGCCCCATCTACAATTCTATGACTCCTCCATGAAAAGGGAGGCAAGGAATGGAGCTGTCCTGCAGTTTCACGACACAGGCAGGCAGAGACGCTGCGGCTGCACCTGTTGGGCGTCTGCCTGCCGCGAAGCTCTTAAAGGGCCGGGGAGAGGAGAGGGACCACCCTGGGAGAGACCTCCCGCCAGCCCCACCGCGGACCCCGAGAGCCCTCCCCCCCCGCAATCCTCACCCAGCAGCAGCAGCAGCGACCCGAAGCGCAGGAGCGCCGCCGACGCCATGGCAGAGCGCAGTCCCGGGCGCCCTAAGCAGCCGCGGCAGGGCGCGCACAGCTCCGCGCCGCGCGCCCAGGCGCCCAGCGCCGAAGGAGGCGCCCGAGATGCCCGGGGCGCTGCCTCCGCCTCGCCGGGGGCGGAGCCGCGTCCCTCCCTCCGCGGCGGGCGGGCGGGCGGGCGGTGGGAAGGCGCAGTGGGTGGAGCAGAGGAAGGGCGGTTCCTGCAACACCTGGGGGAACGAGGGGGATCCCGGGCACAGCCTGGATGCAAAGAGAGTTGCCGGTGGTTGTCAGGGTTGCAGTTTTTTGGTTTGGACACACAATTTCAGAATGGAAATTTGCCGGCTCCACACCGATATTTTTTTTCCTTGATAAGAAATGCATTGGGAAAACAAAAACCTTGGAATGTATCCCTTTTTACCTGTTGATTTCATTCATTTTGCTTTCTTAAAACCATTGTTTAAAGTTGAATGTTTGTGGACAGTTTTAATGCACGTATCAGTGCCGGATTTACATATAAGCTAAACAAGCTATAGCGTAACTCTCTTGGGGGGCCCCCAAAAAAATTAAAGGAAAAAAAACTGGATGTCCATTTCCAAAATATATGATTTAAAAAAATGAAATAAAACCTACACACAACAACAGTGTTTTGTAGGCTCCTATTATGTGCAAATGGCTTTAGTTACCTATTGGGTCCATAAATTACCATATAGCATATATCCAACACAAAAAACAGCAACAATTTGTTGTTGACAAAGGACAGCTGGACATATAAAGGGGCCCATTACCTTCAGTAGCTTAGGGCCTCGTCAAAACTAAATCCAGCCCTGCACATATTATATTCTTTGTAAACCACTTAGGGGCCTCATTAAGTGGTCGACTCTGCACATTTTGTTCAATACACAAAAAAACTGCTTGAAAATAAATTTTAAAAAGGAAAAACAATAAGAAACACCTAGCAGCCCTTGGTTTATAACATAGGGCACCATAGAAGCCAACTCCTAGGGGCCAAGGTCCTTTTGGCTCCCCGAATAAAATATTTTACCCCCCCCCCAGGTTGATGGGTATTGCCATTCAAATTGTGTGTGTGTGTGTGTGTGTGCCATATCATGTGATTGCTTATGCAGGGTGGGGCTTATCTGCCCCCTCCCAAATATTTTATTCAACTTGGCACCCCGGTATGGCACAGCTACTTTAAAATATGATCATGGGACGTCCAGAAAATGTCAAACCCTGCAGCTACAAAAGAATGTGAATCATTCCCAAAATATGTGATCTTCCTGCCACATTTGCCATCCTCCTCTGTCACAGCAGTGGGGTGCCCACACCCTTTGAGAACCACCAAGGCCAGCCTTGCTCAGCCACATGACGTTGCGGGACTACAACTCCCATCATTCCTAGTCAGCATGGCCAGTGGTCAGGGAATAAGGGAGTCGTAGTTCAAGAACATCTGGGGAACCAAGGTTGAGAAAGGCTGCCCAGGACCATAACAATTCCATTACAATTTGCCAAACTGCGAAGCCTGACATACGGCATACAGCAATTACATAACACAAGGCATCATGTAATGGAGTAGTGTGTGTGTGTGTGTGTGTGTATGTATGTGTGTATATATATATATATATATATATATATATATATATATATATATAATTTTTATTAAATTTACAATAATGAAAAAAGACAACAATACAGAAATAGAACAAAGATAAAGGGGGAAAAGAAAAAGAAAAAAAAAAGACAGAGAAAATCACAAAAATCTCCTATTCTTTTCACATTAAATATAGGGATCTCCTCGGGTTCCCACCTACTACGCTTCCTTGCGAATTTAAAATTTAGCAATTTCCAATACATTTTTAATAACATTTTCTAAAATTATTATACTTCTATCTAATTTACTTAATCCCTAATTCCACAGCTTCTTTATATCCTAAATCTGATCTTAATATATAACTTTAGCATATTTTTTAAAATACAATTTAAAATCTTTCCATTCTTCTTCTGTCGCTTCTTCTCCCCGGTTGCGGGTTCTTCCGGTCATCTCAGCCAGTTCCATATACTCCATCATCTTCATCTGCCAATCATCGACTGTTGGTATTTCATGAGACTTCCAGTTCTTGGCTGGAGTAGTGTATCTTTTGGAAGGAAGTCAGGTTGCAGCGTCAGCTGTGGCTGTAGAGACCGATATGGGAGAGACATGTTTTGTTGCAGCTGGGGCAGATTAAGGCATCTAGCTGTGCTGCTGCAGACGGACCATGCCATTTCTTCTGTCTGCCTTCCTCCCAGCTGTGATTCCTCCTCTGGTCACTGCTATGGATGCCTAACCTGACTATCTGTCTCCAGGCACTGTGGTCTTCTGCAAGGGATTCCCATATGGCGGGGTTAATGTACATGTCACGTTCACAGACATCTTTGTAAAGTGTTGTGGGTCTGTCATCTAGTCCACTCCCCTGAAAAACTGCATTGGTCCATCTAGGAAAGCCAGTTCTGGTCTTATGTACTTGCTCCGTTGCATTATTTGGGGAACCAAGAGTGTAGGGTACAGATTAAGCAGGGTACCTGCTAATCCTACCCCACAACACATCTTAGAACGGCCCAGTTTTTTCCTTTTGTTGGTTTAGGACAGGTACACTGGTTTAAAGAGTTATGCCACCTGAATTGCATCATTATTTCCTTACACCATGGTAAAAAGGTAAAGGTAAAGGACCCCTGACAGTCAGTCCAGTCGCAGACGACTCTGGGGCTGCGGCGCTCATCTCGCTTTACTGGCCGAGGGAGCCAGCGTTTGTCCGCAGGCAGGTTTTCCGGGTCATGTGGCCAGCGTGGCTAAGCCGCTTCTGGCAAAACCAGAGCAGCACATGGAAACGCCGTTTACCTTCCCACCAGAGCGGTACCCATTTATCTACTGTACCTTAGAGTTATTCCAAAGTAGGTAGAGTAGAAATACTGGCTTTATCAAGCAACCTTAGCTCACGAGCAGAATTGTATTGTAAGCCTCTGCACCACAGATATTACTTGCTAGAATACGCCAGCTTCCTTAAAAGTGAGTTTGAAGGAAAGAAGAGATTAGGCTGTGGCATTTCTTTCAGCTGTAAAAACCTGTTCTTAACAATCAGTATTTCCTAACAAGAGAAGCAACCAGAATGCAGCAACACTATTGTGTTTCTTGAAGAAGCAGGACAGGATTTTCAGCAACAGGCTCATTCTCCTCCCACTGTGAAATGAAATATCCAGTTACTACTGTAAGAGTAGGATGAGTGAAAATATTTTAATCCCCCATACCTGTAAAGGTTAAGCACTCCGAGCAAACCTTCGGAGTGAAGACATTCCAGTGCCTAAAATGTACTTCTCCACCCCCAGAAGACGTTTTTCACACGCATTAGGGTAAAGGTAAAGGTACCCCTGACCATTAGGTCCAGTCGCGGACGACACTGGGGTTGCGGTGCTCATCTCGCTCTATAGGCCAAGGGAGCCGGCGTTTTCTCCGCAGACAGCTTCCGGGTCACGTGGCCACATGCATTAATTTGTGGCAAACCCTGTGTTTGCTATGAAACTTTGCTCATTTGGGAGCCATGCCTAATCCTGGTTCCCTAAATAGCAAACGTTTGTGTGTGATATATACATTGAAAAACATACAATTTACCGGTAGTTCTCATGCGTTTTTCATCCTTACACAGTTTCAAGAAGGGCGTAGAAGCATACCCTCCAACACTTCTTATTTATACCCTGCACATCTGACTGGGTTGCCCAAGCCACTCTGGGCAGCTTCCAACATATGTAAAAACATAATAAAACATTAAGCATTATAAAACTCCCCTATACAGGGCTGCCTTCAGATGTCTTCTAAAGGTTGTGCAGTGACTTATCTCCATAGACCTCCAATACATCATGTGATCAGGCTAAAGCTATAATGAAAGGAAAGAGGGAGACTTTTTTAAAAAAAGCAAAAATGCTATTTCACCGGGGGGGAGGGGGAGGTAAAGGACCCCTGGCAGTTAAGTCCAGTCTCGAATGACTCTGGAGTTGCGGCGCTCATCTCGCTTTACTGGCCGAGGGAGCCGATGTTTGTCCGCAGACAGTTTTTCCGGGTCAAGTGGCCAGCATGACTAAGCCGCAAAACCAGAGCAGCGCTGTTTACCTTCCCGCTGGAGCTGTATCTGTTTATCTACTTGCACTTTGACGTGCTTTTGAACTGCTAGGTTGGCAGGAGCTGGGACCGAGCAACGGGAGCTCACCCCGTCACAGGGATCTGAACTGCCGACCTTCTGATCAGCAAGCCCTAGGCTCAGTGGTTTAACCACAGCGCCACTTGGGTCCCTATTTCACAGGAAAGCCTTGCCCAATTAATTGTTTTCTTCCCCAAAAAGTGCAAGGGGTGGTTCAGGTGAGAGAATGAGTTCCCCTGCCACTTTTCATCAATTCTGATAGCCAGAAGATGCCTGCTTTTCTGAGCTTCAGCTTTGTTGTGAATGGGGTGTGTGCAACTTTTGGGTGTTTGAAGCAGCACCATTAAGAACTTGAAATGTGAGAAAGCCCCACCCACGCCACACACCCACTGCCACTTTTCCACTACACTTGCAATCGCGTCATGAGGTGTGTCACCATAAAGTAAATGCAGCTGACTCTGTGAAAACACGCTACCCGGAAAAATGGGCCAGAGCAGTCAGAATTATTACATCCCGTGGATGCAAGGCAAAATCGTTACTAATAATTACGAGAGGCAGGGCCACACAGCTGGCATGAACTCGGCACTGCAAATTGGCATTTTAAAAACAGCAACCAGAAAGCCTTTGAGGATTTAGAATTCAGTGCTTATCAGCCAACTGCATTATTCATCCTTCGAACCAGTTTTTTCCCATAATTAACTGCATTATGCTAAAGGGCAATGAGCTGGAAACTGGAAATACGTTCCCAAATAACCCATTGAGAGCAGAGCAAAGGCATAGCCTTGTTTTAGGCTTCCCATTTCCCTGAATTTCCAGGGCAGGTTTAGAGCGTCAGTTTCTTGGTGAGGAGAAATGTACTTGTGGTGATTCATTTGGGTTTTGTTTTCAGCAACAGCTATTTATTTATAAATATATAGGTAAAGCAGATGGCAAACAGGTTGTGCTAGTTTGAAAGCAGCCTCGGCTATGTGCACGCTATACAGTAGCTGTAAAGCACATTTGAAACACATTCTTATTTCCCAGAGAATTCTGGGCACTGTAGTTTACCCTTCACAGAGTTACAATTTCCCATCAACCCTAAATAAACTACAGTTCCCAGAATTCTTTGAGGGAAAGAACATGCTTCAAAGTGCTGTTAAAGGTATAGGGTGAGTAGACAGCCTCGGTCTCCCCAGGGCCGGTGCTAGGGGTTTTTGCGCCCTAGGCGAGATCACCTTCTGGCGGCCCACAGGGGGTGAGAGGGAAATAGAGAGTGTGTGTGTGTAAGGGCGGGAGGGAGGGAGGAGGGGTGAGAGGGAAATAGTGTGAGAGAGGGAGGGAGGGAAGAGAGAGAAGGAAGGAAGGAAGGGGTGGGTAAGAGAAAGAGAGAGAGAGAGAGAGAGAGAGAGAGAGAGAGAGAGAGAGAGAGAGAGAGAGAGAGAGAGAGAGAAGCAAGAGAGAAGCAAGAGAGAGAAAAGGGGGGGAGCCTGCTCTTGAGAGAGGCGGGGGAATGAGTGCGCCGAAAGGAGCGCTTTCAGGGTGCTGATCCTGTCGCCACATCTTGCAGGGGCGGCCATGTCTCCCTTCTCCCTGGCTCACTGTAGGGCGGGGGCAGGGAAAGTGGCCCAGATGGAGCCCTCCCTCGCTGCCCGCTTGCTTTGGGCAGAGTGGCGAGGGAGGGCTCCATCTGGGCCGCTTTCCCTCCCCCCCACCCCACAGTGAGCCAGGGAGAAGGGAGACGTGGCCGCCCCTCCCTGCGAGAGGTGATGACAGGATCAGCGCCCCGAAAGCGCTCCTTTCGGGGCACTCATCCCGCCACCGCCTCTCGCAAGAGCAGGCTTCCTCCCCCCCCCCCGGCAGGCTGGCCAACGCCTCTCCATTTTGGCGCCCTAGGCAACTGCCTAGTTCGCCTTAATGGACGCGCCGGCCCTGGGTCTCCCCCCAAAAAAACCAACAAACCCTTGCAACAACCTCAAGCTATTTCCTGCCAGATTCTTGTCAGCTTAAAAACACAATCTGTTTCTCTAATGACCGCTCCACACATCAAATGAGGGGGCGACCTTTGCTTCCCGGGTAGGATGCCAGGGGTCTCCACCTACCCCAGCTTAGCGTCCAATCCCGCCTGGGGAGGTGTTGCCAGAGGATGGCCAGGTAAGGGGAGGGACTTTCCAGCTCACACAATAGAATTTGAATCTTACCTCCAAGCACCAGTTGGCTCCAGAGCTTCTCCCACCCTCCACACCCTCATTCAAGTCTCTTTTACAGGTGAACCTTTTTTCCCACAGGTACACAGGCGCTGCTACGTCAAGGTCGCTGTTGAAGGGCCAGAAAGGAATTTTCCCGCATTGGCAGGTTTTGTCTTTCCCGTAGCAGTACGTCACACCTTGGCGGTTTCAGGCCTTGGGCGGAATTCTTTGGCGATTTTCCTAGAGGGAGGGGTGTGAGGAGGAGACCTCACCCCCTTGCAGCAACAAGATCGGGGTATTGGGGGAAGCGTTGACCAAGCCAATATGTATCATCGCTTCCCCCTTCCGGCGGTGGCGAACAGGGGGCAGGCTCTCTCTGCTTGAACATATGTTCTCCAGAGCCACCCCCAACCCCATACATTTGGATAACCCCGAAGCCTCCCAGAACCCCGGCTGGGGGCTGGAGAGGATAACGCCCAATGCCTAAGCCAAGGTCTCTCTACATCTGAATCTTAATAAAGTTGTGGCCAATTCGAATCCCATAGCATGTTGTCTTGCATCATTATTCTGCTCAGGGGGTCGCCTGGGGTTTGGGGGACTCCGCCTGTCCACGCAATTGCCTCTTTTTGCCTCCTCGTGGCCCGCACACACTTGGGTAGGTGTAACTTACATTCCAGACATTTAAAAGAACTGAAAATTATCATAATGAACCATTATCTCAATGAACAATTAGTGGTTAGTGCAGTTTATCTTTCTTTCTTTTTTAAATCATTTTTTAAATTTTCCAATAAAAACAGTCAATTAACATATCCATCAAATCATAATCATAATCCAATTAAAAACAATAAAATAAAATAAAAAACAACCCAATTACAATCCGAATTATTAATTATTAATTTTTCCGTTCTTCCCATAGTCTGGACCTCTGAAGTATATCTCCAGTGTCTTCATTCCTGCCTTCTTCTTCTTGTTCTCATATTTTCCACATTCCGATCTTAACGCTTTAAAGTTCTCCATCCCTGGCTATGCTATTCTCAATCATGTCGGAAATCATACATCTTTTCATCCATCAAGTATAGTTTATATTTCAAGTGTCTATTTGCCAGTGCCGCTTTTCCTGACAATCCGGGCTGTTGTCCAAGTCTATCGTTTGACATTTAATGATGCAGCAACTCCCAAGTTGTTAAATAATTCCAATCCGGGCTATTGTCCAAGCCTGTCGTTTGAAATTTAATGACGCAGTAACTTCCACATTGTTAAGTTGTTACTGATTTCCCATCGTTAAATTGTCGAGCATACTGTTTGCAATATTGCAATATAAATGAACCGTATTCCACAGAATAAAAAAAATCCTTCCAGCAGCACCTTAAAGACCAGTCGTTTACAGTCGTCAACAGCTATCAGTCAGTCAATCACCCATTTCCACCACCCTTCTGAGTGATACCCCCTCCCCACCCTTTCTCTACATATAGCGTCTGGGGACCTCTATTTCAGTGTATCTGAAGAAGTGTGCATGCACACGAAAGCTCATACCAAAATAAAAAACTTAGTTGGTCGTTAAGGTGCTGCTGGAAGGAATTTTTTTATTGTATTCCACAGATATAAGCCATTTGGCGACCAATCAGCTTTCCCAGAGACCACACAATCCCCCCTCTGGGCCCTAGAAGGGGGTTTGCTAGACATCCATTTAGCCTTCTCTCTCACTCATAATAAAGAAATTCTGCAAACAGATGTACTATATGTTATACCAAATTGTTGTCTCAAATCATTATAAAGTCAGCTAGCAAGTATTTCCCACTTCCCTCGAAAAAGGGAGGATTTTTCATTTTTCCGTACTGCGTCATATTAACAAGCGCCATCTTGTTTCTTCTTTTATCTTTATCAAGTCTTTCAAGTCTAAGTAAAGCTGCACAATTGAATACTTAATTATAAATAGAAGTTCATCTGTACTTTTCAAAAAAAGGTGGGGGTTCTAAATAAGGCTTGGCATAGAAAAACAATTGTAGGTATTGAGAAGAAGAAGAAAAGAACGTATCAATCGCCTCCGTAATCCAAATACCATGATGAGAATCTCTTTGAAGTCCGAGCTTAAACACCAGGGACTGTGCAGTTCTGCAGGTTTTTTCTCAGTCTTCTTCGGTCCAGACTATGTCTGTTTATTGTCCAAATCTAATTATTTTATCAAACAGATATTTCCTGCTATGAGAGTGACTTCGGAGAGTGCCAGCCGTGTTGTGCTCTGGGACCCAGCGTCCTGCCGCATGCACCTTGATGCAAGCTGGCAATCTCAGATGGTCTGCAGGTCTATGAGACAGTTCTCCCCCACCCTGGGGAGTCTGCCAGGGCTAATATCAACCCTGAATTACTGGCACGGCTGAGGTCCGCTAGTGTGGGAGTCAGCCATTTCTTACCACTGGAAACCGGAAACCGGTTAGTGCAGTTTATCAAGCCACATCCTATGCTTGTTTATTCAGAAGTAAGATGCTTTGCACTGTTCCATTTTTTCAGCTCCTAACAAGCATTTCTGGGTGCTTCCAGATGACCTGTTTATCGAATTTCCATCCTGATTTGTTGGCAAGGAGATTAGACTACGATGGCCATCAACACAGCATCTGTTTGCAGGGAGGTGAGATGTTGTTGCATCAAAGCAAGTGTTATCTCCACACTTTCCTCTGCACTTCCCATGGTGTACGAAATCCGGACTCTGGAGGAAGTGGGTTTGTCACACAATACTATAATCAACTCTAATTGCACACCCTCATTTTGCTGGCATGTGATTGAATGACACTTGAAAATAGTCACAATCTGAAAGCACCCTCTATGAACAACCCTTGTTAATTCGGGGCATGGACACCAGTAGGGAAGGATGAGTAAAGAGCAGTGAAGGATTGCTTATCCGCACCATCTCAAAAACCACCTTGCAACTTGCGTTTTTCAGCTTCCGAAAAACGTTTGAAAACTGGAACACTTACTTCCGGGTCTGCCAGCTGGCCTGGTGCTGGAAGCCAGCTCCCCACAGAGCACGTCCTTGGAGGTCCATTCTGTGGGCATGACCAAGCCAGCGTTGACGTCGCTGAGACAAGAGTGCAAACATGCTGGGAATGTGGACTTGAGAGACCACATCTTTGTTTGAATTCTGTCCTGCCATTTGATACCCAAAATCTTCCTGATGCACAGTATGTGGAAGAAGAAGAAGAAGAAGAAGAAGAAGAAGAAGAAGAAGAAGAAGAAGAAGAGGAGGAGGAGGAGGAGGAGGAGGAGGAGGAGGAGGAGGAGGAGGAGGAGGAGGAGGAGGAGGAGGAGGAGGAGGAGGAGGAGGAGGAGGAGGAGGAGGAGGAGTTTGGACTTGATATCCCGCCTTTCACTCCTCTTAAGGAGTCTCAAAGCGCCTAACATTCTCCTTTCCCTTCCTCCCCCATAACAAACACTCTGTGAGGTGAGTGGGGCTGAGAGACTCCAGAGAAGTGTGACTGGCCCAAGGTCACCCAGCAGCTGCATGTGGAGGAGCAGGGAAGCGAACCCAGTTCACCAGATTATGAGTCTACCCCTCTTAACCACTACACCACACTGGCTCTCCACACATAGCCCTGAAGGAACACCAACAGAGAGAGGGAAAGAATAAGTAGAGCTCTCCCCCTAGGGAAACATTAAAATAATGAATACAGATGGACTGAGAAAAACTGAATAAACCCAGCACTGTGGGACCACTGGTTTTAGGTGTAAAGCAGTGTTTCTCAACCAGTGTGCCTCCAGATGTTTTGGGACTACAACTCCCATCATCCCTAGCTAGCAAGACCAGTGGTCAGGAATGATGGGAGTTGTAGTCCCCAAACATCTGGAGACACACTGGTTGAGAAACACTGGTGTAAAGAAATGGACAAATAGCATGTGAAATACTTGACTCTGCTGACCCCTGCAGGGCACTGTGGAAAACCGCAGTGCTTATACAGTGGTACCTTGGTTCTAAATGCCAAAAACCCAGAAGTGTTCCGGTTTTCAAACGTTTTTCAGAAGCCGAATGTCCGATGCTTCTGATTGGCTATTGTTTCTGGGACTTCTGGAACGGACTTCTGGAACCGATTAAGTTTGGAGCTTTTCTTTTTGCTATTTATTTTACGGTTTTTTTTGTTTTTGAGGCTTTTTCGGTTAATTTGTTCTTGTGACTTTGTGGAACCCAGTTCAGCTACTGATTGATTGATCGATTGTGTGACTGCAGAAATGGATAAAAGCCCCCCATCCAAGCAATGACTATCATCAGCGCAGGTAAGGAAAAAAATAATTTCAATTTTTATCACCTATAATACTGTCTTATTTAGTTTGTAGTACAGCACATTGATTATTGCTTTCATTTTGTGGACCCATGGTCTCGTTAGATAGGAATATTCATGGTTACAGGTAGGTAGCCGTGTTGGTCTGGATCGAAGTAAAATAAAAAAAATTCCTTCAGTAGCACCTTAAAGACCAACTAAGTTTTTATTTTGGTATGAGCTTTCGTGTGCATGCACACTTCTTCAGATACCTTCTTCTTCACCTAGCAGTATCTGAAGAAGTGTGCATGCACACGAAAGCTCATACCAAAATAAAAACTTAGTTGGTCTTTAAGGTGCTACTGTAGGAATATTCATGTTAAATTGCTGCTTTAGGGGTTGACTTTCGGAACGGATTAAGTTTGAGAACCAAGGTACCACTGTATAGCATTCCAAACACACACACACAAAATATGAGAAAGATTCGCTCTGTTGTAATGTTCCTAGGGACTCAGGGAGAGACAGGCAGCAATTTTTAAAAAAACTATTTTGAAAAGGGAAATCAATTCTAAAGCTATAAACTTACCTAACACTTACCTAACATATTACCAAATGCTAGGTAAAGTGTGTATAAACAAGCATATATTAGTGAAGATCACACATACAAAAATGCATTGTATTAGCACCAGGTAATTGTATTAGCGTGTTGCAGGGACCCAGGTGGCGCTGTGGGTTAAACCACAGAGTCTAGGGCTTGCTGATCAGAAGGTCGGCGGTTCGAATCCCTGTGACGGGGTGAGCTCCTGTTGCTCGGTCCCAGCTCCTGCCCACCTAGCAGTTTGAAAGCACATCAAAGTGCAAGTAGATAAATAGGAACCGCTCCGGCGGGAAGGTAAACGGCGTTTCCGTGCGCTGCTCCGGTTCGCCAGAAGCAGCGTTGTCATGCTGGTCACATGACCCGGAAGCTGTCTGCGGACAAACACTGGCTCCCTGTTTCGACTATTCTTCGTCAGCTGGAATATTATCATATTTACATATGTAAAAGACAGAGACTATGTTTAAAGGTTAGTTACTCACAGATATACCTGTTATGTTTATTTAAACATAGTCTCTGTCTTTTACATATGATAAAACTTTATGTTTAGAGATCTGAATGTATTTTTATTATAAGGAGAATTATTCTAAGATTTATTTCAAATTTCTTAATATTCCAGCTGACAAAGAATAGTCGAAACAGGGCCTTGTCCTGATTTTTACTGGAATTTAGCTTCATTTGCCTTCAATATTGGGATTGATTCCTATTTAAACTCCGTATCACATCAATAAAACCTTGTGAAGATTTATTTGAAATCCATCTTCTTTTGGTCTGAGTTCTTGCATTTTATCGTTTATTTCTGGACTTGCCCAAGAACTCCAATTTCTACTGTTTCGGCGACGGCAGCTCGTGGGGGGGCTGGCTGGCCCACCCACGGCCACCGCTGCGGCAGGGGCGCTCCGCTGAGCCCAGCTGGGCAGCGGGCGCCCTGGAGAAGGCCGCAGCTCAACAGTGGGTGCTTTGCTGGGCCCACTAGAATCATGCCATGCTTGGCAGTGTGAGGGTTGGACTAGATGACCTTCCCGGGCCCCGATGGATTCATGTGGTGCGTATTGCGATTCAGTGGGCATGAATTTAACCTTTTTATTCTCTTTACACAGTTTAGCGTGCGTGTGCGCAGTTAGGTTGCTTGGTTCTGTCCTGAGTTTATGTTAATAGAGCAGACGAATAATAATAAACCAATAAATACATGAATACATAAAAACAGCTACTTTAATAAGGGTAATAAATTTTATCAGGCCAGAAATTCAAGTGCGCCTGTAGCAGTGGTAGACGCCCTTGGTCCCTTCAGGTCACAGGCCATGGCCACTGGTGCTTGCCAAGAAAAAGGTGAGGGATGAACAATTGGAGGGCCCCTCCACTTCGGAAGCTAGGCTCTACAGGGCCTCCCCTAAGGTAATGAGACGTGTTTCCCCAGTAGAGTCTGTTTCCAGCCCCGATTCGCGCAGAACACGACGCGGGAAGAAGAGGTAGCGCAGTTCAAAGAAGCATGGGCGCAGGCGACACAGGGATTCTTCGGGTTCTTCGGACCTTTCTGGTACGTATGCCTCCTCAGGTGATGAGTCGGTGGAGGAGCGCTGCAAGGGTTTCTGGGTCACTACACACAAGGAGCCTGGCCTGGATTTGGGAACGGCGTACTGGCCGTCACCGCCGTGCATTTGGGGCCAAGGAGCCATGAGGTGAAGATGGGTGATCTTGGGAGGACTCAGCCGACGGCCATGATCCGGCAACTACTCAAAGGACAGCAGCCAACTTCTCTTAGTCCTGTGGAATTCAAGAGGGAGGGGGTGAGAAGAGGCCAGGAGCAGCTGGCCAGGTGCTCAAATTTCTATCTCTGACCCCTCCTTTTTGTGATGTATCAATGACATATCAGTGCCATACTAGTGATGTATCTTTAGGGGTGTACCTAGGTGGTGGGATGCAAAGAAAAAGGGAAGACCCCATTTGTTCGGGGTCTCCTTCTTGCTTCACCTGGTTGCAGGTGGGGCCCTGTCGTGACAGTATTTTGCTTGAATAAAGACCAAGCCTACTAGCTGCTGTTTTGCTCTGATACTCTTGGCTGGAGTCTTGTTCTGACCCAGGGATCCCTCAGATTTTCCGTTAACACCCCTGTCCCGTTACCTCAGAGAAACGTATCCTCCGCTTGGGCTCCAGTCCCTCCCGGGATGCGGCGGCTCCCAGGCTGAGCCGTTCCCTCGCTGCAAAGAAAACAGAGACATCAGCAGGCGCCTAGCCCCCAGCCACGCTAGCCCCAGTCTGGGGCAGGAGGGTGGGGGACCTGGGAAGGGAGCATTTCCTCCTACCTGATCTTACAAGTATCCCCAACCTGGCCACCCCCTCCGTATGGGCAATTTGGCTCCTCCCCAGCTGGCATAGCTCAGAAGCAGCAGCCAAAGTTTCCCTCACTGTAATAACTTGAGATTGAATTTGGGGAAACTTTGGCTGCTGCTTCTTTGCCAGACACGGCCGGAGAGGAGCCATGCCCGTATGGAGAGGGGGCAGTGGGGAAGAGTCGCGAGGGAACGCTGCCGGGAGCCGCCGGGATGTTGTTGGGTTCCTCATCCCGGGAGCTGGACCTGGAGCCTCATGCCTGGAGAAATTAAGAGAAAAATGGGCTAAGAAGGCAAAGAAAGAACCTGAAATGCAATGTATTTCTTTCACCTTTTGAGGTTTCATAAGATTTCTCAACCTGGCTCTGTCGGGCGTTAATGTTTGGGGGGCATCATTTCTAAAGGAGGAGGAGGAGGAGGAGGAGGAGGAGGAGGAGGAGGAGGAGGAGGCGAGAATAAGCACAACATGCCCTTGTTTGAGATCTAGGTGGTCCTGGACAGCTATAAGCCTAAACTGAAGCCCACCATCATGGCAGGCTACACTAAAATAGTAAACTGAAGCCCAAACATGGAGAACTCTCTATTTCCCAAAATATTTAGGTATGGACTAGTAGGCTGGTATAGATTCTGTTCCCCAAGGCAATAGCCGGGGGGGGGGGGGAGAGAAGTGGACCACCAAGAAACACTTCCCGTAAAACTACAGGAATCTCTCTAAATCAGGCCTTCCTCCTCCTGCTGGCAATCCCCACCCCTAGCAATAGGAGACCCACTTCTTCCCCCGGTCCAGTTCCACACACCACGTCCGCTTCTGTCGGAAGGAAGGAAGGACGTATGGGGAGGGAGAAATTCTGGGATTCATCTCCACAGAAGCATTCCCTAGCAGAGCCCGATTGCCCAATGGGCAGAGCAGGCCTATTTGGCTTATGGCCCCTGCAACAACGGATCACCATAAATACTCTTTGTTTTAGTATTTTGTAAAATAAAAGGCGTATCACTGCATACCTGAACATTTGGGGTTTCCCCCTGGCACCGCTGGGCTGCTGCTGGTGGGGGGCGTGAGGGTGGGGGTGGGCCGGAGCCTTCACCTTTCCTGCCAAACCATGGCCCTGGGAGAGACGAAGGACATTGTATTTTCCTGGCATAAGCATCCACTCTAGGGCACCGGGGGTCCCCAATTATTTTCTTCTGGGACACAGCCCCCTCAATACTCCCTCCACCCCCCCGTCTGCCTTCCCAGCTCCCTCCCGCCCTGGCTGCTGCCCCCCCCCCAGCCACATCCCTCCTTCTCCTGCGTGGCACAGAGCAACACAGAAGCGGAGCAGGGGAAAAGGGGTCAACGGAGGCACGGCCCGACCCCTGGCTTGGAAATGGGGGTGGGGCGAGGGGCTGGGGTGAGACAGCCTGCTTCCCCCCCCCCCAGCCCTATTTGGCACATGTGGGGAATGGATTCCCTATGGAATTAACATACCACAACTTCGAAGGAGGGTTTATCAGTGGCCCTGCGCCATAGGAGTCGCTGGGGCCTTCTACTCAGAGGAGCTGGGAGACAGAAAGGAAGACAAAAGCAGAGGAAGTTAGCAACCAGTTATTCATAAGAGAGAGAAAATATCACCTGGGGACCAAGCTATCCTTTTTTTTTTTGAAGTAATATTTATTTATTTTCTTCATCAAACAGAAACGTTTACAATTTTACATTTTTACACTTTCCAGTCCACATTTTCGACCCTCCTTTCTCAACAAAAAAGGAGAAAGGTAGGGGAAAGAAAAAAAAGAAATAACAAAACAACAAAAAAGGAGAAAAAAGAATAACAAATGATAACAATAAAAAATAAAAAGACTTCCTGTTATCTCCCTCAGCATACTCTTTTCCTTTATCGAATGTATATACAATCAGTGCTATTTCTTTTTACCAGTAGTTTCACATTCCTGTTGCTTTAAACATCCTTTTTTCTACTAATCAGCTCAAGTTCCTTCCCATTTTTACTCAAACGCTGTCATTGGAATTTTGTTCTTACTGTATTTCATGATATATTTCTTGTACCTATCCCATTTTTTCACAAATTCTTCTTTAATCTTTCCTCTCAGGCTATTTGTTAGCCTGCCAAGCTATCAACAGCTCAAGGCAAGCCAGGGAGCCAAGCTACATGCATCAATGACGGGTGATAATAATAATAATAATAATAATAATAATAATAATAATAATAATAATAATAATAATAAGGAGCTCCTCTTACCTTCACATTTCTTGTTTGCCATTTTTGATGGGCAGACTGTCACCATCATCTGACCGGCATCCCTCTTGCAGGGCAATTTAAAGCTTTCTTGAAAAATGGCACTTTGTGACATCAGCTGGCAAACAGACAGCTGAATTAAGAAAAATAAAATCAGGGGTACAAAATGTGCTGGGATGAGGCCACCGTGGGTCAGGCCAGAGGGTGCTGTTGGCGTGTGTGGTTGTGCCTCCCCTGGTTCTGCATCTTGCTCCCCTGCCCGTTCCTTTAGCTGCTTGATGGAATCATAGCATGGTAGAGTTGGAAGGGATCCCAAGAGTCATCTGGTCCAACCCCAGCAATGCCAGGATCCTGCCCACTGCTAGCCCTGGCTGGACTAAAAACTCTGATCATCTTCTTACCAGCCATGGGGTGGAGAAAGGGGAGAGAGAAAGGTTTTGCTCTCTGTCCCTCAGGACATAGATGTGAGAGCCACGCCATGCAGCCCTGTCAAGATCTCAAGAGCCGTCACAGGGAGGAGGGACGATGCTTGATTTCTCCTGCTCCAGATGCCCTCAGGACCTGTAGCCATGGCTTCAAGCTACAAGAAAGGAGATTCCGACTCAACTTCAGGAAGAACTTTCTGACAGCGGTGAAAACACTACGTTTTCGGCGCCCTAAGCCGCGGGGTCAGGATTCCGCCAAAAATCTGCCAGCGTCTGATTCACTCCAAAGTGGTGCCAAATGTGGGGGGGGGGGAGAGGGGCTCTGCAACGTTTGGCGGTGAAAACTCTACATTTCAATGTGCAGCACAAAATAAGCTCACTGGCTCTTGCTCAGCAGCCCTGGGTCCAGACTTTGGGAGTTGGGGACTGGATCTAACTAATAACTGATGTTTACCCTTGTATTTCTGTAACAACGGATTTATATGTATTTCTGGGTATGCAAACCCGCTGATAAAGCTGATAAAAAGGGGCAGAAGGAGAGCAGACCAGGGGCTCCAGGGGATTTAAAGGGAGAGACTGCATCAAGAAAACCAAAGTAATTAGAGAGAGAGTGAAATTTAAAATGCCTCCCAAAAGCGATAAAGGTGTTAAAGCACCAGCCACAGGTGCACGCCGTTAAAATATATGCAGAAGGGCCAAAGGGAACTTGGATGGTGGAAGAAATTAGAAGATCAGGGATTCTGTAAATTAAAAGATAAGTTTGATGAAGAAGGGATTTTAATTATAAAATAGCTCTTTTAGAAAAAATAGGAAAACAATATTGGCTGAAAGTAGAAAGACTTTATGATTTAATAAAAACAGGAAGAGCAGAGGAGACAATGAGGACAGAAATGAAAATAGATATGGTGCTGAACAAAAGACAAATAATGGAGAAAGGGGAGCAGGGCTGATATATAAATTGATATAACACCATCAGACTATATATAAGTGTCTGGGGACTTCTGCTTCAGTGTATCTGAAGAAGTGTGCATGCACACAAAAGCTCATACCTATGACAAACTTAGTTGGTCTCTAAGGTGCTGCTGGAAGGAATTCTTTTATTTTGTTTCGACTACGTCAGACCAACACGGCTACCTACCTGCAATATAAACTGATGATAAGAGACATAGACAGATTGACGAGGATAATCCAGATCAAATGGGAGCAGGAAGGTATGATTCATTCAAACACAGCACAAGAAATGATGAAGAATATACACAATATCAAAATAGAAAAGTATAAGGAATTAAGTAGAAATTTTTTACTAAAATGGTATAGCACCCCGGCACAAATGGCATACATAGTGAAAGGATTTAGCCCCAGATGCTGGCATTGCGGTCGCAAAAAAGGATTCTATTCACATATGTGGTGGGAATGCAATCTGGTTAAGGAATATTGGCAGAGGATCATAAGGGTAATCTCTGGACTATTCCAAATAAACATAGAAATTAATAGGGACTTGCTATTTTCGGGAATATTGGGAAATAATAAAGTAAAAAAGTAACAATCAAGAGTTGTATAAGATCATGATTTTAGCTAGAATGGCAGCTATTGCTCTAGGATGAAAAGAAAACGCTAAGCGGAATATTCAAAAATGGAACGATTATGTTTTTGAGAAATATTTGCACAGATAGCGGCAGAGGATAGATGGGAAAATAAATGCCAAAAAAATCACAAACAAGTGGTGTTGTAGGAATTACCCCCCCCCCAATCTTTCTACACTAAATATAGGTTTACACAGTTCCACAAGCACACCCCTTTTTTCACGTAGCCTCCTTTCTTTTATGGCCCACCGTAAATAAGGGCTGGCCGACACTTCGTCCCTCCGGAACGACGCCCTCCCGCTCCCCCTCTTTGTATGGGTAGACCGGATAGACAGCTCTATCAGCATGTTTCCCGTGTCTGTTCTCCGTCAATTGGTAGACCGGGTGAACCTACTTTGACAGCTTCCTACATCCCAAATATATTTCCACCCATCATATACTGGACATTGCAACGTTATAAGAAACCCTTTCTACACTTACCTCAGGTGATTACTGACTGGTTCTTGAAGTTGCCTCTAACCCAAAGTGTTGGAATGTGTTAACCCATTACTGTCAAGGACAGACCGTTTATCCACATACTGTACATCTAAAATGAAACACTCACGACTCAGGGTTCTTTGGATTCCATCTTTATTTCAGTCTGTATATTAAACTGTATCAAAGGGGGGATCCTGCGAGGAGAAACAGCCATAATCTGGTGAGCGGGACAACACGTACACAGCCTCCTCCCAAACAAGGAAATTCCACCTCCAACTGTGCCAGACAGCCGACCATCTCCTATACAATGGATTTCCCCCTTCATGTGGATTCGGACCAAGCCCAAGTCAATGGACAACCATCACCCTCCTCATGACTGTGCACCTCCCTTTGACCTGAGGAAATATAGAAGGGAGGGGGTGAGAAGGCGCCAGGAACACCTGGCCAGGTGCTCAAATTACTACCTCTGAACCCCTCCTTTTTTGGGATGATGTGTTAGTGACATTTTAGTGACGTAGACTTAGGGGTGTATCTTGGTGGTGGGGAGCACATAAAAAGGGAAGACCCCTTTTGTTCGGGGTCTCCATCTTGCTTCACTTCGTTGCAGGTGGGGCCCTGTCGCAACAGTCCATCCTTAATCAAGACCAAGCCTACTGGCTGCTGTTTTGCTCTGATATTTTGGCTGGACTCTTGTTTTGTCCAAGGGAGCCCTCAGATTTTTCCGTTAACAGTGGGCATTTTATAGGAATTGGGTAGAAAGGGGAGAAGCCAACCCGAATATACAAGTGTTGTAAATTTTAAGGTTATATATATATATATATATATATTAATAAACATGTACATGAATGTACAGGCACATGTCTGAAGCAGGACAGGAAGACAGGCCTGACTGACACCATTTTCACTCTGTCTGACCAGAATCACACACACATTTCTACATGGCTGTCAACTTGGGAGCCATAATCCTGTAAGCCGGCGGCTCTGCCAACTGGACATTTCCCCATCAATGGTGCCAGACTACTAGCCATCTCATTCACAATGGAAGACTCCTCCGAACAAAAGATAGTGATCAACTTTTAAGAAACTGTTAATTTCTCTTTGTGTTTAGGAATTCACACCTGGGAGGGGTAAGAGGAGGACTAGGAGAGGTGTCAAAGTTGCTCAGATTTCTACCTTGAACCCTCCCTTTTTGTGAGGTATTGATTACGTAGCTGTGATGTAGGAATGATGTATTGGGGGTGTTTCTTGGTGATGGGAAAAGAGTTCTGGGGAAAAGTATATAAAGAGCTAAAGAAAATCTTCGAAATATACTTTCAAGAAAAAGGCTGAAGCTTTCTTGCTGGGCATGGTAACTGATGATGTTAAAAAATGCGATCAAAAACTGTTCTTGTACGCCACCACAGGGGCTAGGTTGCTACTGGCCCAAGTATGGAAGCAGCATCAGATACCCTCTGTAGAGGAGTGGAGACAAAAAATAATGGAATATGCGGCCATAGCCACATGGACCGGGTTAGTTAGACACGAAGGAGAGGAAGTTTTGAATTAGGAGTGGAAGAAATTTATAGAATATATTGAGACAACACTTTGAAAATTAAAAGAACAAATCATTAGAGTCGGCACAATTGATACAAAAAATATTTTTATTGTCATTATTATGGACAAATACATAAACACACAAAAAAGAAGCCTTTCACAATAATGGAATATTCAAAAATGGAATCGCAAGGAAAATACATGATTCACAATATGATGTATAATGATTAATAATTGCGCAAAGTTATTTTATCTTGAATCAGAAAAGACTGCAATACTCCAAATTTGAACTGTATATATGTAGAAAGAAAGCTGTATTGTAAAATTTGTTGAGAATGGTGAATATCAATAATTGTAAAGGATTTTTGCAGGGGGTAAATAGAAAACCAATAAAAATTATGTTTAAAAAAAAGAGAGAGAGAGGAGCCAAAACATCTGGAGGGCTGCAGTTTGGGGATGCCTGGACTAGCCCAAGGTCACCCAGCAGCTGCATGTGGAGGAGCGGGGAATCAAACCCAGTTCACCAGATTAAAAGTCCACTGCTCTTAACCACTACACCACACTGGCTCTCCACACATAGCCCTGAAGGAACACCAACAGAGAGAGGGAAAGAATAAGTAGAGCTCTCCCCCTAGGGAAACATTAAAATAATGAATACAGATGGACTGAGAAAACCTGAATAAACCCAGCACTGTGGGACCACTGGTTTCAGGTGTAAAGAAATGGACAAATAGCATGTGAAATACTTGACTCTGCTGACCCCTGCAGGGCACTGTGGAAAACTGCAATGCTTATACAGTGGTACCCTGGTTCTAAATGCCAAAAACCCAGAAGTGTTCTGGTTTTCAAACGTTTTTCGGAAGCCGAATGTCTGATGCTTCTGATTGGCTATTGTTTCTGGGGCACCTGCACTAATCAGAAGACAAAACACATACCTAAGTATATAAGCCACATGTCTGAAATAGTACAGGAAAGCAATCCTGAAGTCATTTTGACTCTCCCAAAGTGACCTCAAAATATTTCTCTGTAAGGAGGGAGGAAATGGGAAAGCCTTCTCTTTGTCTTTCTGTTTAAAAATCCTGTTTTAAGGGCATATTTGTGTATGAATAGGGTGAGCCGGTGACCTGGATTCAGGAATTAAAGTATTTACCATCACAATAGAATGGCCTGACTGCGCAGGTAAAGCAATCAGTGACCATTAACAGATATCCTGGCCAACAGGATTTCTGCTGGAGACCACCTCTTGTGATGTGTTTCTGCTGTAGACCCGCCTCCTTCTGTGATGTATGTATGATGTTTTGGGGGTGGTCTTGAGCTACAGGGTGGGCAATTTCAAAAGTCTATATAAGGGCTTGCGCACCATTGTTCTGGGTACCTCCTCCCTCCTGCATGTGGTGAGTGGGGACCCTTTTGCAACAGCTGAATAAAGATCAGGTTTACTAGCTGCTTCGCTTCTCAATATTCTCTGGTTGGCCTCTGTTATTTTCTCCCACCGATAGAGAACCCACTTAAGGAAGGCTGGAGGTGGATATAGGAAACGGTGGGAGAGGGATGATTATGTAAAGATTAATTTTAATGGTTGGATATGTATGGTTTGAACTGGGTACGATAAATGGAATTCATTAAACTGCCCTGAGGATTCGGCTTTAGAAGTAGGCGGGGTGATTTTAAATTTAAAAGGAAAAAACAAAATAAGATAGATTATGATTTAAAATATATTGCATTCCTAATAAAAAATAATAAGTTAAGAGAAGATGTATGATATATAATTATGATGAATTAGAATTGAATTAAGGTGAGGATTTGGAATGAATAGAAATTGATTAAATAAATATATAATCATATGTATAAGGTAGTAAAATTGGGAATATGTAAATGGATATATGATGTATGAAAATAAATGTGAAAACTGCTGTAAGGATAATTAATAGGGAACCCAGAGGGGGAGGGAACGGGGGAAGTCTAAAGATTTATGGTAATGGTTACAATTAAGAGATTTTTCTTTTTTGTGTGTATGTTTCTTTTTTTCTTTTTCTTTTTAAATTTTTCTTTTTTGTTTTTTTATGCTATTTCTTTTTTCTTGTTATTAATGGATAATTAGAAGATCAGGGATTCTATAAATTAAAAGATAAGTTTGATGAAGAAGGGAATTAAATTACAAAAAAAGCTCTTTTAGAAAAAAATAGGAAAACAATATTGGCTGAAAGTAGGAAGACTTTATGATTTAATAAAAACAGGAAGGGCAGAGGAGACAATGAGGACAGAAATGAAAATAGATATGGTGCTGAACAAAAGACAAATAATGGAGAAAGGGGTAGCAGGGATGATATATAAACTGATATAACACCATCTGACTATATATAAGTGTCTGGGGACTTCTGCTTCAGTGTATCTGAAGAAGTGTGCATGCACACAAAAGCTCATACCTATGACAAACTTAGTTGGTCTCTAAGGTGCTGCTGGAAGGAATTCTTTTATTTTGTTTCGACTACGTCAGACCAACACGGCTACCTACCTGCAATATAAACTGATGATAAGAGACATAGACAGATTGACGAGGATAATCCAGATTAAATGGGAGCAGGAAGGTATGATTCATTCAAACACAGCACAAGAAACGAAGAAGAATATAAACAATATCAAAATAGAAAAGTATAAGGAATTAAGTAGAAATTTTTTACTAAAATGGTATAGCACCCCGGCACAAATGGCGTACATAGTGAAAGGATTTAGCCCCAGATGCTGGCATTGCGGTCGCAAAAAAGGATTCTATTCACATATGTGGTGGGAATGCAATCTGGTTAAGGAATATTGGCAGAGGATCATAAGGGTAATCTCTGGACTATTCCAAATAAACATAGAAATTAATAGGGACTTGCTATTTTGGGGAATATTGGGAAATAATAAAGTAAAAAAGTAACAATCAAGAGTTGTATAAGATCATGATTTTAGCTAGAATGGCAGCTATTGCTCTAGGATGAAAAGAAAAAGCTAAGTGGAATATGGAAAAATGTTTTTGAGAAATATTTGCACAGATAGCGGCAGAGGATAGATGGGAAAATAAATGCCAAAAAAATCACAAACAAGTGGTGTTGTAGGAATTACCCCCCCCCCCCAATCTTTCTACACTAAATATAGGTTTACACAGTTCCACAAGCACACCCCTTTTTTCACGTAGCCTCCTTTCTTTTATGGCCCACCGTAAATAAGGGCTGGCCGACACTTCGTCCCTCCGGAACGACGCCCTCCCGCTCCCCCTCTTTGTATGGGTAGACCGGATAGACAGCTCTATCAGCATGTTTCCCGTGTCTGTTCTCCGTCAATTGGTAGACCGGGTGAACCTACTTTGACAGCTTCCTACATCCCAAATATATTTCCACCCATCATATACTGGACATTGCAACGTTATAAGAAACCCTTTCTACACTTACCTCAGGTGATTACTGACTGGTTCTTGAAGTTGCCTCTAACCCAAAGTGTTGGAATGTGTTAACCCATTACTGTCAAGGACAGACCGTTTATCCACATACTGTACATCTAAAATGAAACACTCACGACTCAGGGTTCTTTGGATTCCATCTTTATTTCAGTCTGTATATTAAACTGTATCAAAGGGGGGATCCTGCGAGGAGAAACAGCCATAATCTGGTGAGCGGGACAACACGTACACAGCCTCCTCCCAAACAAGGAAATTCCACCTCCAACTGTGCCAGACAGCCGACCATCTCCTATACAATGGATTTCCCCCTTCATGTGGATTCGGACCAAGCCCAAGTCAATGGACAACCATCACCCTCCTCATGACTGTGCACCTCCCTTTGACCTGAGGAAATATAGAAGGGAGGGGGTGAGAAGGCGCCAGGAACACCTGGCCAGGTGCTCAAATTACTACCTCTGAACCCCTCCTTTTTGTGATGATGTGTTAGTGACATTTTAGTGACGTAGACTTAGGGGTGTATCTTGGTGGTGGGGAGCACATAAAAAGGGAAGACCCCTTTTGTTCGGGGTCTCCATCTTGCTTCACTTCGTTGCAGGTGGGGCCCTGTCGCAACAGTCCATCCTTAATCAAGACCAAGCCTACTGGCTGCTGTTTTGCTCTGATATTTTGGCTGGACTCTTGTTTTGTCCAAGGGAGCCCTCAGATTTTTCCGTTAACAGTGGGCATTTTATAGGAATTGGGTAGAAAGGGGAGAAGCCAACCCGAATATACAAGTGTTGTGAATTTTAAGGTTATATATATATATATATATATATATATATATATATATATATATAAACATGTACATGAATGTACAGGCACATGTCTGAAGCAGGACAGGAAGACAGGCCTGACTGACACCATTTTCACTCTCTCTGACCAGAATCACACACACATTTCCACATGACTATCTACTTGGTAGCCATAATCCTGTAAGCCGGCGGCTCTGCCAACTGGACATTTCCCCATCAATGGTGCCAGACTACTAGCCATCTCATTCACAATGGAAGACTCCTCCGAACAAAAGATAGTGATCAACTTTTAAGAAACTGTTAATTTCTCTTTGTGTTTAGGAATTCACACCTGGGAGGGGTAAGAGGAGGACTAGGAGAGGTGTCAAAGTTGCTCAGATTTCTACCTTGAACCCTCCCTTTTTGTGAGGTATTGATTATGTAGCTGTGATGTAGGAATGATGTATTGGAGGTGTTTCTTGGTGATGGGAAAAGAGTTCTGGGGGAAAGTATATAAAGAGCTAAAGAAAATCTTCGAAATATACTTTCAAGAAAAAGGCTGAAGCTTTCTTGCTGGGGATGGTAACTGATGATGTTAAAAAATGCGATCAAAAACTGTTCTTGTACGCCACCACAGGGGCTAGGTTGCTACTGGCCCAAGTATGGAAGCAGCATCAGATACCCTCTGTAGAGGAGTGGAGACAAAAAATAATGGAATATGCGGCCATAGCCACATGGACCGGGTTAGTTAGACACGAAGGAGAGGAAGTTTTGAATTAGGAGTGGAAGAAATTTATAGAATATATTGAGACAACACTTTGAAAATTAAAAGAACAAATCATTAGAGTCGGCACAATTGATACAAAAAATATTTTTATTGTCATTATTATGGACAAATACATAAACACACAAAAAAGAAGCCTTTCACAATAATGGAATATTCAAAAATGGAATCGCAAGGAAAATACATGATTCACAATATGATGTATAATGATTAATAATTGCGCAAAGTTATTTTATCTTGAATCACAAAAGACTGCAATACTCCAGATTTGAACTGTATATATGTAGAAAGAAAGCTGTATTGTAAAATTTGTTGAGAATGGTGAATATCAATAATTGTAAAGGATTTTTGCAGGGGGTAAATAGAAAACCAATAAAAATTATGTTTAAAAAAAAGAGAGAGAGAGGAGCCAAAACATCTGGAGGGCTGCAGTTTGGGGATGCCTGGACTAGCCCAAGGTCACCCAGCAGCTGCATGTGGAGGAGCGGGGAATCAAACCCAGTTCACCAGATTAAAAGTCCACTGCTCTTAACCACTACACCACACTGGCTCTCCACACATAGCCCTGAAGGAACACCAACAGAGAGAGGGAAAGAATAAGTAGAGCTCTCCCCCTAGGGAAACATTAAAATAATGAATACAGATGGACTGAGAAAACCTGAATAAACCCAGCACTGTGGGACCACTGGTTTCAGGTGTAAAGAAATGGACAAATAGCATGTGAAATACTTGACTCTGCTGACCCCTGCAGGGCACTGTGGAAAACTGCAATGCTTATACAGTGGTACCCTGGTTCTAAATGCCAAAAACCCAGAAGTGTTCTGGTTTTCAAACGTTTTTCGGAAGCCGAATGTCTGATGCTTCTGATTGGCTATTGTTTCTGGGGCACCTGCACTAATCAGAAGACAAAACACATACCTAAGTATATAAACCACATGTCTGAAATAGTACAGGAAAGCAATCCTGAAGTCATTTTGACTTTCCCAAAGTGACCTCAATATATTTCTCTGTAAGGAGGGAGGAAATGGGAAAGCCTTCTCTTTGTCTTTCTGTTTAAAAATCCTGTTTTAACGGCATATTTGTGTATGAATAGAGTGAGCCTGTGACCTGGGTCAGGAATTAAACTATTTACCATCACAATAGAATGGCCAGACTGCGCAGGTAAAGCAATCAGTGACCATTAACAGATATCCTGGCCAACAGGATTTCTGCTGTAGCCGCCTCTTGTGATGTGTTTCTGCTGTAGACCCGCCTCCTTCTGTGATGTATGTATGATGTTTTGGGGGGTGGTCTTGAGCTACAGGGTGGGCAATTTCAAAAGTCTATATAAGGGCTTGCGCACCATTGTTCTGGGTACCTCCTCCCTCCTGCATGTGGTGAGTGGGGACCCTTTTGCAACAGCTGAATAAAGATCAGGTTTACTAGCTGCTTCGCTTCTCAATATTCTCTGGTTGGCTTCTGTTATTTTCTCCCACCGATAGAGAACCCACTTAAGGAAGGCTGGAGGTGGATATAGGAAACGGTGGGAGAGGGATGATTATGTAAAGATTAATTTTAATGGTTGGATATGTATGGTTTGAACTGGGTACGATAAATGGAATTCATTAAACTGCCCTGAGGATTCGGCTTTAGAAGTAGGGGGGGTGATTTTAAATTTAAAAGGAAAAAACAAAATAAGATAGATTATGATTTAAAATATATTGCATTCCTAATAAAAAATAATAAGTTAAGAGAAGATGTATGATATATAATTATGATGAATTAGAATTGAATTAAGGTGAGGATTTGGAATGAATAGAAATTGATTAAATAAATATATAATCATATGTATAAGGTAGTAAAATTGGGAATATGTAAATGGATATATGATGTATGAAAATAAATGTGAAAACTGCTGTAAGGATAATTAATAGGGAACCCAGAGGGGGAGGGAACGGGGGAAGTCTAAAGATTTATGGTAATGGTTACAATTAAGAGATTTTTCTTTTTTGTGTGTATGTTTCTTTTTTTCTTTTTCTTTTTAAATTTTTCTCTTTTTTATGCTATTTCTTTTTTCTTGTTATTAATGGATAATTAGAAGATCAGGGATTCTATAAATTAAAAGATAAGTTTGATGAAGAAGGGAATTAAATTACAAAAAAAGCTCTTTTAGAAAAAAATAGGAAAACAATATTGGCTGAAAGTAGGAAGACTTTATGATTTAATAAAAACAGGAAGGGCAGAGGAGACAATGAGGACAGAAATGAAAATAGATATGGTGCTGAACAAAAGACAAATAATGGAGAAAGGGGTAGCAGGGATGATATATAAACTGATATAACACCATCTGACTATATATAAGTGTCTGGGGACTTCTGCTTCAGTGTATCTGAAGAAGTGTGCATGCACACAAAAGCTCATACCTATGACAAACTTAGTTGGTCTCTAAGGTGCTGCTGGAAGGAATTCTTTTATTTTGTTTCGACTACGTCAGACCAACACGGCTACCTACCTGCAATATAAACTGATGATAAGAGACATAGACAGATTGACGAGGATAATCCAGATTAAATGGGAGCAGGAAGGTATGATTCATTCAAACACAGCACAAGAAACGATGAAGAATATAAACAATATCAAAATAGAAAAGTATAAGGAATTAAGTAGAAATTTTTTACTAAAATGGTATAGCACCCCGGCACAAATGGCGTACATAGTGAAAGGATTTAGCCCCAGATGCTGGCATTGCGGTCGCAAAAAAGGATTCTATTCACATATGTGGTGGGAATGCAATCTGGTTAAGGAATATTGGCAGAGGATCATAAGGGTAATCTCTGGACTATTCCAAATAAACATAGAAATTAATAGGGACTTGCTATTTTGGGGAATATTGGGAAATAATAAAGTAAAAAAGTAACAATCAAGAGTTGTATAAGATCATGATTTTAGCTAGAATGGCAGCTATTGCTCTAGGATGAAAAGAAAAAGCTAAGTGGAATATGGAAAAATGTTTTTGAGAAATATTTGCACAGATAGCGGCAGAGGATAGATGGGAAAATAAATGCCAAAAAAATCACAAACAAGTGGTGTTGTAGGAATTACCCCCCCCCAATCTTTCTACACTAAATATAGGTTTACACAGTTCCACAAGCACACCCCTTTTTTCACGTAGCCTCCTTTCTTTTATGGCCCCCCATAAATAAGGGCTGGCCGACACTTCGTCCCTCCGGAACGACGCCCTCCCGCTCCCCCTCTTTGTATGGGTAGACCGGATAGACAGCTCTATCAGCATGTTTCCCGTGTCTGTTCTCTGTCAATTGGTAGACCGGGTGAACCTACTTTGACAGCTTCCTACATCCCAAATATATTTCCACCCATCATATACTGGACATTGCAACGTTATAAGAACCCCTTTCTACACTTACCTCAGGTGATTACTGACTGGTTCTTGAAGTTGCCTCTAACCCAAAGTGTTGGAACGTGTTAACCCATTACTGTCAAGGACAGACCGTTTATCCACATACTGTACATCTAAAATGAAACACTCACGACTCAGGGTTCTTTGGATTCCATCTTTATTTCAGTCTGTATATTAAACTGTATCAAAGGGGGGATCCTGCGAGGAGAAACAGCCATAATCTGGTGAGCGGGACAACACGTACACAGCCTCCTCCCAAACAAGGAAATTCCACCTCCAACTGTGCCAGACAGCCGACCATCTCCTATACAATGGATTTCCCCCTTCATGTGGATTCGGACCAAGCCCAAGTCAATGGACAACCATCACCCTCCTGATGACTGTGCACCTCCCTTTGACCTGAGGAAATATAGAAGGGAGGGGGTGAGAAGGCGCCAGGAACACCTGGCCAGGTGCTCAAATTACTACCTCTGAACCCCTCCTTTTTTGGGATGATGTGTTAGTGACATTTTAGTGACGTAGACTTAGGGGTGTATCTTGGTGGTGGGGAGCACATAAAAAGGGAAGACCCCTTTTGTTCGGGGTCTCCATCTTGCTTCACTTCGTTGCAGGTGGGGCCCTGTCGCAACAGTCCATCCTTAATCAAGACCAAGCCTACTGGCTGCTGTTTTGCTCTGATATTTTGGCTGGACTCTTGTTTTGTCCAAGGGAGCCCTCAGATTTTTCCGTTAACAGTGGGCATTTTATAGGAATTGGGTAGAAAGGAGAGAAGCCAACCCGAATATACAAGTGTTGTAAATTTTACGGTTATATATATATATATATATATATATATATATATATATAATTGTTCATGAACATGTACATGAATGTACAGGCACATGTCTGAAGCAGCACAGGAAGACAGGCCTGACTGACACCATTTTGACTCTCTCTGACCAGAATCACACACACATTTCTACATGGCTGTCAACTTGGGAGCCATAATCCTGTAAGCCGGAGGCTCTGCCAACTGGACATTTCCCCATCAATGGTGCCAGACTACTAGCCATCTCATTCACAATGGAAGACTCCTCCGAACAAAAGATAGTGATCAACTTTTAAGAAACTGTTAATTTCTCTTTGTGTTTAGGAATTTACACCTGGGAGGGGTAAGAGGAGGACTAGGAGAGGTGTCAAAGTTGCTCAGATTTCTACCTTGAACCCTCCCTTTTTGTGAGGTATTGATTACGTAGCTGTGATGTAGGAATGATGTATTGGGGGTGTTTCTTGGTGATGGGAAAAGAGTTCTGGGGGAAAGTATATAAAGAGCTAAAGAAAATTTTCGAAATATACTTTCAAGAAAAAGGCTGAAGCTTTCTTGCTGGGCATGGTAACTGATGATGTTAAAAAATGCGATCAAAAACTGTTCTTGTACGCCACCACAGGGGCTAGGTTGCTACTGGCCCAAGTATGGAAGCAGCATCAGATACCCTCTGTAGAGGAGTGGAGACAAAAAATAATGGAATATGCGGCCATAGCCACATGGACCGGGTTAGTTAGACACGAAGGAGAGGAAGTTTTGAATTAGGAGTGGAAGAAATTTATAGAATATATTGAGACAACACTTTGAAAATTAAAAGAACAAATCAGTAGAGTCGGCACAATTGGTACAAAAAATATTTTTATTGTCATTATTATGGACAAATACATAAACATACAAAAAAGAAGCCTTTCACAATAATGGAATATTCAAAAATGGAATCGCAAGGAAAATACATGATTCACAATATGATGTATAATGATTTATAATTGCGCAAAGTTATTTTATCTTAAATCACGAAAGACTGCAAAGAATCCAAATTTGAACTGTATATATGTAGAAAGAAAGCTGTATTGTAAAATTTGTTGAGAATGGTGAATATCAATCGTTGTAAAGGGTTTTTGCGGGGGTAAATAGAAAACCAATAAGAATTATGTCAACAAAAAAATACAGAGGAGCGGGGAATCAAACCCAGTTCACCAGATTAAACGTCCACTACTCTTAACCAATACACCACACTGGCTCTCCACACATAGCCCTGAAGGAACACCAACAGAGAGAGGGAAAGAATAAGTAGAGCTCTCCCCCTAGGGAAACATTAAAATAATGAATACAGATGGACTGAGAAAACCTGAATAAACCCAGCACTGTGGGACCACTGGTTTCAGGTGTAAAGAAATGGACAAATAGCATGTGAAATACTTGACTCTGCTGACCCCTGCAGGGCACTGTGGAAAACTGCAATGCTTATACAGTGGTACCCTGGTTCTAAATGCCAAAAACCCAGAAGTGTTCTGGTTTTCAAACGTTTTTCGGAAGCCGAATGTCTGATGCTTCTGATTGGCTATTGTTTCTGGGGCACCTGCACTAATCAGAAGACAAAACACATACCTAAGTATATAAGCCACATGTCTGAAATAGTACAGGAAAGCAATCCTGAAGTCATTTTGACTCTCCCAAAGTGACCTCAAAATATTTCTCTGTAAGGAGGGAGGAAATGGGAAAGCCTTCTCTTTGTCTTTCTGTTTAAATATCCTGTTTTAAGGGCATATTTGTGTATGAATAGGGTGAGCCGGTGACCTGGATTCAGGAATTAAAGTATTTACCATCACAATAGAATGGCCAGACTGCCCAGGTAAAGCAATCAGTGACCATTAACAGATATCCTGGCCAACAGGATTTCTGCTGGAGACCACCTCTTGTGATGTGTTTCTGCTATAGACCCGCCTCCTTCTGTGATGTATGTATGATGTTTTGGGGGTGGTCTTGAGCTACAGGGTGGGCAATTTCAAAAGTCTATATAAGGGATTGCGCACCATTGTTCTGGGTACCTCCTCCCTCCTGCATGTGGTGAGTGGGGACCCTTTTGCAACAGCTGAATAAAGATCAGGTTTACTAGCTGCTTCGCTTCTCAATATTCTCTGGCTGGCCTCTGTTATTTTCTCCCACTGATAGAGAACCCACTTAAGGACTCTATATGGGCTCTTGGATACCCCATTGTTTAGTCGTGTCCGACTCTTCGTGACCCCATGGACCATAGCACGCCAGGCACTCCTGTCTTCCACTGCCTCCCGCAGTTTGGTCAAACTCATGTTCGTAGCTTCAAGAACACTGTCCAACCATCTTGTCCTCTGTCGTCCCCTTCTCCTAGTGCCCTCAATCTTTCCCAACATCAGGGTCTTTTCCAAGGATTCTTCTCTTCTCATGAGGTGGCCAAAGTATTGGAGCCTCAGCTTCACGATCTGTCCTTCCAGGGAGCACTCAGGGCTGATTTCCTTAAGAATGGATAGGTTTGATCTTCTTGCAGTCCATGGGACTCTCAAGAGTCTCCTCCAGCAACATAATTCAAAAGCATCAATTCTTCGTCGAGGCGATCAGCCTTCTTTATGGTCCAGCTCTCACTTCCATACATCACTACCGGGAAAACCATAGCTTTAACTATACGGACCTTTGTCGGCAAGGTGATGTCTCTGCTTTTTAAGATGCTGTCTAGGTTTGTCATTGCTTTTCTCCCAAGAAGCAGGCGTCTTTTAATTTCGTGACTGCTGTCACCATCTGCAGTGATCAAGGAGCCCAAGAAAGTAAAATCTCTCACTGCCTCCATTTCTTCCCCTTCTATTTGCCAGGAGGTGATGGGACCAGTGGCCATGATCTTGGTTTTTTTGATGTTGAGCTTCAGACCATATTTTGCGCTCTCCTCTTTCACCCTCATTAAAAGGTTCTTTAATTCCTCCTCACTTTCTGCCATCAAGGTTGTGTCATCTGCATATCTGAGGTTGTTCATATTTCTTCCGGCAATCTTAATTCCGGTTTGGGATTCATCTAGTCCAGCCTTTCGCATGATGAATACTGCATATAAGTTAAATAAGCAGGGAGACAATATACAACCTTGTCGTACTCCTTTCCCAATTTTGAACCAATCAGTTGTTCCATATCCAGTTCTAACTGTAGCTTCTTGTCCCACATAGAGATTTCTCAGGAGACAGATGAGGTGATCAGGCACTCCCATTTCTTTAAGAACTTGCCATAGTTTGCTGTGGTCGACACAGTCAAAGGCTTTTGCATAGTCAATGAAGCAGAAGTAGACGTTTTTCTAGAACTCTCTAGCTTTCTCCATAATCCAGCGCATGTTTGCTATTTGGTCTCTGGTTCCTCTGCCCTTTCGAAATCCAGCTTGCACTTCTGGGAGTTCTCGGTCCACATACTGCCTAAGCCTGCCTTGTAGAATTTTAAGCATAACCTTGCTAGCGTGTGAAATGAGCACAATTGTGCGGTAGTTGGAGCATTCTTTGGCACTGCCCTTCTTTGGAATTGGGATGTAGACTGATCTTCTCCAATCCTCTGGCCATTGCTGAGTTTTCCAAACTTGCTGGCATATTGGGTGTAGCACCTTAACAGCATCATTTTTAAAAAATTTAAATAGTTCAGCTGGAATATCATCACTTCCACTGGCCTTGTTATTAGCAGTGCTTTCTAAGGCCCATTTGACTTCACTCTCCAAGATGTCTGGCTCAAGGTCAGCAACCACACTACCTGGGGTGTACGAGACCTCCATATCTTTCTGGTATAATTCCTCTGTGTATTCTAGCCACCTCTTCTTGATGTCTTCTGCTTCTGTTAGGTCCTTACCACTTTTGTCCTTGATTATGGTAATCTTTGTATGAAATGTTCCTTTCATATCTCCAATTTTCTTGAACAGATCTCTGGTTTTCCCCATTCTATTGTTTTCCTCTATTTCTTTGCATTGCTCATTTAAGAAGACCCTCTTGTCTCTCCTTGCTGTTTTTTGGAAATCTGCGTTCAGTTTCCTGTATCTTTCCCTATCTCCCTTGCATTTTGCTTGCCTCCTCTCCTCCGCTATTTGTAAGGCCTCGTTGGACAGCCATTTTGCTTTCTTGCATTTCCTTTTCCTTGGGATGGTTTTCGTTGCTGCCTCCTGTATAATGTTACGAGCCTCCATCCATAGTTCTTCAGGCGCTCTGTGCACCAAATCTAAATCCTTAAACCTGTTCCTCACTTCCACTGTGTATTCATAAGGGATTTGATTCAGATTGTATCTTACTGGCCCAGTGGTTTTTCCTACTTTCTTCAGTTTAAGCTGGAATTTTGCTATAAGAAGCTGATGATCTGAGTTACAGTCAGCTCCAGGTCTTGTTTTTGCTGACTGTATAGAGCTTCTCCATCTTTGGCTGCAGAGAATATAATCAATCTGATTTCGATGCTGCCCATTTGGTGATATCCATGTGTAGAGTCGTCTCTTGTGTTGTTGGAAGAGAGTGTTTGTGATGACCAGCTTGTTCTCTTGACAGAACTCTATTAGCCTTTGCCCTGCTTCATTTTGAACTCCAAGGCCAAACTTGCCAGTTGTTCCTTTTATCTCTTGATTCCCTACTTTAGCATTCCAATCCCTTGTAATGAGAAGAACATCCTTCTTTGGTGTCATTTCTAGAAGGTGTTGTAGGTCTTCATAGAATTGGTCAATTTCACTTTCTTCAGCACCGGTAGTTGGTGCATAAACTTGGATTACTGTGATGTTAAAAGGTCTGCCTTGGATTCGTATCGAGATCATTCTGTCATTTTTGAGATTGCATCCCATTACAGCTTTTGCCACTCTTTTGTTGACTATGAGGGCCACTCCATTTCTTCTACAGGATTCTTGCCCACAGTAGTAGATATGATAGTCACCCGAACTGAATTCGCCCATTCCCTTCCATTTTAGTTCACTGATGCCCAGGATGTCGATATTTATTCTTGTCATCTCATTTTTGACCACATCCAGCTTACCTCCATTCATGGTTCTTACATTCCAGGTTCCTATGCAATATTTTTCTTTACAGCATCGGACTTTCCTTTCGCTTCCAGGCATATCCGCAACTGAGCGTCCTTTCGGCTTTGGCCCAGCCGCTTCATCAGCTCTGAATCTACTTGTACTTGTCCTCCGCTCTTCCTCAGTAGCATGTTGGACGCCTTCCGACCTGAGGGGCTCATCTTCCAGCGTCATGACTTTTATATGCCTGTTGTCTTTGTCCATGGAGTTTTCTTGGCAGGGATACTGGAGTGGCTTGCCAGTTCCTTCTCCAGGTGGATCACGTTTAGTCAAAACTCTCCACTATGACCTGTCCATCTTGGGTGGCCCTGCATGGCATAGCTCATAGCTTCTCTGAGTTATTCAAGCCCCTTCGCCACGACAAGGCATTGATCCATGAAGGGTACCCTGCACATTGCACAGAATACAGGGCTCATGTAGTCCTCACAGCTTACGAAGAGTGAAATTAAGAAAGACACAGCATCATCCTAAATAAAGGCTTTATTGCCAAAAGATGCAGGAAACAGGTGTGTGTGGGTTTGCATGTGGGTCTCCCAAGATGCCAAGACTCTTCCCAGGTGGGTGGCACTCGGGTACTGCCCTCTCATGGTGCCACTCCTGAGATTTCTTCCAGATGGGTGAACGATGCTTGCCGCCTAAAGCCCATCTCAATCTCGTTGCCACCCCCCTGAGTGTTTGGCTGAAAAGCAGGAGAAAAAGGTAAATGGTTAAGGATAATGGGAGTTGTAATTGAGCATCACCTGTAGGATGCCCCAGTTCCCAAACCCGTCTTATTAGTGTCCACTTTTTCCTCTTCCTCTTACCTGCTCTTTTTGGGGGAGGCTTGGGCACCAGCCACAGCGGTGTGGACAGGAGATCCTGCAAGAAAGAAGGGATATTTGAAGCAGGGGAGAACTCAGCACTAAGGGATGCTTCCCCCTGTCCCATTATCTCCTTCCCCCTGTCCCGTTACCTCAGATAAACGTATCCTCCGCCTGGGCTCCAGTCCCTCCCGGGATGCGGCGGCTCCCAGGCTAAGTCGTTCCCTCGCTGCAAAGAAAACAGAGGCATCAGCAGGCGCCTAGCTCCCAGCCACGCTAGCCCCAGTCTGGGGCAGGAGGGTGGGGGACCTGGGAAGGGGCCATTTCCTCCTACCTGATCTTATAAATTTTCCCCACTTGGCCTCCCCCTTCGTACGAGCATCTTGGAGGAGGAGGAGGAGGAGGAGGAGGAGGAGGAGGAGGAGGAGGAGGAGGAGGAGGAGGAGGAGGCGAGAATAAGCACAACATGCCCTTGTTTGAGATCTAGGTAGTCCTGGACAGCTATAAGCCTAAACTGAAGCCCACCATCATGGCAGGCTACACTAAAATAGTAAAACTGAAGCCCAAACATGGAGAACTCTCTATTTCCCAAAAATATTTAGGTATGGACTAGTAGGCTGGTATAGATTCATGCAGTTCTGAAGCCAAAGTCATGGAGTCAGCTCCGGGGGGTGGGCTGTTCCCCAAGGCAATAGCCGGGGGGGGGGGGAGAGAAGTGGACCACCAAGAAACACTTCCCGTAAAACTACAGGAATCACTCTAAATCAGGCCTTCCTCCTCCTGCTGGCTGGCTGTCCCATTGCTGGCATGAGGAAATGGCAATCCCCACCCCTAGCAATGGGAGACCCACTTCTTCGCCTGGTGCAGTTCCACACACCACGTCCGCTTCTGTTGGAAGGAAGGACGTATGGGGTGGGGAGAATTCTGGGATTCATCTCCACAGAAGCATTCCCTAGCAGAGCCAGATTGCCCAATGGGCAGAGCAGGCCTATTTGGCCTATGGCCCCTGCAACAACGGATCACCATAAATATTCTTTGTTTTAGTGTTTGGTAAAACCAAAGACGTATCACAGCATACCTGAACATTTGCGGTTTCCCCCTGGCACCGCTGGGCTGTTGCTGCTGCTGGTGGGGGGGGTGAGGGTGGGGGTGGGCCGGAGCCTTCAGCTTTCCTGCCAAACCATGGCCCTGGGAGAGACGAAGGACATTGTATTTTCCTGGCATAAGCATCCACTCTAGGGCACCAGGGTCCCCTGGGCCCTCCCCAGTTATTTTCTTCTGGGACACAGCCCTGTCAATATTCCCTCCACCCCCCGTCTGCCATCCCAGCTCCCTCCCGCCCTGGCTGCTGCCCCCCCCCAGCCACATCCCTCCTTCTCCTGCGTGATCCTCATTCTCCTGTAGATCCTCTTTTCCCTGATGTCTACACACCACAAATAATTGAGAGATGCATTTTAAATAAAAGCGCACATTCTACTCATGTAAAAACACCAGGCAGGCCCCACAAATAACCCAGAGATGCATTTTAAATAAAATGACACATTCTGCTCATGTAAAAACATGCTGATTCCCAGACATTCCGCGGGCTGGACTGAGAAGGCGATTCGGCTGGATCCTGCCCACGGGCCTTAGGTTGCCTACCCATGCTCTCCAGACCAGACCTTCCCTTCTCTATGGTCCATCTCACCTCTCTAGGAACCAGTCCCACCACTTTGTAACACTTCACTTTCAAAACACCACTGCCTCTATATCCATTTCTTTTCTTCCTTGCCTAAACCACAGTTTGTGGTGAAGAAGGGAAATATGAACAGGAGCTTAGCAAGAGGTAGGTGTGTTTAACCCTTTCACACACACTGCGGTTCAAATGGAAACCATTGTTCACCACACACACACACACGAACACGCACACACATCCAGGACTTCCCTCTTGGTTACAGAATGTTATTTGGGTTCCAGAAATCTGCAGGCAGCATTGCTATTCTGCTTGTAGCTTAAATTGGGTCAGCAATGACTGGCTGCTGAATCTACGGTATGTGAAGCACCTCAGGATGCTCATTGCATGGTGTAGAACCTAAGGCTGAGTACTTTATTTTGCAATTTCCTTGGTGTTTTTTTTTAAAGGAAGCTTGTGTAATTATATGAACCCTCTTAGGGAGGGGAGCAGAATTTAACGTCCCTCCTCACATTTAAAAGTATTCTCCAATTTTTGCTCAGTTCCTCCTCCCTTTTTCCTCACCCCACTGCCATTGTCAGTATTCTTATTCTTATTTATTATTAGCTACAGAAACACCAAACCTCACTCTGGGAGCAGCCATCTTTTTTGTAGACTTCCCTTGAGGAAGAGACCAATAAAGCCTGCAGGCTTTGCTTTTCCTATTGAAACAGTGGGGCAGCTTGGAGCAGCTTGCAACATATATAAAACCATAATTAAACATTTTTAAACTTTCCTATATACAGGGCTGCCTTCAGATGGCTCAGGGGTCAGATAACTCCATAGCTTCAAACATTTGTCCCGTGAAAATAGGGACATCCTAAGGAAAAGCGCAACATTCTGGAATCAAATCAGAAACCAGGACAGCTTCTGCAAATCCAGGACCAACCCTGGGAAATAGGGACACTTGGGAGGGTCTGCATTTATTTAAGCTAACCTTCCCCATGGAAGTGAGCAAAACCTGTTTCTGAGAAAACAGGCTGAGAATTGCCTGCTAGACTTAGACAGAAGGTTGTTTAACTTATCTGCCTTAACTTTAGATACAGAGGCAGCTAAACATTTGCTTTCCGAAACATGACACAGCAGCTTTCAAAAGCAAAACTAAACACTGTATATAATCTTGTTTGTGTGGTGGGTCTATACACCAAACAAACGAACAAGCAGACCAACCGATAACCTCAAACTAAGGTTTCTATATCCTGTTCTAATCTGGTTGTCTTCATTTTAACTCTGCTTAGCAATATGCACCTTCCATGACCTTTAGGTCTCTCTGCTGACAAACCTCCCCGCTTCCCAGTCTACCCACTTTGGCCCATAAAAGTTTATGCCATAATAAAGTGGCCTGTCTTAAAGGTGACCTGGAGGGTTTTGTTGTTTTTCCTTCAACAGAGAGAAATATAGGGCCACCCCTCTGGAATCCCGAGGCGTTTGTTTCCACAAATCAGGACTGCGGTCACGATTTTGTAAACTGCAAAACGAAACCACACTCCACATTCGCTTGTGATCACTGTTGCTTTTGTTCGGGATAATTGCATATTTTAAAAGTGCCCAGTGTTTTGGGAATCTGAGCAGGCAAGGCTGCGATTCATGGCAATACCAGGAGCAGACCACGGTCTTTTGGCGGATGAACTGAATCTGCACACACACCATACATGTAAAGCAAATAATCCTGCGAACTGTAATTTACCATTCATGGACCTACAATTCTAGCACCCTTATCAAACTACTGTCCTGCGCATTATTTCTTTAGGGTGGGCAAGTGTCTGGTGTGTCCTGAATCTTGCAAACGGACATCTTTGTTTAAAACGTTGGCATTTTTGCTATTTTGACTAGATGTATTTAATGTATGTATTTTAGTGAGCTAGCTTTCATAGAATCATAGAATCATAGAATCTTAGAGTTGGAAGGGACCCAAGGGTCATCTAGTTCAACCCCCTGCAATGCAGAAATCTCAAGTTAAAGCATCCACTCTAAGGAAGGAGAGTTCACAACTTCCGGAGGGAGACTGTTCCACTGCCAAATAACTCTTACTGTCAGAAAGCTTTCCCCCCCCCCAAAAAAATGTTTAGTTGGCATCTCCTTTCTTGTACAGTGGTACCTCGGGTTAAGAACTTCATTCATTCCGGAGGTCTGTTCTTAACCTGAAACTGTTCTTAACCTGAAGCACCACTTTATCTAATGGGGGCTCCCGCTGCTGCCGCGCCGCTGGCACACGATTTCTGTTCTCATCCTGAAGCAAAGTTCTTAACCCGAGGTACTATTTCTTGGTTAGCGGAGTCTGTAACCTGAAGCGTCTGTAACCCCAGGTACCACTGTAACTTGAATTGTAGAGTTGGGAGGAAGTTATACAGCCCCCGAGCCGAGGAGATGAGTAACTATCTTCTTTGGCAAACACTTGTAGCTGAGTAAGATTGTCTTCCATAAACACGGTTTTAACAATGAGTCTGTAAGTGACTGTGGAGCAGTGGCGTAGCGTGGGGGGTGCAAGGGGGGCTAGCTGCACCGGGCGCAACATCTGGGGGGGCGCGCGCTGGCACTCGCAGCTCTCTGCCCCTGCCTGGCTCACGCAGCCTCTTTAACCCTATCGGGGCTTTCCCACTCGCCGGCTCCGAAATGGTGGACTTGCCGAGGCTGGAAGAGTTGGGTGGCAGAGGCATGGACAGCCCAGCCCTGATGCGGTTAAAGAGACACGCTTGCTGGGAAAGAGAGAGGCGGGCATGGCTGCGAGAAAGGGCAGCTTTTGAGGAGCCGCTGAAATGGTGTTGTTGCTGCTGCTGCCGCCTCTCCTGCTCAGGAGGCGGAGGTGGGGACGAGCGGGAGAGGTGTGTAAGGGGTGGGGGCTCGTCTCTTTCCTAGGGGGGAAAGAGGGGTAGGAGGGTGGTCGAGTGCTCTTGGTTTGCTTTATTTATGAGTTCTGTGTAGCAGAGGGGAGCTGGCACTGGAACTTTGTGAATCGGTTAAAATCTCAATTTTCATAGAATCATAGAATCATAGAATCATAGAGTTGGAAGAGACCACAAGGGCCAACCCCCTGCCAAGCAGGAAACACCATCAAAGCATTCCTGACAGATGGCTGTCAAGCCTCTGCTTAAAGACCTCCAAAGAAGGAGACTCCACCACACTCCTTGGCAGCAAATTCCACTGCCGAACAGCTCTTACTGTCAGGAAGTTCTTCCTAATGTTTAGGTGGAATTTTCTTTCTTGTAGTTTGAATCCGTTGCTCCGTGTCCGCTTCTCTGGAGCAGCAGAAAACAACCTTTCTCCCTCCTCTATATGACATCCTTTTATATATTTGAACATGGTTATCATATATTTTATATTAATTGTTAAAGTAAAGCCTCCTTGCTGGCTGCTTTTCGTTGATCAGTCCATGGAATGCACACACCTATTGTCTTATCTGATCTCTCCATCGCCTTTGAAGTCCGGAGCTGAAAACGATTTTCCTCAGTCTTAGAGTCCCATCTGTTACTCATTCATAAAATGTATAAGGTCCTTTTTCCTGCCCCCTTTTGATGACAGGACGGAGGAAATAACAATTAAATGTTGGGGTGTTTTGACCTTTTGTTTGAATGATAAAAAAGTGGTTTCCTTTAACAAGATCTACCATTTGAAGTGTATTCCACAGGATGCAAGGCTGTTTTCCAATCCAAACCTGATAGTGACTTTTCTCTTTTATTTTCTCTTTCCACCCTTTTCCCCATGCTTATCTCTCTCTCTTTCCCCACACTCCTCCTCCTCCCCCCTAAATTCCTTTTAGGATTTTCAGTTTTCGCCTCACTCCCCCCCTTCACGGTGTTTCCCTCTCAAACTGGTCCTCCTTTTCTTCTATCTCCCCCCATCCTCATTGCATCCTTCTTCTCTCTGCCCCCCTTTGCCACACACACACACAGAGAGAGAGAGAGAGAGAGAGAGAGAGAGACTTTGTTTGTCCCCCTGCCCCCTTTCCTCGCATGTCAGAACTGGAGCTTGAATAAGTTCTTCTTTCTGCTCTGCTACAATATAAACCAGGGCCGGCTCATCGTAGACCCCCGGTGGCGCAGGGCACCATGGCGCCGGCCCGCCAGGAGGGTGGCGCGAGCTGCGCCCGCCCGCCGGTCCGCTGCGCATCTGCGCGCGGCGCCCACCTGCCCACCGCGCTGGGAAACGGGGCGGGAGGGCGCCGGAGAGATTGCGCTGTGTCTGCCCGCCCGGCGCGCAGCAACGCCGCGCCCACCCACCCACCGCGCTGGGAAACGGGGCGCCATAGGGCGCCAGAGAGATCCGGCGCACCATGGCGACAGGGGCGCTAAAGACGGCGCTGATATAAACCTACCCTTCACATTCTTGAGCGCTGTTCTTTCATTCACTCCCCTTTTTTTGCATGCTTCTGTTCTATAGCTGCAATATCAGCTCTCTCCCCCTTCAATACATACTTCAATACAATAAATCTCTTGCTGGTTGGTGCTGATTCAAAGTCTCTTGGAGGGCACCAGGTTGACAAAGGCTGCTTTACACAGCTGTGACAGTATCAATGCAACAGGATTTTAAAAATAAAAGGGGGGAGGTTCACAACTCAGTGGTAGAACACATGCTTTGTACACAGAAAGTCCCAGGTTCAGTCAATGACACAGAATCATAGATGGCACGACTATAGAATCATAGTTGGAAAGGGACCCTGAAGACATCTAGTCCAGTGTTTCTCAACCTTTTTTGGGCCAAGGCACACTTGTTCCATGGAAAAAATCACGAGGCACACCACCATTAAAAAAGTTAAAAAATTTAACTCTGTGCCGCCCTATATTGACTATATAATTATGACTGTAAGAAACACTTGCCAATTGCTGTGTTGGTTGCAATCTCCTGTAATAAGGCTTCACAAGCCGCTGATTTCTCTGCCAGCACAATCCTTTGCTCAGCAAGTTTCAGGTTGAGCTCATCCAGCCAGCTTCTTTAAGTTTGTCTAAATTTTAGCTTAGTTTGTCTAAATTTTGCCGCGACATGCGGCGACGAGAAGGGCGATTTGCATTGTCACGTGCCTGGCGGCCGCCAATATACAACACTGACCCGCTGGAAAGGAAGCCGGCCGGGTCACGACGCGGGCGCTCACCCCGCGTCGTGACCCGGCCGGCTTCCTTTCCGGTGGGTTAGTGGTGAGTATTGGCGGCCGCCAGGCACGTGACAATGCAAATCACCCTTCTCGTCGCGGCACACCAGCCAGCATCTAGTGTGCCGCGGAACAGCGGTTGAGAAACGCTGATCTAGTCCAACCCCCTGCAATGCAGGAATTCAAAGACCACTCAGATAACTTTTTTAAAATGTGGATCTTGAATTGAAGTTGTGCCCTGCAAAGTAACACTTACCATACATCTTGCATTGCTAGTCTTTCCAGCCTGAATTTGTAATAGCAAATATCTGCCTCTCATCTCATAACAGCTTGCCATGCAGCTGATGAAATGGTTCATGAAAGCCACAGTCTTGTGGTACTTTAACGACAACATGTATAGATTTGCTTCTCTAAAAAATTTTGTTTATGATTTTCGTTTTACGGTAATTTACTTTTATATAAGTACGGTAGTTCTTAACTTTTTTGTTTCTCACATTGAGGGACTTGTTTTGAAGCTGAAAAGCAGGCTATAAAACAATTAAAAATAAGAAAAACCTCAGGTGTGAAAATACCCAAAGTTGACACTGACAGTACCAATAGCTGCACTCAGGTCAGTAAGTTTTCCCAGTTTTTTGAGGTAAAATTAGGTGCCTCGGCTTATATTCGGGTCGGCTTATACTCGTGTATATACAGTATGTATAAAGTATGTTGCGTATGTAATGCCACCCCTCACAAATAATTGCATTTTAGGATTTATTTATTTTTTTAAAAAAATAGCTTTTCTTTATATATACACTGCCTCCCTATTTAGGATGCATTTAAAGGAAGCTTCCCTTGGGAGAAAGCAAAGTATAAATATTTCTATATTAACATTATTAGTAATGTGTGTGTCTAACAATAATGACAGGAGACACACATACATGCTGTCTCCCAGTTCAATACATGATTGAAGGAAGCTTTACTCCCCTCAGGAGGGGGAAGATAGATTTCTATTTAATATATTCCTATTTATTAGGTGCTCTTGTGTGCATCTGTAATAATAATTATAACAGACACATACATGCTGTGTATTTAGGGCACATTTGAAGGAAACTCATCACATGAGAGGGGGGAACAGGCTTCTATTTTATATACTATATTTATTAGCCACCATTATTATTATTATTAGTCATAACTGACATACTGTCTCTCAATTCAGGACACAAACTTGAATGAAGTTTTTCCTCCGCTCAGGAGGGTGGAAAAGAGACATTTCCAAATTACATATTCCTATATTTTAAGCCATTATTATTATTAATTATAATGTATGCTGCTAAAACTGTGTTCTGTTTGAGAAAATAAATCAGAAATTGTTTTATGACTTGTTTTCACAATTTTTTAAAAATAAATTAACAATTTCAAACTCTGTGCTTTTCATTCTGTGTTCAAACATCTGTGTTTGAAATATGATTGGCCGGGGGGGGGGGGGGCAGAAGGTGATCTCGCCTAGGGCGCAAAAAACCCTAGCACCGGCCCTGACCATTGGTTGGTCACTCATGGTTGGACCGAGTGACGAAACTCATCACTCAATAAAGTGTTTGAAAATAAACTTGTATTTAGATGCATTTTACTTTAATTACACCATTATTTTCATAACAAACAATACATGTGCTTAGGGGGTAAGGGTTTCTTTAACTAATCCAGTGGAAGAGACTTGAGTGCTAAAATCCACGGGTTAGGGGGCGCAAATTACTTGCCTTGCCCCGGGTGCTGACAACCCACGCTACGCCACTGCTTCCAGTCAACCCATACAAAGCGTGGGCGCACGTCTCTCCGGAGGGGCGAGATCCCGGCCAGTCCTTATTTACAGGGGGCCATATTAATAAGAGAAATGAGGGCTACGTGAAGAGGGGGTGCTTGTGAAAAAATGTGAACCTATATTTCATATGCACTAAGATGGGGGGGGGTATTTTCTACAACAGGGGGAAGGAGATAATGGGACAGGGGGAAGCATCCCTTAGTGCGGAGTTCTCCTCTGCTTCAAAGATCCCTTCTTTCTTGCAGAATCACCTGTCCGCACCACTGTGGCTGCTGCCCAAGCCTCCCCCCAAAAAGAGCAGGAAAGAGGAAGGGGAAAAGGTGGACACTAATAAGAGGGGTTTGGGAATTGGGGCCCTCCTACAGGTGATGCTCAATTACAACTCCCATTGTGCTTGGCCATTTCCCTTTTTCTCCTGCTTTTCAGCCAAACACCCAGGGGGGTGGCAACGAGATTGAGATGGGCTTTAGGCGGCAAGCATCATTCACCACCTGTCTCGAAGGAATCTCAGGAGTTGCACCGTGAAAGAGCAGCACCCGAGTGCCACCTACCTGGGAAGAGTCTCGGTATCTTGGGAGACCCACATGCAAACCCACACACACCTGTTTCCTGCATCTTTTGGCAATAAAGCCTTTATTTAGGATGATGCTGTGTCTTTCTTAATTTCACTCTTCGTAAGCTGTGAGGACTACATGAGCCCTGTATTCTGGACAATGTGCAGGATACCCACGTGATATAGAAAAAACCTGCTCCTCTTCCCTTATCCAAGAGCCCGTATAGAGTCCTTAAGTGGGTTCTCTATCGGTGGGAGAAAATAACAGAGGCCAGCCAGAGAATATTGAGAAGCGAAGCAGCTAGTAAACCTGATCTTTATTCAGCTGTTGCAAAAGGGTCCCCACTCACCACATGCAGCAGGGGGGAGGTACCCAGAACAATGGTGCGCAAGCCCTTATATAGACTTTTGAAATTGCCCACCCTGTAGCTCAAGACCACCCCCCAAAACATCATACATACATCACAGAAGGAGGCGGGTCTACAGCAGAAACACATCACAAGAGGCGGCTACAGCAGAAATCCTGTTGGCCAGGATATCTGTTAATGGTCACTGGTTGCTTTACCTGCGCAGTCAGGCCATTCTATTGTGACGGTAAATACTTTAATTCCTGACCCAGGTCACAGGCTCACCCTATTCATACACAAATATGCCCTTAAAACAGGATTTTTAAGCAGAAAGACAAAGAGAAGGCTTTCCCATTTCCTCCCTCCTTACAGAGAAATATATTGAGGTCACTTTGGGAGAGTCAAAATGACTTCAGGATTGCTTTCTGTACTATTTCAGACATGTGGCTTATATACTTAGGTATGTGTTTTGTCTTCTGATTAGTGCAGGTGCCCCAGAAACAATAGCCAATCAGAAGCATCGGACATTCGGCTTCCGAAAAACGTTTGAAAACCAAAACACTTCTGAGTTTTTGGCATTTAGAACCAGGGTACCACTGTATAAGCACTGCGGTTTTCCATAGTGCCCTGCAGGGGTCAGCAGAGTCCAGTATTTCACATGCTATTTGTCCATTTCTTTACACCTGAAACCAGTGGTCCCACAGTGCTGGGTTTATTCAGGTTTTCTCAGTCCATCTGTATTCATTATTTTAATGTTTCCCTAGGGGGAGAGCTCTACTTATTCTTTCCCTCTCTCTGTTGGTGTTCCTTCAGGGCTATGTGTGGAGAGCCAGTGTGGTGTAGTGGTTAAGAGCAGTGGACGTTTAATCTGGTGAACTGGGTTTGATTCCCCGCCATAGCTGCCAAGTTATCCCTTTTTTAAAGGGATTTTCCCTTATGCTGAATAGGCTTCCTCGCGAGAAAATGGAAAACTTGGCAACTATGTTCCCCACTCCTCCACATGCAGCTGCTGGGTGACCTTGGGCTAGTCCAGGCATCCCCAAACTCCAGCCCTCCAGATGTTTTGGCTCCTCTCTCTCTTTTTTTTGTTGACATAATTTTTATTGGTTTTCTATTTACCCCCGCAAAAACCCTTTACAACGATTGATATTCACCATTCTCAACAAATTTTACAATACAGCTTTCTTTCTACATATATTCAGTTCAAATTTGGATTATTTGCAGTCTTTTGTAATTTAAGATAAAATAACTTTGCGCAATTATAAATCATTATACATCATATTGTGAATCATGTATGTTCCTTGCGATTCCATTTTTGAATATTACATTATTGTGAAAGGCTTCTTTTTTGTGTGTTTATGTATTTGTCCATAATAATGACAATAAAAATATTTTTTGTACCAATTGTGCCGACTCTACTGATTTGTTCTTTTAATTTTCAAAGTGTTGTCTCAATATATTCTATAAATTTCTTCCATTCCTAATTCAAAACTTCCTCTCCTTCGTGTCTAACTAACCCGGTCCATGTGGCTATGGCCGCATATTCCATTATTTTTTGTCTCCACTCCTCTACAGAGGGTATATGATGCTGCTTCCATACTTGGGCCAGTAGCAACCTACCCCCTGTGGTGGCGTACAAGAACAGTTTTTGATCGCATTTTTTAACATCATCAGTTACCATCCCCTTTCTACCCAATTCCTATAAAATGCCCACTGTTAACGGAAAAATCTGAGGGCTCCCTTGGACAAAACAAGACTCCAGCCAAAATATCAGAGCAAAACAGCAGCCAGTAGGCTTGGTCTTGATTAAGGATGGACTGTCGCGACAGGGCCCCACCTGCAACGAAGTGAAGCAAGATGGAGACCCCGAACAAAAGGGGTCTTCCCTTTTTATGTGCTCCCCACCACCAAGATACACCCCTAAGTCTACGTCACTAAAATGTCACCAAGACATCATCACAAAAAAGGAGGGGTTCAGAGGTAGTAATGTGAGTACCTGGCCAGGTGTTCCTGGCGCCTTCTCACCCCCTCCCTTCTATATTTCCTCAGGTCAAAGGGAGGTGCACAGTCATGAGGAGGGTGATGGTTGTCCATTGACTTGGGCTTGGTCCGAATCCACATGAAGGGGGAAATCCATTGTATAGGAGATGGTCGGCTGTCTGGCACAGTTGGAGGTGGAATTTCCTTGTTTGGGAGGAGGCTGTGTACATGTTGTCCCGCTCACCAGATTATGGCTGTTTCTCCTCCCAGTATCCCCCCCTTTGATACAGTTTAATATACAGACTGAAATAAAGATGGAATCCAAAGAACCCTGAGTCGTGAGTGTTTCATTTTAGATGTACAGTATGTGGATAAACGGTCTGTCCTTGACAGTAATGGGTTAACACATTCAAACACTTTGGGTTATAGGCAACTTCAAAAACCAGTCAGTAATCACCTGAGGTAAGTGTAGAAAGGGTTTCTTATAACGTTGCAATGTCCAGTATATGATGGGTGGAAATATATTTGGGATGTAGGAAGCTGTCAAAGTAGGTTCACCCGGTCTACCAATTGACGGAGAACAGACATGGGAAACATGCTGATAGAGCTGTCTATCCGGTCTACCCATACAAAGAGCGGGAGCGGGAGCGTGTCGTTCCGGAGGGACGAAGTGTCGGCCAGCCCTTATTTACGGGGGGCCATAAAAGAAAGGAGGCTACGTGAAAGAAGGGGTGTGCTTGTGGAACTGTGTAAACCTATATTTAGTGTAGAAAGATTGGGGGGGGGGTAATTCCTACAACACCACTTGTTTGTGATTTTTTGGCATTTATTTTCCCATCTATCCTCTGCCGCTATCTGTGCAAATATTTCTCAAAAACATAATCGTTCCATTTTTCCATATTCCACTTAGCGTTTTCTTTTCATCCTAGAGCAATAGCTGCCATTCTAGCTAAAATCATGATCTTATACAACTCTTGATTGTTACTTTTTACTTTATTATTTCCCAATATTCCCGAAAATAGCAAGTCCCTATTAATTTCTATGTTTATTTGGAATAGTCCAGAGATTACCCTTATGATCCTCTGCCAATATTCCTTAACCAGATTGCATTCCCACCACATATGTGAATAGAATCCTTCTTTGCGACCGCAATGCCAGCATCTGGGGCTAAATCCTTTCACTATGTACGCCATTTGTGCCGGGGTGCTATACCATTTTAGTAAAAAAATTCTACTTAATTCCTTATACTTTTCTATTTTGATATTGTTTATATTCTTCATCGTTTCTTGTGCTGTGTTTGAATGAATCATACGTTCCTGCTCCCATTTAATCTGGATTATCCTCGTCAATCTGTCTATGTCTTTTATCATCAGTTTATATTGCAGGTAGGTAGCCGTGTTGGTCTGACGTAGTCGAAACAAAATAAAAGAATTCCTTCCAGCAGCACCTTAGAGACCAACTAAGTTTGTCATAGGTATGAGCTTTTGTGTGCATGCACACTTCTTCAGATACACTGAAGCAGAAGTCCCCAGACACTTATATATAGTCAGATGGTGTGGGGGAGGTATTATATCAGTTTATATATCAGCCCTGCTCCCCTTTCTCCATTATTTGTCTTTTGTTCAGCACCATATCTATTTTCATTTCTGTCTTCATTGTCTCCTCTGCTCTTCCTGTTTTTATTAAATCATAAAGTCTTTCTACTTTCAGCCAATATTGTTTTCCTATTTTTTTCTAAAAGAGCTTTTTTTGTAATTTAATTCCCTTCTTCGTCAAACTTATCTTTTAATTTATAGAATCCCTGATCTTCTAATTTCTTCCACCATCCAAGTTCCCTTTGGCCCTTCTGCATATATTTTAATGGCATGCACCTGTGGCTGGTGCTTTAACACCTTTATCGCTTTTGGGAGGCATTTTAAATTTCACTCTCTCTCTAATTACTTTGGTTTTCTTGATGCAGTCTCTCCCTTTAAATCCCCTGGAGCCCCTGGTCTGCTCTCCTTCTGCCCCTTTTTATCAGCTTTATCAGCTGGTTTGCATACCCAGAAATACATATAAATCCGTTGTTACAGAAATACAAGGGTAAACATCAGTTATTAGTTAGATCCAGTCCTATGTCTACACCCCCCAACTCCCAAAGTCTGGAACCAGTGCTGCTGAGCAAGAGCCAGTGAGCTTATTTTGTGCTGCACATTGAAATGTAAAGTTTTCACCGCCAAACGTTGCAGAGCCCCTCTCCCCCCCCCCACATTTGGCACCACTTTGGAGTGAATCAGACGCTGGCAGATTTTTGGCGGAATCCTGACCCCGTGGGTTAGGGCGCCGAAAACGTAGTGTTTTCACCGCTGTCAGAAAGTTCTTCCTGAAGTTGTCGGAATCTCCTTTCTTGTAGCTTGAAGCCATGGCTACGGGTCCTGAGGGCATCTGGAGCAGGAGAAATCAAGCGTCGTCCTTCCTCCCTGTGACGGCTCTTGAGATCTTGACCGGGCTGCATGGCGTGGCTCTCACATCCATGTCCTGAGGGACAGAGAGCAAAACCTTTCTCTCTCCCCTTTCTCCACCCCATGGCTGGTAAGAAGATGGTCGGAGTTTGTAGCCCAGCCAGGGCTAGCAGTGGGCAGGATCCTGGCATTGCTGGGGTTGGACCAGATGACTCTTGGGATCCCTTCCAACTCTACCATGCTATGATTCCATCAAGCAGCTAAAGGAACGGGCAGGGGAGCAAGATGTAGAACCAGGGGAGGCACAACCACACATGCCAACAGCACCCTCTGGCCTGACCCACAGTGGCCTCATCCCAGCACATTTTGAACCCCTGATTTTATTTTTCTTAATTCAGCTGCCTGTTTGCCAGCTGATGTCACAAAGTGCCATTTTTCAAGAAAGCCTTAAATTGCCCTGCAAGAGGGATGCCTGTCAGATGATGGTGACAGTCTGCCCATCGAAAATGGCAAACAAGAAATGTGAAGGTAAGAGGAGCTCATTATTATTATTATTATTATTATTATTATTATTATTATTATTATTATTATTATCACCCGTCATTGATGCATGTAGCTTGGCTCCCTGGCTTGCCTTGAGCTGTTGATAGCTTGGCAGGCTAACAAATGATAGTGTTTGAGTAAAAATGGGAAGGAACTTGAGCTGATTAGTAGAAAAAAGGATGTTTAAAGCAACAGGAATGTGAAACTACTGGTAAAAAGAAATAGCACTGATTGTATATACATTCGATAAAGGAAAAGAGTATGCTGAGGGAGATAACAGGAAGTCTTTTTATTTTTTATTGCTATCATTTGTTATTCTTTTTTCTCCTTTGTTTTGTTTTGTTTCCTTTTTTTCCTTTCCCCTACCTTTCTCCTTTTTTGTTGAGAAAGGAGGGTCGAAAATGTGGACTGGAAAGTGTAAAGATGTAAAATTGTAAACGTTTCTGTTTGATGAAGAAAATAAATAAATATTACTTCAAAAAAAAAAAGGATAGCTTGGTCCCCGGGTGATATTTTCTCTCTCTTATGAATAACTGTTTGCTAACTTCCTCTGCTTTTGTCTTCCTTTCTGTCTCCCAGCTCCTCTGAGTAGAAGGCCCCAGCGACTCCTATGGCGCAGGGCCACTGATAAACCCTCCTTCGAAGTTGTGGTATGTTAATTCCATAGGGAATCCATTCCCCACATGTGCCAAATAGGGCTGGGGGGGGGGAAGCAGGTTGTCTCACCCCAGCCCCTCGCCCCACCCCCGTTTCTAAGCCAGGGGTCGGGCTGTGCCTCCGTTGACCCCTTTTCCCCTGCTCCGCTTCTGAGTTGCTCTGTGCCACGCAGGAGAAGGAGGGATGTGGCTGGGGGGGGGGGCAGCAGCCAGGGCGGGAGGGAGCTGGGAAGGCAGACGGGGGGTGGTGGAGGGAGTATTGAGGGGGCTGTGTCCCAGAAGAAAATAATTGGGGACCCCCGGTGCCCTAGAGTGGATGCTTATGCCAGGAAAATACAATGTCCTTCGTCTCTCCCAGGGCCATGGTTTGGCAGGAAAGGTGAAGGCTCCAGCCCACCCCCACCCTCACCCCCCCCACCAGCAGCAGCCCAGCGGTGCCAGGGGGAAACCGCAAGTGTGCAGGTATGCTGTGATACGCCTTTTATTTTACAAAATACTAAAACAAAGAGTATTTATGGTGATCCGTTGTTGCAGGGGCCATAGGCCAAATAGGCCTGCTCTGCCCATTGGGCAATCGGGCTCTGCTTGGGAATGCTTCTGTGGAGATGAATCCCAGAATTCCTCCCTCCCCATACGTCCTTCCTTCGTTCCGACAGAAGCGGACGTGGTGTGTGGAACTGGACCGGGGGAAGAAGTGGGTCTCCCATTGCTAGGGGTGGGGATTGCCAGCAGGAGGAGGAAGGCCTGATTTAGAGAGATTCCTGTAGTTTTACCGGAAGTGTTTCTTGGTGGTCCACTTCTCTCCCCCCCCCCCGGCTATTGCCTTGGGGAACAGAATCTATACCAGCCTACTAGTCCATACCTAAATATTTTGGGAAATAGAGAGTTCTCCATGTTTGGGCTTCAGTTTACTATTTTAGTGTAGTCTGCCATGATGGTGGGCTTCAATTTAGGCTTATAGCTGTCCAGGACCACCTAGATCTCAAACAAGGGCATGTTGTGCTTATTCTCGCCTCCTCCTCCTCCTCCTCCTCCTCCTCCTCCTCCTCCTCCTCCTCCTCCTCCTCCTCCTCCTCCTTTAGAAATGATGCCCCCCAAACATTAACACCCGACAGAGCCAGATTGAGAAATCTTATGAAATCTCAAAAGGTGAAAGAAATACATTGCATTTCAGGTTCTTTATTTGCCTTCTTATCCCATATTTCTCCTTATTTCTCCAGGCATGAGGCTCCAGGTCCAGCTCCCGGGATGAGGAACCAAATAACATCCCGGCGGCTCCCGGCTGCGTTCCCTCGCAGTGCTGCCCCACTGCCCCCCCTCCGTACGGGCATGGCTCCTTCCCGGCCCGGTTTGGCGCAGAAGCAGCAGCCAAAGTTTCCTCCCATTAAAACATCATCTGAAGTTATTTCAGAGAGGGAGGAAACTTTGGCTGCTGCTTCTGTGCTAGGCCGGCCGGGAGACGCCCGTACGGAGGCCAAGTGGGGAGCATTAATAAGATCAGGTAGGAGGAAATGCTCCCTTCCCAGGTCCCCCACCCTCCTGCCCTAAACTGGGGCTAGCGTGGCTGGGAGCCAGGCGCCTGCTGATGTCTCTGTTTTCTTTGCAGCGAGGGAACGACTCAGCCTGGGAGCCGCCGCATCCCGGGAGGGACTGGAGCCCAGGCGGAGAATACATTTCTCTGAGGTAATGGGACAGGGGGAAGGAGATAATGGGACAGGGGGAAGCATCCCTTAGTGCTGAGTTCTCCCCTGCTTAAATGATCCCTTCTTTCTTGCAGGATCTCTTGTTCACACCGATGCAGCTGCTGCCGAAACCTCCCCCAAAAGGCGCAGGTAAGATGAAGGGGAAAAAGTGGACCCTAATAAGAGGGTTTGGGGAACTGGGGCCCTCCTACAGGTGATGCTCGATTACAACTCCCATTGTCCTTGACCATTTCCCTTTTTCTCCTGTTTTTCAGCTAAACACCCAGGCAGGAGGGACCCTTAAGGAAAGTGAAAGAGCCTTGAAGCGTCCCGACCTGGCACAGTTATTTGATAAATTTTATACACAGATTATAATAAAGTATATTATAAAATAAAAGAAATCTGACTCATGACTGGTTTCTTTTCTCATGGATTTAAGTATCATCAATAGAAACACTCTCTCTCATCAGTAGTGGTTTTAAATCCTGGTTACAGCTGATTTGGTTTGGAAAACATTGTGGTAAGTGAATGGAAAGACTTTGGAATACTGTTGTAATAATCAGTACACAACCGCTAAGGACACTGTTCAAGAGTGACTATTGATTGGAGCACAGCGAGCCATCACAATAGATTCTTCCGGTCAACCCATAGAAATACATGGGAACAGGCGGAGGAGATGTAGCGTCAGATACCTGAAGAAGTGTGCATGCACACGAAAGCTCATACCAAAATAAAAACTTGGTTGGTCTTTAAGGTGCTACTGAATGATTTTTTATTTATTTTGATTCAATAACCTATTAGAATATAATAATACACAATAAAATATCAAAATATCATCAAATGAAAATTAAAGAGAAATCACCCTCAACCATTATACTAAATCATTACTAAATTATTATCAGCATAAATAACAACTGCAAATTCCTACATTGCAGGGGGGTTGGACTATGATCCCCTTCCAACTCTACATCTCTTGGATTCTATGATTCTATTGTTTGTAAGCTTCTTTGACATTTATTTGAATGAAAAGCGGCATAGAAAATCAATCAATCAATCCAGTGGGCAGGGCCCGGGGCATTGTGGGACAAAGAGAAGCCCGCTTGCGCTTGGGAAGATGGTTCTGCTCCTCTCGACGCCTGGCGTCTCCTTTCCCCTCTCCAGGTTCCCATGGGGCTTCCGACAGGCGAGCGCGGCGCTTAAGCCTTCGCGCAACGCCCAGCAGGGGCCGCCCTGAGGCCGAGCGAGGGCCGGCTGCAGCGGCGGCGGCGGCGAAAGGGGAGGCGAGAAGTCAGCGGACGAGTCCCGGGGAAGGGAGGAGGAGCAGGAGGAGAGGAGGCGTTGCACTGCAGCACCAGCAGCTCCGGACCAGAGAGGAAGGAAAGGAGAGAGAGGAAGACGCGCGCTCCTCAGAGCAGCCGGAGGAAGTGCCGCCGGCTCCGGATCGCAGCAGCTCCTCTGCCCGCCAAGGCGCGCGCGCTCCGTGCCCGGCTGTCTCCAAGCGGGGCGCCAAAGCTCCCCACCCTCCCGGCGCCGCGGTCCCCCCGTGCGCAACAGGGCGCGCGCCATGGCGCACCGGGGTGGCCGGGCGCTCGCCGCCTTCCTCCTCGCTGTCACGGCGGCAGGTAAGCATGGCGGGGGCTGGAAACGCAGCAGCGCGCTCCGAGCCTTCCCTCTCTTTTTCAAAAAATCAGGCTTGCCGTCCTTAACCCCGCTTTTCCTTAGGAGGGGGAGAGGCGCGCAGAAGGCGACGCGACTTGCTTTCTTGGGTAGGCAGGGAGCGTTGCGCTGTTGGGAGGCGTTGGTACCGGCTTGGAAGCGCACGAGGGGGGCGGCAGAGACCAGAAATAAACTCAGTGGAAGGAGCCGTCTGGAGGTCCCCGGGGGAAATGTGGGTTTCTTTACCAATGCGCGCACCTTTCCTTTCCCCCAAAGAGCGCGAGGACCAGATTTCCAAGCGCAACGTTTTTGGTTCGATCGGGCTGCAGTCACTAAGCACTTGCGCTTGAAAGTATGGGACACTGGAACCAGGTGGCGCTTACTTGCGAGTAAAGAGGGCCGGGGGATGCCAGTGAACAGGGCAATATTTAGAAGCCGATGGTTTGCATTCGAAGGAATGGTTTGGAGTGAATTTGCCCAGGCCCATCATCTCTCCGGGTTCCTCGAAGGAGGGTGCGTGCGTGTCCTCGTGGGCGGGGGTGGGGCACTTACTTTAAGTCAAATATTTGGCGGAGAAAGAGGAGAGGTGGTGTGGGAAACCGAAACGTAAGCGTTGCAAAGGTGGCTCTCTTGTTGGAGAGGCCGGCAGTGAGAGCAAGAATATGGAGCAAAGGGTATGTTCCCTGCCCAGAGTTTTACGCAGGAAATTGCAATGGACACTATGATTTATTTCGTCTCTGTTAGGTAGGTATAGGTAAGTTGGCTGCCCCCATGTCATGGAATAGCAACTAAGAAGCAAAGGGTTAAAAAAAAACTCCCTAATTTTCCCTTCCATGAAGTGTCAGAGTTGTATACCTATGAAAAGTTCAGCTGGGGGGGGGGTGCAGTCATTAATAGCAGAGGGCTATTTCATAACTTTCGTAAAAGCCTACATCTAAAAAATGTGACTGCGTCCAACATATATTTGCAAATGCACCTATTGTTTTGGTGTGTTAGTGGAAAAGCCAGGATTGGCTGTGTGTCAAGTATTAATTGGGTGGCAAACTCTCACTTAGCTGCTGTTTATTCCATTTATACATGGATCGGTGCCACAGCCAGCTTATTTCCTTGTGTGGCTACAACGATACGTTTTCGATTTTGAAAATATCCTATCCTTCCTAAACCCAGATCAGTTTTCAAAATATTCATTAGGCTATTTTAAAATGTATACGTAAACATAGCAACATACCAAATGCCATATACTGTAACCATATAAATACCACACCATACCAAACCATAAAACTGTAAATAAATCCCTTTTAGAATCATGACATTTTAGAGTTTGGAAATTGAAGGGGGTTGGACTAGGTGACTACCATTCTGTAACTCCCTATTTAGTGTACTTCTGAGAAAACATGAGTAAATCCTAACATAAAATATTAGCATTGCACTGCATTATTTCCGTAATTGGTTGACAGTAGTAGTCACAACATCACCCAGAAATAGCAGGCAAACAACATTCAACTCTTCATCACGTAGGGTAGGCATAGTACAGCAGCACAAACAGAGCTGTGTAGACTGTATTCCATGAGCTAAAAAAATAAGTTTGTACCCAAGTTGTCCCGTTTCCCTTCAAGTTTCTTTGGTAATCCTTTTGTGTACACATGGGTTCCCCATTCCCTTTGGCACCGTGTCCCCGCCACCACTTTTTTTGTTTCGTAGAGATTTCATGCTGGGAAAGCTGAATTGTAACCTATGTTGTTGTTTAGTCGTGTCCGACTCTTCGTGACCCCGTAGACCAGAGCACGCCAGGCACTCCTGTCTTCCACTGCCTCCCGCAGTTTGGTCAAACTCATGTTCGTAGCTTTGAGAACACTGTCCAGCCATCTCATCCTCTGTCGTCCCCTTCTCCTAGTGCCCTCCATCTTTCCCAACATCAACCGTAACCTATAGGTAAAGGTAAAGGACCCCTGACAGTTAAGTCCAGTTGCAGATGACTCTGGGCAAGGGAGGCGGCGTTTGTCCACAGACAGTTTTTCCAGGTCATGTGGCCAGCATGACTAAGCCACTTCTGGAAAAACCAGAGCAGCGCACGGAAATGCTGTTTACCTTTCCGCCGGAGCGGTCTCTATTTATCTACTTGCATTTTTGACGTGCTTTCGAACTGCTAGGTTGGCAGGATCTGGGACCGAGCAACAGGAGCTCACCCCGTCACAGGGATTCGAACCACCGACCTTCTGATCAGCAAGCCCTAGGCTCAGTGGTTTAGCCCAAAGCGCCATGCTTAGTTGACTCAAAAGCTAGTTCCACTGAGTTCAGTGTAATGTATCCTCAGGTAAGTGTGTATAGGACTGCAGTCTTCACCCCACCTTTTAAAGCACACCTAACCCTTATGGAGCAGTGTGCTTGAAAGTACAGTGTGTGCAGGCAACACCTGCGGAAATCTCAGAAGTCCAAGGAGTTGCTGAAAAGGTTTCCCTGGTATTCGTGGGAGGCACTGCAGTGTTGTGGGGTTTAGTTGTTCATCCTTCATCAAGGTTTGCATGAGCCAAAAAAGTTATGAAAAAGAAGAAATGTTGAGGGGAAGCAGGAACAGATTTAGGCAAATTCATCCAATAGGATGAATCTATAGCTCTGATGGCGAACCTATGACACTGACACGCGGAGCCATTTCCAGTGACACGCGGCGATCTCCGGCCGGCAGCGGAAAGATCTCTCCTCTTCCAAGAGGGGAGACTTTGCAAACGGGATCCGCTTCAGCAGGGAGGCGTGTTTCGGCCCCCTGCTCCAGCCTAGCCCTGCTGCCGTGCCGAGCCTCTTGGCTGGCCAATAGGGCCGGCTTGGGGGGGGGGCGGGCGGGTTTGACAACTGTTTAGGCTGGCGCAGCAGCATTCAAACCCTCTGTGCTTCCTGCCAACATCCCAGGGAGGAACACCCCCTGCCTTCGGAGGGAATTTTTCTGCAGCCTCTGCTGAGCCTCATTGCCTTCCTCCTTCTCTCGTGGCTAAGTATTGGCTTGGTAGCCGTTGTGAGAGTAGCTCAGTCAGTGTGTGTATGGGGAGGTAATTATTTTTTTAAAAAAAAGTAATTTTTTTTTAAAAAAAAACAAGTTAAATAATTAGTTTTTGGTTTATTCAATACAGATATATTACAATTATACATTTTTGTTATTTAAACTCTAAATATCGTGAAATTATGGGTTTTTTTCTTGAAGTGACACACCACCCGAGTTATGCTCAGTTTTTTGGCGAATTTTGACACACCAAGCTGAAAAGGTTGCTCATCACTGATCTATAGGTTATGGGACGCAGGTGGCAGTGGGATGCAGGTGGCGCTGTGGTCTAAACCACTGAGCCTAGGGCTTGTGCCAGAAGCGGCTTTGTCATGCTGGCCACATGACCTGGAAGCTGTACGCCGGCTCCTTCAGCCAATAATGCGAGATGAGCGCGCAACCCCAGAGTCGGTCACGACTGGGCCTAATGGTCAGGGGTCCCTTTACCTTTACCTTTTTAAGCTGACTTCAAGTTCTCAGTACCATTTTATTGGGCTTTTCTGTACTTCTTTGAAGCATGCAATTTTAGAGGGAAGCAGGCTGGCTGCCACAGGCTGGGGTTCTTCCAAGTCACAGGAAAACTAAGAGAGGGCAAAATTTATTTGGTCTGAAGGTAAACAGCATTTCCGTGCACTGCTCTGGTTCGCCAGAAGCAGCTTAGTCATGCTGGCCACATGACTTGGAAGCTGTCTGCGGACAAACGCCCGCTCCTTCGGCCTATAGAGTGAGATGAGCGTGCAACCCCAGGGTCATCTGCGGCTGGACCTAACGGTCAGGGGTACCTTTACCTTTACAGTGGTACCTTGGTTATCAAACCTAATCCGTTCGAAAACCAAGTTGTGACTTCCGATTGACTGCAGAAGCTTCCTGCACTCAGTTGGACGTTGGCTTCCGAAATATGTTCGCAATCTGGAACACTCACTTCTGGGTTTGCAGCATTCGGGAGCCAGTTTGTTCAGGAGCCAAGCCATTCGACAACCAAGATGCCACTGTATTGGAGTAGTTCAGGCCAGCCAGCCCCAGAAATGGAGTTTGCTCCCAAGCAGTACTAAAAGAATGGTTCACTTTGTATTGGAAGTTTCGCACAGTTTATCAGGTCAGTTGCCGTCACCAAAGCAATTTGCTTTCAGGGTCCAAAAATAGTAAAATTCCATTGCTCACTGAAGGTGACTGCCACAGTACAAAGTACGCAACCAGGAGATGTTTTTTCCCCTTAAGAAACAGCAGATAGATATATTGGCCTACCTACAACATCCAGTAAATAATTGAAAGCAGCCAGTGTTACAGCAGAAGGTCAAAATGTTCAACATACGACTCGGAGAATTGCCATTACAGAGTAACTCAGTACAAGATTTTGTTCTTGAAGGGAGGTTGGGAGATGGATGAAGCCTTGGTGGCTGGTTGGCAGAACTGCCGCAGCGTCAGAGAGAGGCAAGGCCGGGATCTTTAACGGATGTGTAAAAGAAGGAATTTGGGCAACTCCTGCAGCCAAGCAGGTGCCAAATGTCTTGCTCTGCTTTCCTTTGAACCACAGCAGTAAGGACGAGAAGGGGTGGGTCTTGTCATCTGGGCAGCCCAGGACCTCCAGACACACTGCCCAGACTTGCGCCCCAGGGAGGTCGCTTCAGTGCTGCTTCACCCCCGGAGGCAGACTCCATTGTCTCCTGAGACAGACGGATGCCAGCAAATGGATTAATACTGGACCATCCCCACAATATTCCACTTCATTGGTTTTCCTGCTACGTTTCCCCAGGCTAACCATGTTCTTGTTGTCAAGAGGGCCATACTTGCACTGTAGAGTCTTCCTCACACTCTACAATTTAGCTAAACACAGTTAGTCGGAAGCAGCTCGCTCAAAACAAGTCGCTGGTCTTGTTTGGGGCTGCAAGCTCTCTTCAAGCTGTGCTTTTCGTTTTCCCAGTGTGCCCGCTTTCTTTCGACAGCAATGGCAGGCGGCGTCTCCCAATTCTGATGCTTGTTGTTCCGTGGTTTTGTGGTTGCCTGGAAACAGAAAGGCTTTTCTGCTTGTTGACATAATTTGTGATAATTTGCCCTTTCCTTTGTTCCTGCAGTATTTATTGTTGTACAAAACAACCTGGGGACCTGGGACTTTTAAGCGAGTCTTGGGACAAGCCCAGCTTGATGAAAGGTATCCAGCAGCTTCCACTGTCACAAAGTATTTTGCAAGCTCACTTGAACCTCGTGCTTTGCTTCGGAGCACAGTTCCTGACAGTACAACAGCCTGTATGGCCCTTTGTCAAATCTTCCTCTCAGTTAATCAACTGCTGTGAGTGGATCACTCTGTCCTTTAGGCTTTGTTGGAGATCCGGTTCCTTTTTTTTCTTGTTACCATGATGTGTGTATAGACACCTGCTGGTGAAGGACAGAACTGTAGGGTTGGAAGGGACCCCCCACCCCGGAGGGTCATCTAGTCCAGCCCCCTGCAATGCAGGAATCTCGACACGCAGTCCCCCATCCATTTGATAACTTTTCATGCACCTGACAAAGTGTGCAGTGAAATGGTTGCACCTTCAGCTATGTCAGCCTGGATAGCTCAGTTGGTTTGAGCATGGTGCTGATAATGCCAAGGTTGCAGGTTCGAATCCCTGCATGGGGCAACTGCATATTCCTGCAATGCAGGGGCTGGACTAGATGTTCCTCCGGGTCCCTCCCTACTTCAATTTTCTTATTGTTTTTGGTTTTCTAAATAATCAAGTTATTTTGCAAAGAGCCATCCCCTTGCAATCCAAAATAGCATTTTAATCTTTCTCCCCTAGACTTTTGAATAGTTAAAAAGAGGTAACTTGGATCCCTTTTGGGGGTTTAGCTTCAACTCAGTTACTTGTAAGATGCAGCAGCCGTTTGTTGCTCTCCACCCGAGTTTGTAGCCGCCTCTGCATACTGAATGACTTTTGGCACCATGCAATTCTTCCTTAGTTATCCTGTAACTTTCTAGGTCCAAAATTCACCAAGGAAATTGCAGGCCGCTTTAAGGACAGCTTAGCCTTTTGTGAATCTTGCTTGAGTGAAAAGGAATGAGAACTTTCCTCCTTGCCCCTAATTACCTGGGCGGTTGAGTCTATTGCAAGGGTCTCCAAACTAAGGCCCGGGGGCTGGATGCGGCCCAATCGCCTTCTAAATCCGGCCCGCGGACGGTCCGGAAATCAGCATGTTTTTACATGAGTAGAATGTGTCCTTTTATTTAAAATGCATCTCTGGGTTATTTGTGGGGCCTGCCTGGTGTTTTTACCTGAGTAGAATGTGTCCTTTTATTTAAAATGCATCTCTAGGTTATTTGTGGGGCACAGGAATTCGTTCATTTTTTTTTTTCAAAATATAGTCCGGCCCCCCACAACGTCTGAGGGACAGTGGACCGGCCCCCTGCTGAAAAAGTTTGCTGACCCCTGGTCTATTGGCTATAAGTCTTACCTTTTAGTGAGCGTTTATGAGATCAGCAGGGCAACCTACTGACCCAAGGCTTTGCGTATTTTCTCCTTTCACCATGATCTTAAGATTTTTTTATTTTTTTTACCTTAATTTTATGGAGGGCAAATAGATATTTCTTTCCTTCTTGATTTAGGAAGCCTGGCTCTGACTGCATCTAGTCAGTTGTGACTTGCCTGAAGTGGGAGAAATGAAACGTAGCAATGGTACCGTACCTCTTCGTTTCGTTTTTTCTTTTATTAAAAAACGCTTCATATATTGCACTTCAGTATCATCTTTCAGAGCAGATTTACAAACCTTTGGATAAACATAATAAATAAAAGCACAATCAGAAAACAACGCAAGCCTTTATCAAAGCCCAAGAGAATGAAAGGGTGTCTGGCTGGGACTCAGTCTCCCGGGGAGAGAGTTTAGAAGACAGGAGTGGAGTGCAGAATAGCTCAGCTGGCATTGCACATGACTGCTCCTAAGGAATGGGTGTATGCATGTGGTTTTTTAAAATTATATTTATAATTTCTCAGTTTCCTTTCTCAGTTTCCCTTAAAAAATATTTTGACAACAATACAAATCCAATATTGCAATAAACAAAAATATTTTGACTCCCCCCCTCCCCTTTTGCGGTTTTTTATTTTATTTTAATTTATAACACTGCATTTTCTTCATTACTCCAATTATTAACTACTCGTTGGTTTCCTTTTAAGTTTCATTTTAACTGTTTGGTTTAAGTTAATCCTGCTAATGAACTTTGGTGCGTACAATGGCATTTCAAATAATCTACAATTTCGCCTCAGTCTCTGATAAAAGTTTCTCTCCTCTGGCTTCCTTATTGCTCCTGTTAAGTTTAATCTGCCACTCATCTTTGGTTGGTCCAGAATCTTCTTTCCATCTGTGCAGGTGTGATCCTTCTGACCCCTGTAGCGCTGTGGAACAATGGGCCTTCCCTCCTTCCATTTCTGACCGATGACTTCCAGGTTCAGTTAAAAAAAAATCATCACATTTCCTCAAAGATAGCCTGTTCCACCCCCTGCACAACTATGTTGCAATGTGTGTGTGTGTGTGTGTGTGTGTGTGTGTGTGTGTGTGTATATATGTGTGTATATATATATATATATATATATATATATATATATATATATATTATAAAAATTAACATACATATAAACCAATAAACATATAAACATGTTATATACAGTGGTACCTCTACTTACGAATTTGATGCGTTCCGAACGCACATTCGTAAGTCGAAAAAAATTGTAAGTCGAATGCCATAGGAATGCATTGGGAGAAAAAATTCGTAAGTCGAAGCAACCCTATCTAAAAATTCGTAAGTAGAAAAAATCCTATCTAAACCGCATCCAAGATGGCGGACGGAGCTCCATTCATAAGTAGAAACATTCATAAGTAGAGTTATTCGTAAGTAGAGGTACAACTGTATATAGAGAGAGAGTTAGTGACTGGAATCCCAAGTCTACCCAAGATTATATCCCTCTATATTGAGGTGAGATGGGTAGCAATTCCTCAGGGGGGTGTTTTTTTGGGGGAGGGGTCACCTGCCATCACCTCTTGACATCTTTTCAGCCCCTTGGCAGAATATGTTTTAATTTTACAGGTGTTTCAGCGTTACTGTACAAGTTTCCTGCCTTGCCAGTGGTTCCCAACCTTTCTTTGGAAAACCCCACCTAAGCATCTCTAAAATCTTGATGCCCCCGCCCCCTGGTGACATATAATTCTGGTTATTCAAAAAGTGAACTCCTATTCACGTGCAGGAAGCCTAAAAGGCCATTCACTGTTAATAACTCATTCTCGAATTGCCCCGCTTAAAAATCAGATTGCCCCCCCTTTGGGGGCCTGTGCCCCACGTTGGGAACCACGGGACTAGGCGACCCAACTCTATAATTCTGTGAGCCAGTTCTGTGATCCCATGGTGCAACGTTTCTCATCTGTGGTAGAATTTGCAATGGGTGCTTGTAGCCTGTTGTCAGTTTCACTGTTGTGTTTGGTTGTCTGTTGACACACTCCTGTTGTCGCTGGGCTTTGGCGCGGCTTCTGTAGACTTCCGCCTTGATGCTAGAGGGAGAGGCATAAAAATTATTAAACAGGTAACCTGACTCCTATGGGCCCAAAGCAAAACACTATATTCGTGGTGTTGGCCTTCTCACCTGTCACTGCTGCACACAGAGACGTATTCCTCTATACACAGAGAAAAATGGTTCCCTGCTATATATGCACACTCTTAGCCACTCAGCCACCATAGCCGTCCGTCCCCCCCGCTAGTTTTACATAGGGACAGCTGTTTCCTGCAGAAACCGTGCATGTGTTCACATGCCCTGTACATAAATGAGATACCAGCATCGTCTAGAATGAACTCTCATCACTGAGCAATACAGTGGTTGTGGTTGTGGTTGTTGTTGTTGTTTAGTCGTGTCCGACTCTTCATGACCCCATGGACCAGAGCACGCCAGCCACTCCTGTCTTCCACTGCCTCCCGCAGTTTGGTCAAACTCATGTTCGTAGCTTCGAGAACACTGTCCAACCATCTCGTCCTCTGTCGTCCCCTTCTCCTTGTGCCCTCAATCTTTCCCAACATCAGGGTCTTTTCCAGGGAGTCTTCTCTTCTCATGAGGTGGCCAAAGTATTGGAACCTCAGCTTCAGGATCTGTCCTTCCAGTGAGCACTCAGGGCTGATTTCCTTCAGAATGGATAGGTTTGATCTTCTTGCAGTCCATGGGACTCTCAAGAGTCTCCTCCAGCACCATATTTCAAAAGCATCAATTCTTCAGCGATCAGCCTTCTTTATGGTCCAGCTCTCAATTCCATACATCACTACTGGGAAAACCATAGCTTTAACTATATGGACCTTTGTCGGCAAGGTGATGTCTCTGCTTTTTAAGATGCTGTCTAGGTTTGTCATTGCTTTTCTCCCGAGAAGCAGGCGTCTTTTAATTTCGTGACTGCTGTCACCATCTGCAGTGATCAAGGAGCCCAAGAAAGTAAAATCTCTCACTGCCTCCATTATTTCCCCTTCTATTTGCCAGGAGGTTTAAGAACAGCTCTGTTTACGAACGATTCAGTTTACGAACTCCGCAAAACTGGAAGTGGTGTCCCGGTTTGCGAACTTTACCTCGGTCTAAGAACGGAAGCCGAACGGTGGAAGGGCACCGGTGGTGGGAGGCCTCATTAGGGAAAGGGCGCCTCGGTTTAAGAACGGACTTCCGGAACAGATTAAGTTTGTAAACCGAGGTACCACTGTAATTAATAATTCTGGATCTATTCTGGTTCCCACTAGAAAAAAAAGTGTGGCGCTTTGCTTTGACCCCTGTAAGAAATCCATTGCTATTTTTTAAAAAAAAAACCTTAGATGACTAGTTGTGGGTCCACCCCCCCCCCTTTGTGGATAATGGTTCTTCAAATCCCTGTGGACTGCAACTGAGATTTAACTGTTAAGGCATTTTCTTTTCCTCATGCTTGTTAAACGCAAGACAAGCGTGCCTTAAGAAACAAACACTCCATTTTGAAAAGCAGGGTGGCGAAGAATAATTTAGAAGGATTTGATGCTATGGAACTGTTGTCTTAATGAGATCAAAGCTCATGCTGAGATGAAAAGCTACAAAATGAGCCAGTTGCCTCATTATGAGTTTGAATTCCGAACTAGTGCCCTGTTGCTGCTTTAATGTACAGGCGGGTGACAGCAAACTAGACAATTTCAGGAATCGGAAGCCTGGCTGCTGGGACCTGAGGGCACTGTGGTGACATGAAAAGAATAATCATTCAATAATAAGTTCAACATTTAGCAGCGTGGCTTTTGAGCCCACTCGAGGACCCAAAACGTTTGCTTTTACAGTTCTTTTTGGAGTTCCCCGCTATACAGCTGGTTTCTTGAGTTCTTGGGGTCAATCAATCAATATACTTTATTCGACCGATAGTCAGAAGGAAAAAAGATTTCTCAATACAAATATAAAAATATAAAACTGAAGGCATCAGAGGGATACATAAAAATATAAAAATATAAAACTGAAGGCATCAGAGGGATACATAAATGGGGTATGACCGCGCTACTAAACCTCCTACAGGTAACCCACATCAAGACATTCGATTATACGTTTCCGACACTTGAGCGCCAAGAAGAGGAATTTAGCCACCGAGAAGGTTATTTTCCCAGTGGGCTTGTTTAGCAAATATGCTGCCTGCCGTTCTCTTAGTTGGGAACTAAACTGAGATAAATATGGGGCTATAAGATACTGCCTTAAATCATTATAAAAGGGACAACTCAGTAAAATGTGTTCTGTGGATTCTACCTCACCCAAGGCACAATGGCACATTCTCTGACCGTATGGGACTCTTCCAAATCTTCGCCTCAAAACCGCCGAATCAAGGACATTCAGTCTAGCCGCAGCAAGTAATCTGCGGTATTCCACATAGTGGATATCCGCCAGGTAACGGGCTGGTGCAGTCCAATACACCTGCTCCGAGTTCTTGGGGTCAGTAGAGGTGCAATTCCGTCTCCTTTGTTTGGCAACAGTTGGGAAGCAATCCCTTTAAAGCCACTTTGGACAGAATGGGAACTGTGTGGAAGGACGATACTGTCTCTCAGGTCAGTACTTCCCTCAGACTGAAACAGGGCTCCACAATCTTTTCAGGCCCTGTCAGGGGAAGCACATTCTGGAAATACAGTGGTACCTCTACTTACGGATTTAATGTGTTCCGAACGCAAAAACTGCAAGTCGAATCCCATAGGAATGCAATATAAGGAACTGTCACGGTCACCAAAAAAATGTACCCATTTCACAGAAGAAGGATAGGCAGTGCTCAAACTGGCAAAACACACACAATGCCCCAAACCACCAAAACAAAGGGAAATACAAACAGGCAACACCCCATCACCATATGGAGGGGGGGGGGCTCAGCACCAAAATAATATTAAACAAATAATAAGGAAAGCAATATACACCATTCCCCCAAAAAACAAAACACACACACACACAGAGGACACCCCCCCCCAAAAAAAACCACAACAGGGATTCCAGCAGAGAATGAAAAGAAAGAAGGTTGGTTGCACTTCTATTTCCAGTCAGTCCAACCACTGTCCTCAAAAATTTAAATGCCAGCCACCAAGGACAACGGGTGCTTCAGGCAACCTATTCATTTGAGCATACACCCTGATTTATTGGCACAAAGCAGGGTGGATTTGATTTAAATCAAACCGATTTAAATCATGATTTAAATCACTAGTCAGTAAGGCTTGATTTAAATCATAGTTTTCTACATAAAGACTAATTCTTGCTGGTATAACTTTAATATGCAAGTAGATGAAGATTTTTAGAATAGCAACTTTTCATATTAGTTTTTTTATCCCCAGTTTAATAGGTTAATAATTCATATTTGGACAACTTTACTGTTGTACTTAGGAAGGAGAAAAATAATCATTACCTTAATAATAACAATTTAAATAGATTTATTCAACTGAAACAATAACATTACAGCATATGTTATTTGCTTAAACAAACATCCATGTTTGTTAACTAATTTGGCTAAACAAAAACAATATATGAAAAACTTAAATACTGTCCACTCCAAACAATCAGAAAATATTGTTTCTATTCTATTCACTGAACTTCTTGAAACTTAGCACTGAAGGGGTTGTTTCTGTATTCATAGGTTTGTAGAACAATAGGATTAAGGTCTTTTTCTCAACTCTGTTCATATTATAACATTTTTGCTGTGAAGAAGAGGCATGTGATCTCTGTTGAGTCAAATTCAGTTTTGCGAACTGCAAAAGTAAACCAAGCATCTGTGATAATATCTTGTAGGCAGAGAAACTGCCCAATAATCTTACAAAAACCTCTGGAAGAGCATGACATTGTGAATGGATTAATGGAATTTATTTACCCCAAAAATTAAACATATACAACCTTATTCTACATAATTAAAAACTAATCTTTATTTCATGATGGAACAACCTTTGGATGGTAATATATTTTCCTCAAAAAGCATTTTATTTTAAAAAATCCAATTTAAATCAAAAAAATCGATTTAAATCAAAAAATCCGATTTTTTTTTTTATCCACCCTGGCACAAAGTTTGCAAGGAGGTTAGACAGCATCAACTATATATCATCATCATCATCATCATCATCAAACCTTTTATTGCATCACATACATACAAACATCCATAACAGAATTACCACCTCCCCAGTGGCAGAAAACATTAGCCAAAAGAAAAGAGGGTCAACTATATATTGATCATTCATTCTGATTTGCTTGTGGGAAGGTTAGACGATTCTGTGCCAAGGAGTTGTTATCCCACACTTATCCAGTGCATTTTCCCATCCCTTTCCCCATAGCTTTTGCTACACACTCTGCTTTTGAATGCATATTCATAGTGGAAACACCGTACAAAAACAGGCTGTGTGCTATCGCGGTCGAGGCCAAGCCTGCCAGCGGAGTTATCGGATGGCTTGCACAGTGCCTTTCCGGTGACAGAAAGCAGAGACCAGTAAACTCAATAAAATAGGCCTGGCAGTGAAGCTTATTAATGTGGTGATGGGATGTCATCTCCTAAGCAGCAGCTGCCCAGAACTATAGAGCTATGGAGAGTGATTTACGCAAGACCGACAGGGCTGCGTGACTCCAAGAATATGCAATCTAATTACTTGGAGAGAATGCAGGCTGCTCTCAATCATAAACAGATAAGTCTTTCTTACGGGAAACTTAGAAGAAACCTTCCCTTCTTTCCTTCCGCGACTCCTAGTATAACAGAGCATGCTGGGGGGGAATATTATAGCTCTGTATTGCTGTCCCTGCAAAAATATCCTCATGCCAAATCCTAGGATTTTCAGAAAACTGCAGCCAAAAAGGCACAGGGGTTTGAGACGATGACCTGCTTCCTACTGAACTGGTGCACCCCTGAGTTGTACCACTTCAGGGTACAGGCGGGGGCTCCGGTGGGGGCATGCTTAAAAGTCACCTGCAGATAGAAAACTGGTATATCAAGGAGAATATTCTGCTTGAATTCTCCTCCCCGGCAGCTGGTTTTCCAGGTGCAGGGATTTGGAGGGCGGAAGTGTGTGGCAGGGCAAATTCCGGTCTGATGTGGTACATCCCAGGACCTAGGCACAGGTTTAGCATCTCAGCGATAATTTAATCAAATACAGTACCTTTATTGCGGTCCATAGACCCACAAAACAGTTTCAAAACAAGGTACAGTTAAAACAACCAAACAACGGGCGAAAGAGACCGAGGTAGTCATTTTGTTATGTCTAGAGCGTGATGGTCTTTGTTTCTTGCGACCTCCGAAAGAAACTTTGCCGCGGTCAGTGTAATATCATTTGACCTATCCCCCAGAAGGTATTTAATACGGGAGGCTTCAGATTTTCCTGGCAAATTTGCTAGTAAGGGCTTGATCAGTTCATCCCTTGCTTGCCCATACTGCCCACAATGCAGTAGGATATGGTTCATCCAATCGACATCCTGAGAACATAAACAAAGCCTGTTCTGGTAGGGGATGCCTCTCAGTCTACCGTTTAGAACAGGCATCCCCAAACTTTGGCCCTCCAGATGTTTTGGACTACAATTCCCATCATCCCTGACCACTGGTCCTGTTAGCTAGGGATCATGGGAGTTGTAGGCCAAAACATCTGGAGGGCCGCAGTTTGGGGATGCCTGATTTAGAACTTCCGATGGAAATACATTTAATCTAGTTTTGGTAAATAAACGCCGATAGGTGGGTACAGACAAATTCCTAAGATATGAGGCTAACTAAAAGTTGTGCCTGTATTGTATTCCAGCTGCTACCGGGCCACAGATTACATTGGATGTGGATCACAGTTGCTATGTGAGATGTCCCAAAGCCTTTGCCTCAGGGATACAAGGGCGGTATCGTAGCCCAGCTGGTACAAAAGGGATGGTGACTGTCCAATTGAGGTGGCTTTTCTGGCCATAGTTTTCAGCCATGGGCTGATAAACTCCTCGTTGGTTAGTAGTCCCTTCCCCAGGCCAAATGCTGAGATCTTAAGCCAGTATTTCAAAGCAGCCCACCAAGCCATGGTGGAAAGTGAGCATTGTTTCCAGAAATAAGATTGGATTTGGGACAGCGAGAATTTTTTTGTTTTTTAAATGTATTTATTAAAGATTTTCTCAAACAACAAAACATACAAAAATACAAAACACACAAAGAGAGTTACAAAACATAAAAAATAAAAAAACAAGAATATACAAAAATGCAAAAACAAAAATTCTAACTATAAACCTTATTTCCAATCTATTGACTTCCTCATTCCACCCCCTTCTGCGATTCTTTACATATCCTCCGTAGTAAACTCTAAATCTTATATAAATTCTAATTGTTACTTTAACTATACCTTAATTCTTTAATCTTTTATATCTTATCCTTTTATATTCTATCTAGATCTTGCTTCTTAATTAAATTGTCCTTAACTTCTATCAATACTTATTTCACACCATTGTATTATCTACAACCTCTATTTTATCTCCCTCACTTCCACTGATTCTAATCTATTATACGTTTATTCTTTAAACAAATTTTAAATTTCTTCCAATCTTCTTTCACTGCTACTTCACTCCGATCCCGGAGTCTCCCAGTCAGTTCAGACAGTTCCATAAATTCTATCGACTTCTTCTGCCATTCATCCACTGTTGGTAATTCTTCATTCTTCCAATTCTTTGCAAGTAGAATTCTTGCAGCTGTTGTGGCATACAAAAAGAAAAAGTAACATCCTTCCTAGGTATTTCATCTCCCGTTATCCCAAGTAAGAAGGCCTCTGGTTTTTTAACAAAGGTGTTTTTCAACACTTTTTTAAATTCATTATAAAACTTTTCCCAGAAGTCTCTCACTTGGGGGCACATCCACCACATGTGGAAGAAGGTTCCTTCTTGCTTTTTACATTTCCAGCATTTATTATCTTGTTTATGATTGGGACAGCGAGAATTTAGTCCTCTTGGGCAGCATGTACTGGTGGTTGTCATCAGTTAAAGATCAGAACTGGTTGCTGTTGTTACAGGGGCAAGTGGTTTTGAGTGCCTTGCTACCTAACCCATGACGTGTGAATTTAGAGACTGGCAGTTGTTTCCCCACATGCCATAGGGCGGTTGCATTGTATTGGTTGCAGTTTAGCATATAGCCTCTCAAGTCTACCATCTCCCATAATGACTTTCTCCAAAGGAAAGTCTTAATATATCTATGTTGGTGCCAATTCTGCAGCATAACGCAGCAGAGAGTTCAGGCGCATTAATCTCAATCGATATAAAAGCAGCAGAAAAGAAACTCACTTTGTCAACTACCACTCAATACTTAACTTTGGCTGGATATAAATTACATCACGAAACGTGCTTTATGACATTTATGCCTGCCTCAGACACAGCAAGGGAAAACCTGAATGTAGCAAGTGCTTAGAATCATAGAATTGTAGAGTTGGACGGGACCCAGGGGGTCATTTAGTCCAACCCCCTGCAATGCAGGAAATCTCAACACTCAGTCTCCCATCCAGTTTGAAACCATACGGAACCCTGCTTAGCTTTGCAAGCGGGCTTGCATTTTTATTGCTGCACCACCTGTCCTAGGACCAGCTAGAGAGAGAGGGGGCCTAGAAACAAGTGCTTCTTGGCAGATGGACAGTTCTAGCAAAGAAAAGGACAAGTGAAAAATAATAAGTAACCCATGATTTAACGCTGCATTGCAAACGTGATTATTAGCCGCAGCAGCAAGGCGATAGATAGTGTGTTCTCTCAACAGAATAATAAAAACACCTGGTTACGGCTGCTGTCTGATTTTAGTATATGCCCATCATATAGATAGAGATTATCACAAGGGCAATTCACACCACCTTTGCCCATTTTTAAAGACTTTGCACGAGAGAATTTGCTCAGTGGTTAAAACAAAAGCTCAAGTTTGATTTAAAAATAGGAGAATGCATTGGGGCTCACAGGTCATCAGCGTGTGGGGAGGGAACCCTCTGTGCTGACCCTTTGCTCCTGCCTCCCTCTGTCTTGCAAAGTCTCTTCCTTCCCTTTTGCCCTTCCTTACCTGCCAAACCGGCTTGTGCACCAAGACCTGGTAAATAAAGGTCTAGAATAGATCCCTCTGCCAGCAGGTGAGTTGACCACAGGCGTTTTCTCCAACACTCTTCACCCTGACCCACCTTCCCAAACCATCGTTTGGTGGCACCTGCTGGTAGAAGGTTGCAAATTAATATTGAAATCACTTTGGGAATACAGTCGTACCTTGGATGCCAAACGCCTCGGAACTAATACGTTTCAGCTTCCGAACGATCAAAAACTGGAAGTGAGTGTTCCGGTTTTGGGGCGATTTTTCGGAAGCTGAACGTCGGGCGTGGCTGCTCCTGCAGCCAATCAGAAGCCGCACCCTGGTTTTTGAACAGTTCCGGGAGTCGAATGGACTTCCGGAACGCATTCTGTTCAAGAACCAAGGTACGGCTGTACTACAAAGTTTCAGCCGGAGAAGCAAGGTTCCTTATAACTGGATAAAAGCACACATGTATGCTAAAATTTGTGCCGGTGGCCTTTTCCATTTGCGCAAGGTGTCGTTCCATTTAAAACATTTACTGTACTGTCATTTCTCAATGTGCTCAAATGAACCAGAGGTTACATTTACATTAAAAAAAAAACCCCAATTTGAGATATCCGAAAGCTACGGGATGGGATCCACAGAGCAGAGAAAATAAAAGAGAAAAGAGAAGAATTTTTAAATAATAGCATCTATTGCTGCCATTGTGCGACTGGGGAGAACCACTAAATGCCATATCTGGAATGGAAGGGCCAGACAAGGCATGACCAGAATTTTCCACATGCATTCAGCTTGTTTATTTGTTTTAACTTCAAAGCAGCTGTAGGAGACTGTAAGCTTTGATTAGGGAATTGGCACTGGGAGAGGGGGGGGGGGTCTGATCCTTTTCTCCCATGGTATTTCCCTGATTCAATCCCCCCACGCCTTGCAAAACAAAACAGAAAACCCCTTATTAGCTTCACAGGGTTAAAATAGGAAGGCTCAAATTGCAGGTTTAGGAGGGCAAATTTTAGATCAGGGAAATAGCTGTGTCACAAATAGTTTCACCCTGCCTTCAGCAAACACAACGCTCAATCTTGCGACGTCAGCACAGGTTAAATTTCTCAGCAAATACGAACCTTATTAAGCAGAGAGATAAAAAGAAAAGCACTCCAGAGCAGTGATTTTTTTTGGGGGGGGGGGTTATGGAAAATAAGTAAGAGGAAAAGAAAGCCATCTTGACATTTTACTGTACAGAAATGAAGATGTGAGAAAATAAGTGTCCCGATAACAATAAGTTGCAGCGCATTTTAGTAACGGCCAGTTCGTGACAGCTCCTTGCAAGGTCTTTCCACCCTCGAAGCAGACATATCTGCCTTGTCTCTGTTTTCTTGGACAGCCTTGCCCTTTGCATGCGTTCTGTCAATTACAGAATGTTACAGGCTTGTCATCAAGCAAATCTCGATTGTATTTTGGCAATGCCTAGGTTTAAAAACCAGTTCAGACATCCCTGGGGGCCTGCCACCGCAGCAGCAAGACAACGTCTCAAGTTACAGACTTCACAGAAAATTACAGCGGCTACTGTATTTCCGTGGCTTGAAACATAACAATATGCCTCTCTCTCTCTCCTCTCTCCCCCCCCCCCCGGTTTTGTCCCTACATCAAACCTTAATTGGTGCAGGGAATCATTCAGAATATAATGGCTCTACCAGCATTCTGTTTCTGAATTTAATCCCACTCAGGCTGAGGGCCAGACAGAAACATTAGAGGCTTGATTAGGATATCTGGCTGTTTGGTTTTTTTTGCTCATTCACAGCCCTGTAGGGGATGCTCTGCCCTGCAGCTCAGAGAGGTAATTCTCTGGGACAGGGGCCAGCAAACTTTTTCAGCACGGGGCCGGTCCACTGTCCCTCAGACCTTGGGGAGGGGGAATTGAACGAATTCCTATGCCCCACAAATAACCCAAAGATGCATTTTAAATAGAAGGGCACATTCTACTCATGTAAAAACACACTGATTCCTGGACTGTCCATGGGCCGGATTTAGAAGGCGATTGGGCTACATCCGGCCCCCGGGCCTTAGCTTGCCTACCCATGCTCTGGGATACGGTTTTGACAATTTTCCTTCTGTGATTCATCCCGCTAAACCAGGTATAGGCAAACTCGGCCCTCCAGGTGTTTTGAGACTACAGTTCCCATCGTCCCTGACCACTGGTCCTGTTAGCTAGGGATGATGGGAGTTATAGTCCCAAAACATCTGGAGGGGCTGAGTTTGCCTATGCCTGCCCTAAACTCACCTGCTAGCTCTGCAAAGGGGGAAAGGCAAGCAGAGGGGAGCTTTTTCACTGGAGAAAAAAATTCTGTTGCAGGCATGAGGAATACTGTAGTAGAATCCCGCCATCATAGGGACATGGGGAGATGCCTTGTACCAGGCACCCCCAAACTTCGGCCCTCCAGATGTTTTGGACTACAATTCCCATCTTCCCCGACCACTGGTCTTGTTAGCTAGGGATCATGGGAGCATAGCTGCCAAGTACCCCATTTTCCCCGGGAAACCCCCGTTTTTACTTACCTTTTCCCGGTGGTCCCCCGTATCACTTCGTCTCCCGTTTTTCTCCGTTATTTTCTCCTGCCGGCGGCCATTTTTTTTCTGTCCGATTTGCCCGTCTATGGGCACCAAACATGGCCGCGGCCGGCTTAAAAAGTCGCATCTACGCATGTCCGGAAGTGCATAGACGCGACTTCTGGTGTCGGCGATGGCCATTTTTGGTGCCCATAGATGGGCGGAGCGACACCGGAAGTTGCGTCGACGCACTTCCTGACATGCGTACAAGCGACTTTCGAAGCCAGCGGCGGCCATTTTTGGTGCCCATAGAAAAGGGCAAAGCGACACCGGAAGTTACGTCGACGCAACTTCCGGTGTCACACGGCTGCCGGTCCCAGATTCTGCAATCCGGGACTTGGAAGGTAAGCATGGGAGTTGTAGGCCAAAACATCTGGAGGGCCGCAGTTTGGGGATGCCTGCCTTGTACCAAGTGAGACCATTGGCTCATCCAGCACCATATTGCCAATATTTGGACCGACAGAGTTTCAGACTGGCATCTTTTCCAGCCCTGCATGCAGCTACTGGGGATTGGGGAGAGGACATTTTGCATGCAAACCGTGTGCTTTGACCCTCCCATCATTAGCACCCCTGGTGGAATTACAGCAAACGGGAATGACCAATATAAAATGAATATGACTAGCAAAGCAATTTGCTACCAGACTCTTGCATTGCTAAAGCCACTAGGGCTGCTGCTGTATTTCTCCGAAGGGGACCGGATAAGCACGGATAGGGTGGAGAAGGAAACCGCCTTTTATCTGTTCACTGTCACAGTTTCTGAGTGGCCCTCATAACTCCTCCTCTGTTGTTGTTGTTGCTGCTGCTGCTGCTTTTCCAGAGAATCTTTGGCAACCCAAAACCCTTATCAAGCGCCAACCAGCTAATGCTGGAAGACAGATGGAGCAAACAGGCCTTTCACCAGCCAGTAAGATCCGAAACTTATTATTTGTTGAAGGGCAGTTTGAAAAGAAAAGAAAATTACTCCCTTCTACTTCTTGCCCATATTCCTGTCCACCAAGCAGCCCCAAAACCTAAACCAGTGATAAGAAATGTAATAACACAAGTAGCCCCCAAACCTAGTTAAATTTTGATCAGCAGTAACAAACACTAAGGGGACCCAGGTGGCGCTGTGGGCTAAACCACTGAGCCTAGGGGTTGCTGATCAGAAGGTCGGCGGTTCGAATCCCTGTGACGGGGTGAGCTCCCGTTGCTTGGTCCCAGCTCCTGCCAACCTAGCAGTTCGAAAGCACATCAAAATGTAAGTAGATAAATAGGAACCGCTATAGCGGGAAGGTAAACGGCGTTTCCATGTGCTGCTCTGGTTTGCCAGAAGCAGCTTTGTCATGCTGGCCACATGACCTGGAAGCTGTACGCCAGCTCCCTCGGCCAATAATGTGATATGAGCGCGCAACCCCAGAGTCGGTCACGACTGGACCTAATGGTCAGGGGTTCCTTTACCTTTACCTTTTAACAAACACTAAAAAGCAGCTGATGTTTCAGTTAAAACAACTATTCAGCCTTCTGAGGGTTGGGAGTAGGGAAGCTGACAGGCTTCAGACTGAGAAGCCACTATAGTGTGTCAAAAGCTATCCCACCCCCAACTCCCAAACACAGTTTCAGTAACTTGACCTGAAATGCTAAAGGCAAAAGGCAAAACCATAGACTTCTCGGGGCAAATGTATCCTATTGTAGAATTTTTTAAAGCCAAGTTGTTTATCTGCTGGAGGCAACCTAGAAGGCAGGTTAATTGCATATGCTGTCTGTTTATATATAGACATGCTTTTTAAAAAGTCAGGCTGCGTTATTTTCCATCGGCTACTTATTTTGTTGTTGTATGCTGATCACTGGCTGGAGTTAACCAGGGCCTATTTTTTTAATTATTATGTTTGCATTTGAAAATAATTAAACCAAGGCCAGTGCATTAATCAGACTGTAGGAACCTGTTGTTGTTGTTGTTTAGTCGTGTCCGACTCTTCGTGACCCCCATGGACCATAGCACGCCAGGCACTCCTGTCTTGCACTGCCTCCCGCAGTTTGGTCAAACTCATGTTGGTAGCTTCTAGAACACTGTCCAACCATCTCGTCCTCTGTCATCCCCTTCTCCTTGTGCCCTCAATCTTTCCCAACATCAGGGTCTTTTCCAGGGAGTCTTCTCTTCTCATGAGGTGGCCAAAGTATTGGAGCCTCAGCTTCACGATCTGTCCTTCCAGTGAGCACTCAGGGCTGATTTCCTTCAGAATGGATAGGTTTGATCTTCTTGCAGTCCATGGGACTCTCGAGAGTCTCCTCCAGCACCATAATTCAAAAGCATCAATTCTAGGAACCTAGGAAGCTACTTTCTACAGAGTTGGACCATGGACTCTGCTAGCTCAGGATTCCCTACTTGGACTGGCGAGAAAGCACCACAGTCGGTCTCAGCGCGACTCAGAGATGCCTTGCCACTGTACTCCACGTCCCCAAACATTTTTAATATACTGTACTGGTATCAAAGGGACACGGGTAGCGCTGTGGTCTAAGCCACTGAGCCTTGGGCTCGGCAATTCGAATCCCCCCACAATGGGGTGAGCTCCCGTTGTTCAGTCCCAGCTCCTGCCAACCTAGCAGTTCAAAAGCACGTCAAAGTCCAAGTAGATAAATAGGGAAGGTAAACGCCGTTTCTCTGCGCTGCTCTGGTTTTGCCAGAAGCGGCTTAGCACTGCTGGCCACATGACCTGGAAAAACTGTCTGCGGACAAACGCCGGCTCCCTCGGCCTGTAAAGCGAGATGAGCGCCGCAACCCCAGAGCCGTTCGCAACTGGACTTAACTGTCAGGGGTCCCTTTACCTTTTTACTGGTATCAAAAGAATGACACCTCGTTCAAACAAAAGCAAGGGATGTCTTATTTACTAAATCCAAATGATAAAGAATTCACGATTGACTGTATCCTTGGTGTGTATCCCTGATCTGTTCCAGAAAGAGATTCCCCCGTCCTGAGCTCTCCAGCATACATTGCATTTTCCTTTTAGGAAACAATCTATTAAGGAAAGAGACCGACATGACATTTTAAGACCAGTAGGTCTCATGTGGAAAAACCCTCATCGCTATCCGTGCAATCGTATGTTCCTCTGCCTTGGGATCCTGTTTTTGAGGGGTGGTTTTTGCACGCTTGCAGTATGGTTGACTCGAGGAAGCCACCTCAGTTCTCGCGGGAATTTTGCAGCCGTATCTGTGGAGCTTTTAAAATAAGATTGGGTGTGGGTGTATTTATACAGTTATTGGTAAATATGGCACTTTGGAATATAAGCAGGAGTGGCTATCTAATACATGACTGGTGGGGGAGGCTGTGATGTCATATAGAGGAGGGAGAAAGGTTGTTTTCTGCTGCTCCAGAGAAGCGGACACGGAGCAATGGATTCAAACTACAAGAAAGAAGATTCCACCTAAACATTAGGAAGAACTTCCTGACAGTAAGAGCTGTTCGGCAGTGGAATTTGCTACCAAGGAGTGTGGTGGAGTCTCCTTCTTTGGAGGTCTTTAAGCAGAGGCTTGACAGGCATGTATCAAGAATGCTTTGATGGTGTTTCCTGCTCGGCAGGGGGTTGGACTGGATGGCCCTTGTGGTCTCTTCCAACTCTACGATTCTATGATTCTATGATTGGCAACTGAGCCTGTGTTTGACTTTCTACAAGTTGCAAAGCCATGGATGATGAACCTGCTGTGCCCCCTGTTAAATATTGGAACTATATTCACACCCACCACGACCAATTCCCTTGAAGTTTAAAAATAACACACCTCTTAGAAATCTTGGGGGTGGGGGACTGGGGGAAATTTGTGGATTATCTGAAATGCTCAGATCAGTGTCTTCTGATCCTCAAATGGTTACCGGTAAGTGTGAGGGAGCAAACAGACGTATTAACTGTCTCAGAAGGACTGGAAAGTTTTGACACTAGCTATTTTTTTCATTGCCACCAAAGAGAAGTACAGAAGGTTCAGGAATTTCATTCATCAACATGTAGTCCTCCTAGCACAAAAGTTATAATGACCTTTAATAGATATGCTTCCACAGGGACAAAAGAAATTGTTCTTGAGTGCGTATATTATTAGCCCCACATTTTTCAGCGACAGTTCTTGACAGTACAATTCCTGTCACGCAAGTGGAGAGAGAAACAATTGGTATAATTTCAGGATCTAGTTCTGTCCAAAGACGGGCGCATTTGACGTGCTTGAATACCACCCAGGTCCAGATAAATAATAATTACATTGTGATATTTATTTTTTCTTTTAAAATCCTCATATGAGTGGATTGCCTAAGCATACTGTTACGTTGGGTTTCATTTTCCACGATTGAAATCGGTGTAACAGTGGGTGAGGAGAGAGGCTTTCTGCCAGAGCTGGCACACCCATGAGGCAAAGTGAGATGACCCTCAGGCCTCAGGATCCACAGGGGCAGCCGGCCTCCAAGGAACTCATCGCTTCTTGCGGCTGGATCTGTCACCTTCTCAGCTGACCCCACAATGCCACCTGTGCAGCCATCTCTTGGCAAATAGGTGGCACTGCCGGTGTTTGAAATTAGCCAGGCACCTGGCACATTTTGGACCGGGCTACCAGCCACTTGCGACCAAGTGAAGATGCCTGAGTGCCAGGATCGTGCCCGACATCTCCACCATCTGGGATCATCAGATAGGGACTGCTCCACACACTTATACCCCATCCTGTTTGTGTTTTATCTGCACAATCAGAGTGAATTTCAGGAACCAAAGTGTTGCCTCTGTGCAGCCTGAGCAAGAGTAGTGAACAGTTGTTGTAGCTTATTTTTACATTCCCCCCTCTTCCCACTGCCCTCCCCACAGTTGTGAAGCATACTCTTATGTTATGAATTGGCCATTTAGAAGAAGAGGTAGGAATCAGCCGGTGTGTATGTGTATGTGTATGTGTGTGTGTGTGTGTGTGTGTATATATATATAGAGAGAGAGAGAGAGAGAGAGAGAGAGACTCTCCCTGGATCAAGTGACTTTTCTTCTTTTAAGTTCTCCAAGCTCTCAGCCTAGTTCAAGGTTATCATCTAAACTAGCCATTTGTTTAACTGCTAATCAATCACAATCAGTCCTTCATTTGAAAAATAAGAGTCTAGAGCCGTCTTGCCCCGAAAGAGCAACTAGACGTTCCATTATGGGGAATGTAACTCTGGTTTAAGATGCTGTTTGGCACCTAGCCTCTACAGGTGAAACTCGAAAAATTTCTCTGCTTGCTGGGGGAATGAAAATTGGGTGAAAGCAAGATTTCTCAGAGCAATAGGCAAAAGGGGGCTGGAATTGCATTTGCTGTTTTTCTAGATCAGGCATGTCCAACAGGTAGATCGTGATCTATCAGTAGATCAATGGACATCTATGGTAGATCACCGGTAGATCAGTGGCTCCCCCTAAAGAAGCTAAAAAACTTTGGCTCCCCTTAAAAAGCTCAACATCTTTGCCCTGCACCCCTAAAATGACCCGAACCTCCAAAGACAGGCTTTCCTTCCTAAAAAAAAAGTTCAATGTTGCTTTCCTCTTCCCTAAAGAAGCTCAACAACTTTTACATGGAAACAACCCCCCAACATGGGCCTTCCTCCTTCCTAAAAAAAAGCACAACAACTTTGACCTGAACCCCCCCCCCCAAAGGGGGTAGATCACTCCCAGTTTTTAACTCTGTGAGTAGATCGCAGTCTCTTGGAAGTTGGCCACCCCTGTTCTAGATGAACTATAAAAGTGTTCTGCGGCTTTTTAGAATCTGCTCCGCTCAACTGGGGAAACCACAGCTGTGGCTGACACCAGTTGGCCGGCACAGCTTCCCAGTCAATCGCTGGAGTAGTTTGGCCGGTTTGGAAGGCTTTCACTTTTTCATCTAACGAGCAAATAAAGCCAGGGTGGGTGGGCTGCTTTCACTTTAGTTTTATTGAAAGATAGTCAGCCTGCCTTGAGGCGTGAGAGGAGAGGCCAAGATCGAGGGAGGAGCCGGCATTCACCTTGCTGGCGTGCAGCTGCAGGGGGACAAATTGCAAAGTCATACTGAGGTCTGTTCTCGCCCTGCGCTGCGGTCCCGCTGCAATGTTACGCCTGTCTTCACCCTTTGACGACAGGAAGTTAATTAGGCTTGATTTAGTGATGCAGACTCAGCTCGGCGGGAGAAATGCGACTTTTGGGCAAGCAGATACTAAGCAGGGTTCAGTGAGCGCTTTGCGAAACAAAAAGGAAGCCAGGAGTCGTAAATTTTCCACCAGCCGAATTTTGCAGCATGGATGGGCTGATTAGATTTGCCGGTTTCCCTTACTTTTCACAATTGACCCTGCTTATGCTAGTCGGGGTGGAGCGTGGGGAGAAGCTAGGAATTATGGAGGCTAGCCCCTGACAACTGAATCCTTGATCCACAGAGGGCTGAGTTTGAGCCAGGAGAAAAAGAAGTTGTGAGGGTACAAGGCTACTTGGGTCTCATCCCAGTCACGAGGGGAGTGGTCTTCCTAGATAGAAAAGAGCCCAAAACCAGTTAAAAGGGGTGTGGTGACCCCCTGTGTCCGTTATACTTCTGGAAGCACCTCAGGAGTGTGGTTGATAAAAGGGCCACCTTGTTTAAGAACCAAAGTAGTGAGATGTGTTGCAACAACTGAGTTACGGGACGGAAGTGGAATAACTGGAAACAAGCTGAGCATTTATTTACCTTCTAGTCTAGATTACCTGAAGCGTAATAATTGAACTTAAGCAACTGAAGTTTAAAAGAAGCTGTGCTAGATTAGAAGCCTGTCACATCCATTAGATTTAGTATAATTATTAATAGGTTAACTGTTTCCTGAAAGGACATTATCTCCTGATAACATCCTTTGTTTTATCCCAGGCATCCCCAAACTCGGCCTTCCAGATGTTTTGGGACTACAACTCCCATCATCCCTAGCTAACATGGGATGATGGGAATTGTAGTCCCAAAACATCTGGAGGGCCAAGTCTGGGGGTGCCTGTTTTATCCACTTTGTTCTATATAACAAATATTTCTTATTCGTTCAACTTTTGCCTGAGTAAGTATTTCCTCACACAAAATCCAAAAGATAACCTGCGGTAGTTACTACAGAGTGTGTAGGTAGGTGGGATCTGCCGCAGTTGGTATATGGCGGTGGGATCCTCTACAAACAGTAATAAAAGAATCCTGGTTTTATTAATCAAGCAAATTTTGCCTGGCATTCAAAATGCATCGATAGTGTCAAGTGAATTTGCCTGGAGAAGCAACTTCACAACTGAGGTGCCACCACAGAAAAGGTCTTCTCTCCAGTAGTCAGATATGTAGCCTTCTGATAGCTGGCAACACCCGGCGGAGGACTCAGTTAAACCATTCATTTAGATGGGAGAATGTATAGGGGTGATTCAGAGGCACTGTTGGGTTGAGGAACTCAACCTGCAATATCCCTGCTTTGGTCATTGAGAATCTAGCCTCCTCCCTTCCTTCACAGCCCTTCCAATCCACCTGCATCGCCCACCCATCCCCTCCAGATTCTGTTTCCCGGTCACGCGAATAATATGGCCAACTGGTTATAAATCTAGAAGGTAATAATATTTGTGCGTATGCTTCACCTGTGCAGGCTTAAATGTCTCCTGTGCCTCTTCACCTACTCCCTCAAGCACGGTTCGCTCAGGAACAACAGAATTGAATGATCCCGCTGCTACAACCAGTGTTGGCCCTCCTTTGAGCACCCAGAAAGGAGCCTCCGTGACACTTACACTCCCAGGGGGACTTTCGACGCAGGATAGCACCACTGCTCCTACCACCACAGTGGAAGCTTTGAGTGCAAACCCCGTTTCGGCTGTAACGTCCCTTTCAGGAGCAACAGCCCCGGGTAGCTCAGCAGCAGCTCATTCATCACCGCAGCCAAACACTGGCTTACAAACCACGGAAGACACATCAGCCTCTGCGACACCAGTTGCCGGCACCATTCCTCACTCAGAAACCGCACCAGTCAGCTCTTCGCCTACTCTAAATGGATCGTCCACCAACCCTTTTCCTACTAACGCCACCTATCTAAGCACCGCTGGTGCCACCCAAGTGCCGAGTGCAGAAACATCTCCAGCAGCTGTGTCCTCGAGCAAACTCCCTACTGGAGAGACAACATCTGGAGAGACATCTGCGGCAGCATCCTCCCCGGGCTCCACGCAAGGGGCTACTATTTCTTCTCAAGTGGATCTGTCAAGTAAGGCTACTCCAGTGACCTCTACTGGCAGTACCACGTTCTCTGTGGGGGTAACCATACAAGAAGTTCAGCGGGCTTTGAGTTCGGGTGAGTTGGCCTGTTTCCGTGCTTTGCACGGCAATGGTTGTGTTGACCATTTTTTTCAACTTACAAATGTGTGTTCGGAACGCATTAAATTCGTAAGTAGAGGGACCACTGTATACGTTTCCCTCTTCAACCAGGCCTGTGGCCTCTTAAGAGTGGATGGGGTGTTTTTAATGTATTGTTTTAATTTGGGGTGTTAATATATCTATGTGGGTTTTCGTTTGTTTGTTTTGTTTGTAAGTCACTTTTGAGTTGCCTTTGGCAAGCAAAAGCAACCAGTAAATTTAATTAATAACAATACACAACAGAACACACCCACTAAAAAAATTTCTGTTCACCCTGATACATTTTAACATTTCTGAAAAATGGACTCAGTGCAGAACTTGTAATAATCCATGGTTTGCTATTCACCATAGCATAGAACCCAAACTACAATATATACGGTAATAGGCAAGCCATGGTTTAGAGTTGTTTGTCTGCTTTCTTTAGCCGTCCTCTCGGCCCTCAACTTTGAAGGTGCATTCCTATCTCTTACTTTCTGTATGTGATGCAGCAGCTTGTAGAGTGATGGCCACAACTATTGTGTTTCTCCCATCACTCCATACATGCATCACGCCAGATCATCATTAGAATAAACCAGGGTTATAATGCTTCTGTCTGATCCTCAGTCACTTCAAAGAGTGGCAAAAATATATCTCTAAATTTATCTGGCAGGGGAAGAAGCCAAGAATAAAATATAAATTATTAACAGATTCTAAAGAGAGAGGCGGCTTCTCCCTGTAGTTCCCAATTCTGGTTTGCCAGCCGATTGCAAACCACGTCTTGTCAATTCACACAACAGGCCAGAGCAAATTTAAACTTAACCATGGTTTAGAGTGATGTCTGTATTCATCTGTAGAGTTTAAATCATAATCATGGAAGTTGCAGATATCATTCTTGAAAGCTGTAAATAAATCCTTAATATCATTATCATTTTATTTGTATGCCACCTTTCCATAGTTAAAAGCACGCTCGAGGCAACTTACTACGTGAAAAGATTGACATAATTACAAATATAACAAAATAGTCATAAGCAATAAATTAAACACATCAAAAAGTACACAACAGGGCCGTCTTAAGCCCATCCAGCGCCCTGGCGCAAAGGTCCCTCCAGCTCCCCCCTCTGAAAGTGCAGCACCAAAGCGATTATGCTGAGGCAGCCGCCCTTCTATGAGCTGGTGGGCTACAGGCAGCCCCCTCCCGCCTTGCTGGCCAAACCAGCTCCTGAGCAGCCAGACTTTGCTCCAGAGCCTCTCCAAGGACCCGGGAGTGCCACATGGACCATGGCAGCAGCGGGAGGCCACCTTCGATGACTCTGCGCTGCTCCTCCTTCTCGTTTCCCCAGCGCTGGGTTCCGCTCAGTCAAGCTTTGCCACCAGCGCGCGCACCACGGGACCAGCAAGAGCTGTCTGGGCGCTGCGCGCGCGCCGGTAGCAAAGCTCGACTGAGTGGAGCCCAGCACGGGGGAAAGGAGGAGATGCGGCACGGAGTCCTCGGAGAAGGAGAGAGATGCAGCGCAGCCTCTCAGCTCGTGGAGCGCAGTCCTGGCCAGATCGCCGGAACCCTGCGCTCACTTGGCGCCCTTCCAGCGCCCTCCAGCGCCCGGCGCCGTAGTTCACAGCGCCTCTAGCCTCTATGGCTACGACGGGCCTGATACACAACCAAATTGAACAGTTTCCACATAAATCACCACAGGTTCTCCCAGGGCCGGCCCTACGGCCAAGCTGGGTGGCGCAGGGCACCACGGTGCCGGCCCGCCACGGCAACCGCGCTGTGCCTGCCCACCGCGCTGGGAAACGGGGCAGGGGGCGCCGAAGGGATCCGTCGCACCACGGCGCCAGGGGCGCTTAAGACAGCCCTGGGTTCTCCAGCCTTGACTTTGAAAGTACCTTGAACACATGGAACCTACTACGGTAGGCTGTCTTTAGTGAATGAAACAAGGAGAGAAAGAGCAGATAGAGGGCCTCTAGTACTCAGGCAGCCGTTGGTTTTTCCCCCACTACAAAAATTAATGTGCCCCCCCCGATCCCTCTCCTTGCTTTTACAAGCTAGTATAAAAAAAAGCTAGAATAGCAGTTAGCCACTTAATAAGAGCGCACAAGCTTTGAACGCAGAAGTTCAAAGCCCCAGAGATTAAATCTCTTAGCCCTAATGTTACTTGATGGCCTTGAGCAAGCAACCATTCTCTCCCCCTCACCTCTGCTGCTTAAATAGGAGGATGATAGGACTGACCTCAGAGAAGCGGTTGAAAGGCGCTATATCCGTCCTAGTGGCTATTATAATTACCCCACGCTGTTTAAATCTCAAACTCTGTCTGCATGTGTGCAGATTTTAAAATCACAGGATTTGGAGTCGGCGCTTAATATGCTTTGAGCTCTCCGTGCTCAAAGCTTTCTTGGTTTGCCGCGTTTTCTACATTAGAGGGCAGTGTGCCTGTGGACTGAATCATAAGATGAAAAATAATCTGGATGGTTGAAGGTGAAACTGTGATCTCCTTTGCTATGCAGGCAGCATTGCAGCTATTACCATCGTAGTGATTGCAGTGGTTCTGTTGGTGTTCGGCATAGCCGCATTCCTGAAGATCAGGTAAGAATTGGTGCCCTTATTTAGAGGGGAGGCAGTAGTTCCTTGGGGAGAGGCTGGCTTTATAACTATGGTTCTTACAGTCACTCCTCCACAGCTGAAAGTGGGAAGAGCCCCTATAAAATTCACTTCTTACCCAGATAGCATAGACATCTGACGAAGAGTACTCAATCCCAAATTATTCCTAGGGAGGCATACAGAAGCTGTGCAAAAGCCCAGCAATAGGAGTGTCAACAAATGCAACAGTAAACTGACAACAGGCTACCACAGATGAGAAACTTAGAATCATAGAATTTGGAAGGGACCTTGAGGGTCTTCTAGTCCAACCTCCTGCAATGCAGGAATCTCAACTAAAGCATCCATGAGAGATGGCCACTCAACCTCTGCTTTAAAAACTCCAAGGAAGGAGAGCCCATCAGCTCCACTGTCAAACAGCTCTTACTGTCATAAATTTCTTCCCTGGTGTTCAGTCAAAATCTCCTTTCTTATAAGTTGAAGCCGTTGATTTGGGTCCCACCCTCTGGAGCAGAAGAAAACAAGCTTGCTCCATCCTCTATGTCTTATAGCCCTTTAGATATTTGAAGATGGCTATCAAACCTCCACTTGGTCTCCTTTTATCCAGGCTGAACATATTAACTCCCTCAACCATTCCTTGGCTTGGTTTTCAGACCCTTGGCCATCTTGGTCACCTTCCTCTGCACATAGTCCTCCAGTTTGTCAATATTCTTCTTAAGTAGTGCTGCCCAGAACTGGACACAGTGCTCCAAATAGGGTCTGACCAAAGCAGAATAGAGTGGGACTATGACTTCCCTTGAAGTGGACACTAGACTCCTGTTGATGCTCCCTAGAACAGCTGCTGCATCACACCGTTGACTCATGTTAAGGTTGTGGTCTACTAAGATCCTTAGATCTACTTTTTTAATTACAGTGGTACCTCAGTTTAAGAACAGTCCTCTTTACGAACTATTCGGTTTACGGACTCCGCAAAACCGGAAGTATTCGGTAAAACCTTTATTGGCATCAAACAAACACGCAAACAAAATAATAGCAGATTAAAACTATCACTGTGGCAAACGCTGTGTTAAGAGAGAGAAGGGAGTATTCCGCTATCCACTTTCATGACATTGGGGCTTCTAATAATTCAGACGTCTGCAGATTATAACGACGAGAAAATAGCAAATGAAGATAATGAGCCACCATCTTGGTGAGCTCCTGGTCCTTCCCCAACAATAGGAATTGTAAGATTTCCCGCTCTGGTCTCCTTCTGGGGATGCAGAGCCGGTCCAGGAATTGTTGACAAAGGTCGTCGTAAAGCAAAACCGGAAGTAGTGTCCCGGTTTGAGAACTTTACCTCAGTCTAAGAATGGAATCCGAACAGTGGAAGGGCACCGGCGGCGGCAGGCCTCATTAGGGAAAGCGCACCTCGGTTTAAGAACGGACTTCCAGAACGGATTAAGTTCCTAAACCGAGGTACCACTGTAATCACCATTTGATCTTCTCAGATAGCAGTCCATTCACAAGCACTTTTAAATGTCTGATCAGCCTGAAAGTTTAAGTAACGGAAGTACAATCCCCAAAAGGACAGCGGGAGGAGGCAGGTGAAAGAGGGATGGCTATGGTTATAATTTTTACTCCAGAACCTTACATTTCTGTAATAAGCATAGGCTGACCAGAGTACGGTGCTGTTTCTGTTTCACCCTCAGGCATTCTTCGTATGGGAGACTCTTGGATGACCATGACTATGGATCCTGGGGCAATTACAACAACCCTCTCTATGACGACTCTTAAATGGAGGAAGACCCATCAAAGCCAAAAACTGCTCGTGTATTTATGAAGCACTTATTTCACTAAAAGCGCCATGGTCCGATAATCCTTCCGCATACAATGTTGTTGCTCCTCCTGCTGTTTCTGCTGATGTGTTGTCACCATATCTCTTTGCAGCGCGGGCCCCCAAACCCACCAAATGAAAAACGAGCCAACCAGAGTGGAGCGTTCAGCAACAAATCGGGCAAGAGTTGGAATCCGTAGCTGCGAGAACACTTGCTCGCGGGAGCCACTGCCTCCAAATCCTAACGTTCTGCAAAGTGATTAGGATTCCTGCAAAAAGGGATGAAGTCCGTGGAGAGTTTCGCCACCAGGGCTGCTGCGGCCATTTGAGATCGCAGCAACTCAGTTGTAACAGGGAACCTGCAATGAAGAACGTGACCTTTTTAGAGTTGTCAGATAGCAAAAATTCGTGGTAGAAGTTGCTCAGGCGTCTCCGAGAATTAAACGGCAGGTCTTGATTCTTGCTTTAATTGCCTTTTCCGGGTTGTCTCCTTAAGAAAGCGTTCTGATTAAAATTCAGTTGAAGGTTGGAGCAACTTGATACTGCACTGAAGTTCTTGTTCAATGTTTTGTTAAAGAAAGGCAGAATTGTCACACTTCCAGTAATAGCCACAAATGGCAGTCCCTCCTGCTTCCCTCCCCAGCCTTTTTAGTGTCCAGTTCATTGGGGCCTCCTTTCACAAAAATCTATTACAGTTTGGGCAATTGTTTTTGGAAATATATTGAAGCCCAGTGTGAAGTCATGAGCCCACCAGCTCATGGTGAAGTTATTGTTCCCTCCCAAATACAGAGGCTCTCCATGGAATTGCCTTCAATAAAGTTTGTTTTGTGGGGACCATTTGGAAAAGCAAACTCTCAAGGGCTATTTTTCCACACCCCAAGTTTGTCCTTTGTCAGTTCAGACGTGTTTTTCAGAAGTGTGTTCTCTAGATAAGGGGGTCCTCTCACCTTTTGAGCCTCTCTGTGCAAATATAGATTAGGAAAAAAGCAGAAAAGGTGGGCTTGTAATGCAAATGTAGCGAAGTAAAACCCCTCATTCTGCATTATTGAGTTCCTTCCAGCCGATGTCATCTAATATTAAGCTTGAACCCTAGACACAAGCCTTTGATGTATTTTCCATTATAGAAAGTAGGAAAGAAGGATTCCATTTCAGAAAAGACATTTTCAGTACTACAGTGTTGCATTCTGCCTTCTCAGTATCCAAAGTCTACCAGGTATTGGTTTTTTAATCTCCTTCCATTCCATTTTAAAGGGCACAAAATCACATTGGTAAATTGAATTGATTTTGCACGCAAATCTGCTGTCACAATGAGGTTTGAACAACATATTATGCAGAGATTGGGGGTGGGGGGGATTCCCTCGTTGTTTTATATCAAACCCAAAAAAGACAGGGCAGCATGTGTGTGGCTAGAAGCAGGGAAAGTGAGGAAGGAAGGAATGATTCTCCCACAGCCCCTAATTTCAAAAAGTTGCTGCTGTGCTGGATGGCAGAGATACCAGATGAACCTCCAGCAGCACACCTGTGTTTCTCTGTTCTTTCATTTTTCTGTTTCGTAGCACTCTTGTCTCGGCAACTTTTTTGCATTAAAAGCTGGATGGAGGAAGATTCTTATGCAAAACTATTTAGTGCACAGTGTAAGAAAAAAAATTGATTCCCCCCTCCCAGAGGCTAAACGGCTACTTGTTTGCACTACAAATAAACTTTGACAATAATAAAGATCTCTCTTTCATGCTGCTTTTCTATAGAAGTAAATCTGTTAAACACGGGATGTGGGTGGCACTGTGGTCTAAACCACAGAGCCTAGGGCTTGCCGATCAGAAGGTTGGCGGTTCAAATCCCCGCGGCGGGGTGAGCTCCTGTTGCTCAGTCCCAGCTCCTGCCAACCTAGCAGTTCGAAAGCACACCAGTGCAAGTAGATAAATAGGTACCGCTCCGGCGGGAAGGTGAATGGCATTTCCTTGCGCTGCTCTGGTTCACCACATGACCCAGAAGCTGCATGCTGACTCCCTCGGCCAGTAAAGCGAGATGAGCGCCGCAACCCGAGTCATCCGCGACTGGACCTAATGGTCAGGGGTCCCTTACCTTTACTAAACCTGTTAAACAGAAGTTAGCACAGAGTTTGGGGGGGGGGTTGTACACATTGCCAGCTTAAAGCACAGCTAAGGTAAAGGTAAAGGGGCCCCTGACCATCAGGTCCAGTCGTGTCCGACTCTGGGGTTGCAACGCTCATCTCGCTCTATAGGCCGAGGGAGCCAGCGTTTGTCTGCAGACAGCTTCCGGGTCATGTGGCCAGCATGACAAAGCTGCTTCTGGCGAACCAGAGCAGTGCACGGAAACGCCGTTTACCTTCCCGCCGGAGCGGTCCCTATTTATCTACTTGCACTTTGATGTGCTTTTGAACTGCTAGGTGGGCAGGAGCTGGGACTGAGCAACAGGAGCTCACCCCGTTGCAGGGATTCGAACCGTCGACCTTCTGATCAGCAATCCCTAGGCTCTGTGGTTTAACCCACAGCGCCACCTGGGTCCCTAAGCACAGCTAGGCCGTTGCTTTTCTCAGTCTGGATCGAAGCTGGTTTTGGGGGAAATGCCTCAAAACACAGTCTTTCAAAAGAAATGATGGGATGAGGATGGATTGTGGCCAATGCCGTGTGCCACTTCCCAAACCAGCTTTGGGAGCGCATTAAATGCAGAGTGAACGGGATTGTGTGCAAAGCCTTGCTTTCTTACTAACCTTTAATAAAGGGCTTCCCCATTTTTGCTTTGCAAAGCTGTTGATCACGTCTAGGTGCAAGGCCTTTTGGGGCTAGGAGTAGGTCTTCCCATACCTGCCAAGTTCCTTCTTGAAAAATAAGGGATCGGACCGGAAGTAGCAGACCGGAAGTAGCGCTGCCACCATTTTGGAACTGGGCGGAGCATGCTCAGAAGTGACTTTTGATGCTGCTTTGCCTAGTTCCAAAATGGCCACCGCACCAGAAGTCACGCTGCAGCCATTTTGGAACTGGGCAGAGCAGCATCAAAAGTCGCTTCTGAGCATGCTCCGCCCAGTTCCAAAATGGCCGCCGCGCCAGAATAAACCGGGGAAAAACAAAAAAAATCCGTTTTTCCAGCTGGGGACAGCTGGAAAAACGGGGAGACTTGGCAGCTAACCCCCCCCCAATTTTAGCTCTCTTCTGTAACAGAACCTTCAGAGTAATGCCATGCCAGCGTTAGAAACTCGGATATATAACTCCTTAAACCAGGGTTACAGTCGCCAAAACGTCTAGTTCGCCATTTGAGGACCAGGCGGCTCAAAAAGTCGTACTTTTCAATACGACTTTTTGGTTCCTGAAATTCATTCTGATTGTGCAGATAAAATATCGCTCATAGAATTCTAAAGGATCTGTTGTTAGTGTGTGAAAACAGCCAAGATCCAGTGATTCCCCCCCTCCAGCATTCACCTCCAGATGATGAAGACGTCAGACGCCATCCTGGCATCTTCATTTGGTTGCAAATGGCAAAATGCGCCTGGCAAATTTCAAATGCCGCTGTCATCATCCGACAGAGTATGGAGGGCACAGTCTTAAGCACATACAAGAAAGCAAGCCTGAATAAAATAATTAGGGGGTGATGGAAAAACTCAAAAAGATGTACTGCCCGCAGGAACTATGGGAGTGGTTTGGGGGAGGGAGCTAAAGAGCACATGGCTAAAAGCGGGAAGAGGGAAACCTGGGAACTAGCCCTGGGCATCTACTATACTGCGTTCTATACATTTGCTTCCATGCTTGCTGGAGGAGAACCCAGCCATTTAAGTGTGCTGCTGCCATTCACAATCGGCAGCATGTGTTTTGCCACCTAACCTCGGGGTTTTTTTAAATTTAAGTCGACTATGAATCGCCTCTCACCCAATCAGTTCAGATATGAACAGCGTTCATTGTGTTAACTTGCAACAAATTGAAAAACAAGCACGTGAAAAATATTTAACACCCAACAGTAATCCCAAAGTAGTTCATTGGATGTAGCTGCAGGGCACTTGCCCTTTCCTAATTCTAGGTAGGAACTGCCATAACGTGTTTCATGTTTTTATATTATAAAGGAGGTTAGCCTTAGGCAGGTAGCAGCATAGAGGTGCCAAAGCATTGTGGTTAGGAGACTTGAGTTATGAATCAGAAATCTCTGGTTTTAATATTGCCTATGCCGTGAAACCAATAGGCAGCCTTGAGCACGCCTCTCCTGTATCTGGGGTAATAATTATGCTACAGCTGTAAGGGTTACAACTAGATGACGTGTGCCAGAATCTAGATTGAAATGGGGCCAGATAATTAGCATCAGCTACTAGGCCAATATAGGGACCCAGGTGGCGCTGTGGTTAAACCACTGAGCCTAGGGCTTGCTGATCAGAAGGTCAGCGGTTTGAATCCCTGTGACGGGGTGAGCTCCTGTTGCTTGGTCCCAGCTCCTGCCAACCTAGCAGTTCGAAAGCATGTCAAAATGCAAGTAGATAAATAGGAACTGCTACAGCGGGAAGGTAAACGGCGTTTCCATGTGCTGCTCTGGTTCGCCAGAAGCGGCTTTGTCATGCTGGCCACATGACCTGGAAGCTATACGCCGGCTCCCTCGGCCAATAATGCGAGATGAGCGCGCAACCCCAGAGTCGGTCACGACTGGACCTAATGGTCAGGGGTCCCTTTACCTTTACCTTTGCTAGGCCAATAGCATAGAGCTGAGCTGCCATCATCGGCTCAAGCAGCATGCCCAAGTAGAAGACTCATGGCCAGCCAATTATTAGGTGAATCATCTAGGTCAGGGGGGTAGGCAACCTCTTTGACACCAAGGGTCATGTTTGGTTCGGGTTCACACATGCGCACAGACACGCAGGAGCATTTTCAGCACATGCTTCAGCTGCTCGGCACCCATTTTCGAAGCCGGGTGGTTGAGCTCTGCCTCGACTCTGCTTTCCACCTTCCTGCACATCCTCCAAAGTCCTTTGGCCCAAAAGACATAGCTTAAAAGAATTGGGTCTAGTAGTAGACCCAATTTGAGTTGCACAACTCAAATTGATTAATTTGGCTGGGGAAACTCAGCCAGATGGGTGGGGTATAAATAATGAATTATTATTATTATTTTATTGTCTATATTTCAACAATCCCAGCATCACAGACGTTGTAAAGGTGTGGTGATCTGTCGTGGAACAATCCCACTGAAGAAGATAAAACACAGACCTCGTTGCGAAGGGGCCCCCAGGACTGTTCAAGCTTCAGGGCCCCAAAAATGTAGGGGGAAGAAGTACACTCATTGCTAATAGCCCTGTTGCTGCGGGAATCCCAATCCCTGACCCCATGCCAGCATTTTAATTGCAAAGTTGGCAACCCTGTTCTGAAAAGCATAAACAGGCCTACTGTATCCATTAAACCTTGGAGTCGTTAACAGAAGCCGCTGGATTCTGGCCATCCTTGCATCTGTTCCAATGGGGATCTGTTGCGGGCAGGATGTCAAATGAGATGATGTTCTATAGAAGATCGCCTCCGGGTTTGCCACTTTGCAGCCCTGCGTATATCCCGCAGATAAGGGAACAGGTATGTAGAGGTGTCATCATCGATGGCAACATCTGATTGGTTCACCTCAGGCTCTTATTACAGTATAGCCATGAAGTGTTAGTGTCTAGATGTAACATAAATAATTGGTCACTTGTCTGTTAATGGACACTGAGTGGCAGCTCTGTTTCATGAAGGCTGACAGGAAGTAGGGCAGCCAGGCACTTAACTGTGTAGGCATCTCCATGTCAGAAGCCGTCAAGAGCCAAGTCATGGAGAACAATCCAGGTCCAATGATCTTATCTCCAAAGGCAACTAGGCCAGGCAACATACACCTTAAAACCAGATGCAATCAGCATGTTTCCTGCTGCGGCAGCAACAGACGGCTTTTCCAACATTCAAACAATATATCAACCACATCTAAAAAAATCTGCAAACTCTATTGTGTATGCCATCAAATGCCAACAGTGCCCTTCAGCTCTCTATATTGGGCAAACAGGCCAAACCTTACGCCAAAGGATAAATGGACATAAATCTGACATCAGGAACCACAAGACAGAGAAACCAGTAGGAGAACACTTCAATCTCCCAGGACATTCTATACAAGATCTCAAAGCAGCTGTTTTATTACAGAAAAAATTCGGAAACAGACTGGAAAGAGAAGTTGCTGAATTGCAACTCATTAGCAAGCTTAAAACCATGGAACCACCTGGAATAAACAAAGACACAGGATTCTTATCTCATTATACATGATCAAGCTTTCCTTAGCACCCCAGCCCTTGCTTCCCCCCCCCTAGACCAATTGCAGTCGTTAACAGTCATCAGCAGGTTTACCACTCCTATCAGCCCATCACCCATTCCCATCACCCCCACCCTCTGAATATACATAAGGGTCTGGTTACTTCTGTTTCAGTGTAGCTGATGAACACGAAAGCTCATACCAAAATAAAAACTTAGTTGGTCTTTAAGGTGCTACTGAAGGAATTTTTTTTATTTTGTTGCAAACTCTATGTTATATATGCATACTGCATATTTGATTGACTTGTCAGCCAGGTCCCTACCACCCACTAGTGGGCGTTTCAGGATTCTAGGTGGGTGGTTGTTGTTGTTTAGTCGTTTAGTCGTGTCCGACTCTTCGTGACCCCATGGACCATAGCACGCCAGGCACTCCTGTCTTGCACTGCCTCCCGCAGTTTGGTCAAACTCATGTTCGTAGCTTCGAGAACACTGTCCAGCCATCTTGTCCTCTGTCGTCCCCTTCTCCTAGTGCCCTCAATCTTTCCCAACATCAGGGTCTTTTCCAAGGATTCTTCTCTTCTCATGAGGTGGCCAAAGTATTGGAGCCTCAGCTTCACGATCTGTCCTTCCAGGGAGCACTCAGGGCTGATTTCCTTAAGAATGGATAGGTTTGATCTTCTAGCAGTCCATGGGGGTTCTATATGGCACAAGCTGAATCCTTCCATCGAGCACTGGTGGGTGGTAAGGAAATTTTACCATCAAGAAAGATGCATTAGTGGGCAGTAGGTATAAAAAGGTTGACCACTCCTGGACTATACCATCGAGAACAAATGTGCATAGCTGCCAAGTTTTCCCTTTTCTCATGAGGAAGCCTGTTCAGCATAAGGGAATTTCCCTTTAAAAAAGGGATAACTTGGCAGCTATGCAAATGTGTCAACTGGAAGGACAAAGCTATTGCCAGGAGAGAGATCTATTAAAACAGGGGTCAGCAACCTTTTTCAGCCGTGGGCCAGTCCACCGTCCCTCAGACCTTGTGGTGGGCTGGACTATATTTGGGGGGGGGGATGAACGAATTCCTATGCCCCACAAATAACCCGGAGATGCATTTTAAATAAAAGCACACATTCTACTCAGGTAAAAACTGACCCCACAAATAACCCAGAGATGCATTTTAAATAAAAGGACACATTCTACTCATGTAAAAACATGCTGATTCACGAACCATCTGCGGGCCGGACTCAGAAGGCTGTTGGGCCGCATCCGGCCCCTGGGCCTTAGGTTGCCTACCCCTGTATTAAAACATACAACAATTATGATAAAACAGCACAGCACCAGCCCTTTCACTAGAACAGTGTTTCTCAACCTTTTTTGGGCCAAGGCACACTTGTTACATTAAAAAAAATCACGCGGCACACCTGGAAGAAAGTTCCCCTCTGCCGCTCATTCCGGCGCCCCTAGAAGCAGCGGCTGCGGCTCCAGCGCGCTCGTCTCCACTAGCCTGAAAGGGAGAGGGGCTTCGGAGGATCCACCACTTACGGAGCTTCCGGACGAACGTCGGAGGAGACGACGAGGCAGCGGAGCGCGCTGCCATCGCCGCCACCGCCCCACATTCAACCACCGCGCCGCAAGCGAGCGCGAACTTGCGAGAGGTGGGGTTGGAGAACAGAGCGGCGCCAGGCCATCTCGCGAGAGCAAGCGGCGAGAACAGTTGCCCGAAAGGAGCCCCTGGGAACTGTAGTCCTTTCTCTGGCTCCTCAACGGCGTGCGGGGGTGGCGGAAGTGGAGCTTTCTCTCGTCAGCCAGGTTTGCGCTCTCGCCCGGGAAACAAGCCGCACGTCACGGCACACCAGCCACCGTTTCGCGGCACAGTAGTGTGCCGCGGAACAGCGGTTGAGAAACGCTGCACTAGAAGCTGTCAGTTCCCAAAATCCTGTTGATACAAGAAGGACAACAAGGAGGGAGACAGGCTACCTTCTCTAGGGAGGGAGTTCCAAAGACTATGAGAAACCACCACTGAGAAGTGTGGGAATGCTGAGGATAGTAGGAGAGGATATATTGATTAAATATTATCCTTCCTCACTCACGCTAGTGAGCTAGTAGCAGAGCACATTCCCTTGTACGTTGCAGGAAGTTAGTTGATGGATTCGTGAGAATCATTTGAGTTAAGCAATTCAGTCTGGTTTGTCCAGATTGGATCGTTCCTGGTAAATCCCTTTTAGTTCCCTCTAAAAAACAACAATGACACAACAGTCTTCTTTTAAAAGGAATGATAAGGTTTACTTACATTCAGTTCACAGTGTGGTCCTGAAGGCAGGTTTTATCTTGTAATTACAGTTACAGAGGAAAGTGTGGGTTCATCCTCTGTGCATAGCTGCCAAGTTATCCCTTTTTTTAAGGGATTTTCCCTTATGCTGAATAGGCTTCCTCGCGAGAAAAGAAAAACTTGGCAGCTATGCCTCTGTGAGGGATGAGCCCATGTACTGCTGATTGAGAGCCGGCAGACAGCATAAGGGAAAATGCAATAAGGGGGAAAAGGGGAAATGGCTGTGTGACCAGCCCTTTTGTAGGGTCTGCTACTTGGTCACACACAGGGTGAGGATGCTCCAGATCAGGTGTGACAGGATGTCCTCCTGGCTGGAGCAACATTCCCCTGTGTGTCCACTCTGGGCAAACAGGAAATGTTGGCGTCAGGTTTAGCGCTTCTCTCACATAAGACATGGAACGCTGGCAGTTTAAGTAAGGTAAAGTTAAAGGGACCCCTGACCTTTAGGTCCAGTCGCGGATTACTCTGGGGTTGCGGCGCTCATCTCGCTTTATTGACCGAGGGAGCCGGCGTACAGCTTCCGGGTCATGTGGCCAGCATGACTAAGCCGCTTCTGGCGAAACCAGAGCAACTAACGGAAACACCGTTTACCTTCCCGCCGGAGCAGTACCTATTTATCTACTTGCACTTTGATGTGCTTTTGAACTGCTAGGTTGGCAGGAGCTAGGACTGAGCAATGGGAGCTCACCCCGTCACACGGATTCGAACCGCTGACCTTCCGATCGGCAAGCCCTTGGCTCTGTGGTTTAGACCACAGATCATACAAGACACGGAACGCTGGCAGTTTAAGTAGCTGAGGCTTATTTCTCAATAACAGGCTTACAGCAGTCCAAGCTCCCACAACTCATCCTTCGCCATCAGAGTCAGTTAACTCAACTGGCTTCTGACCCCTTCCCAAGGCCAGATATATGCACCCGCCTCCTGGCCCGCCTCTGCTCTAATTGCTTGCTACGCCTCCTACTTCTTGGCGACTGGGGTGCAGCCAATTCCTCTTCCTCTGAAGATTCCTCTCTGCTGGGCGTGTCCCTGACATGTTGTATATGACTGCTTCAGTGATGTTACATCCCACAAGAAGGCCCTCTCCTGCGTCCCCACCAAATGTGCCTCTGAGGGTGGTGGAACTGTGAGAAGGACTTCCTCCAAAGATCTCAGAACCCAGGCAGTTTCATATGAGGAAATGAATACAAGGACCTTGTATTACACTGTACATCATTTCCCACTTTATTCTCTTTGTCAGGGCCATCTTTAGCAGATGCGGCTCTGGGGTGCAAATATCTGCCCAGCACCCCCAAATTACCACGGATAGTGTTGGGGTGGCCGTACCTGCGCACTGCCAGCCATCTGGGGGGGGGGGCACAACTCTCCTCCATGCCGCTGCGGCACAGCGATCCCCACAGAGGCTTGGGGGGGAAGCTGCACATCCGCCAACCATATGGTTGGCAGGGCACAGCTTCCATCCTAAGCCTCTGCGGGGATCACTGTCCTCCCGAGGATGCTTGGGAGGGAAGCTACATGCCCGCCCATCTTATGGTTGGTAGGGTGCAGCTGGTGGGCGTGCAGGGAAAGGGGAGGCCGCCAGCAAAGCTGTGCAGCTCCCCCACTTGCCAGGGTGTCCCTGAGAGACCAGCGCCCTGGCGCGATGCACCACTAAGCCCTATGGGAAAGATGGCTGTGCTCTTTGTTGCTCATCTTCCTTCTGTGTTAAGCAAGGCAGTCTACATTCTCACCAAGATTAAGTTTGTGGTCTCTTGTTATGCTTGATCCCAGTCAAGGAGAGGAAACTGTAACCATGGGGACAGGCAATAGATTTAGAATCTTAGCTGGGTCACGTCACTCCCTCTCATAGTCTGCAGCTCCTATCTGAAAGCTAATTCAGCATCTAAAAATATCACACCAACATAGTACCTTTTAAGGGCAAGTCCAACTGGCCCCCTGCTATTAAAAATGAGAGTGGAGAGACTATTGTGACCTGCGTGTAACACAGTCAAGAGAGTTGGTGCCTCTAGATACAGCTTGAGCCGAAGGAGAAATGAGCCCTGTGACACTTGGGAACAGATTGGTGTTCAGTTTTTAGTTGCCGTACTCAGGATTTGCACAATCGCACAACACACTTTCATGAATTAAATTCCTAGTGTTGGAGGAGTGGGATGGTATATTCAGTTCACTGAGGTCCAGCTCCGAGGGCCTTCTGGCGGTTCCCTCCCTACAAGAGGTGAGGTTCAGGGAAACAAGCAGCGGGTCTTCTCGGTAGTGGTGATCGCCCTGTGGAATGCCCTCCTACCACATGCCAAGGAAATAAACAACAACTGTCTGACTTTTCTTTAGAAGACATCTGAAGGCAGCCCTGTTTAGGGAAGTTTTTAATGTTTGATGTTTTATTGTGTTTTTAATATTCTGTTGGGAGCCACCCAAGGTGGCTGGGGAAACCCAGCCAGATGGGCTGGGTATAAATATAGTAGTAGTAGTAGTAGTATGGGACCCAGGTGGTGCTGTGGTTTAAACCACAGAGTCTAGGGCTTGCTGATCAGAAGGTCGGCGGTTCGAATCCCTGCAACGGGGTGAGCTCCCGTTGCTCGGTCCCAGCTCCTGCCCACCTAGCAGTTCAAGAGCACATCAAAGTGCAAGTAGATAAATAGGGACCGCTCCGGCGGGAAGGTAAACGGCATTTCCGTGCGCTGCTCTGGTTCGCCAGAAGCAGCTTTGTCATGCTGGCCACATGACCCAGAAGCTGTCTGCGGAAAAACGCCGGCTCCCTCGGCTTATAGAGCGAGACGAGCGCCGCAACCCCAGAGTCGGACACGACTGGACCTGATGGTCAGGGGCCCCTTTACCTCTACCTAGTAGTAGTAGTTTTGGACAACAAAAAGTTAAGAAACCACTGGAACTCATGATGATTACCTTGATGGCCTGGTAAAATGGCCAAGTACATTTCCTTATTGTGGAGATGATTCTCTACCTGGTTCCCCCCCCCCCAGAAGAGCCTTACCTTCCCAATCCCAGATGTGGAATGTGCTAATTGACTCTATGTGGAGGAAGAAAGGAATTTGACTTGAAGCAGGAACTATCTCAGACAAGGGTCATGCTGCAAGGGTACACGCTGTAGTGGAAAAAAAACACCCCTAATCTCTTGTCCGCCATTTCTCCTGAGCCAACCAGGCAAGTCTTTCTCACCAAATTCCCAAATGCACAAGATAGGTTCTGTCTGGCAGCAAAGAAGCAATTCTGGGGATAATTAACAGGGAGGTAGCCACTTCCCCAGATTGCAAAAAGTGTCAGCCCTCCCATTCCACTCCAAAAAAGGTGTTTACAGACTATCTGATAAACATGACCCACAATATAATTGGTGGCAGTTGCTAGTCAAATGGGCAAGAAGCTCTTCAAAAGGGACTAGATAAATGGTTTTTTTTTTTTTGCAGGGTCAGCAATGGAGGTACACATATACCAGGCCCCAAACCAGAACATCTCCAAACTCTAAGCTTTATTTTTTAAAAAAGTAACTCAATCAAATATTTCTAAGGAAAGTTATAAAACAAACTGGAGACAAATCTAAGGCTTCAGCACTGGACAGGCAGTACCATTGCTAAGGAAGCTTAATCACTTAATAATAATAATTTATAATAATAATTTATTATTTATACCCCGCCCATCTGGCCGGGTTCCCCCAGCCACTCTGGGCGGCTTCCAAAAAAACAGAAATTCTAAAATACAAAAATCCATCAAACATTAAAAGCTTCCCTAAACAGGGCTGCCTTGAGATGCCTTCTAAAGGTCTGGTAATTGTTCTCTTTGACCTCTAGTGGGAGGGCATTCCACAGGGTGGGTGCCACTACCGAGAAGGCCCTCTGCCTGGTTCCCTGTAACTTGGCTTCTCGTAATGAGGGAACCACCAGAAGGCCCTCGGAGCTGGACCTCAGTGTCCGGGCAGAATGATGGGGGTGGAGACGCTCCTTCAGGTATACCGGACCGAGGCCATTTAGGGCTTTAAAGGTCAACACCAACACTTTGAATTGTGCTCGGAAACGTACTGGGAGCCAATGTAGGTCTTTTAGGACCGGTGTTATGTGATCTCGGCGGCCGCTCCCAGTCACCAGTCTAGCTGCCGCATTCTGGATTAGTTGTAGTTTCCGGGTCACCTTCAAAGGTAGCCCCACATAGAGCGCATTGCAGTAGTCCAAGCGAGAGAAAACTAGAGCATGCACCACTCTGGAGAGACAGTCAGTGGGCAGGTAGGGACTCAGCCTGCGTACCAGATGGAGCTGATAAACAGCTGCCCTGGACACGGAGTTGACCTGTGCCTCCATGGACAGCTGTGAGTCTAAAATGACTCCCAGGCTGCGCACCTGGTCTTTCAGGGGCACAGTTACCCCATTCAGGACCAGAGAGTCCTCCACACCCGCCCGCCTCCTGTCCCCCACAAACAGTACTTCTGTCTTGTCAGGATTCAATCTCAATCTGTTAGCCGCCATCCATCCTCCAACCGCCTGTTGCTCTTTGGAAAGTAATGTTGACCACCTCCACCTGCCCAACTTGGTCTTTCAGGCCCAGATCCAGATGAGGAGGACAGAGCACCTGGGACCAGCAAAACTGTTTCACCTTATGAAACACCTGGGCTGTACTCGGCCAGGAGCAAGTTTCTTGCTCCATATCTAAAGGGAATCGCCGATGATTCGAATGAAGCCAAACTGAGATATCTACTAAATGATGAAGACCCCTTAAGATCACTCACGGTTGCCAGATTCTTGATCAGCGTCCTATCCCTAAAGAAGAAAAATGGACTCCTGTGCGGCTCGGATAACCCTTTTAAACCATGATTTATGTTTCAGGATGTAATTAGGTGATATAATCATTGATGTCTTTTATTAATTTATGAGCAGAGGGCGATGATTATGTTGCAAATTTATTGTATTGTATGTTGTTGGTTTTTTGTTTCTGTTTCTGTTTTGTTTGTTTTTTGTAGTTTTTGGCTGTTTTAAATTTGGAGGTTTAAGTACATATAAGTTGGTATGGGAAATTGTTGTGTGATGGGCCAATGGCCGTAATAAATATCAATCAATCACGTCATCAATGCAAAAAGGGGTCTGGATTCAATGTGGGGCAGGTGCTGCAGGTTTAGGAAGAAGGGCTGTTTTCCTCGGTGCTCCATATTTGCAAAGCAGCATGATTTTCATTCTTCTGACAAAAACACTTTAGTGAAATTTATTTAGAAAATTCAACCTCAGATATGCAGATGACACAACCTTGATGGCAGAAAGCGAGGAGGAATTAAAGAACCTTTTAATGAGGGTGAAAGAGGAGAGCGCAAAATATGGTCTGAAGCTCAACATCAAAAAAACCAAGATCATGGCCACCGGTCCCATCACCTCCTGGCAAATAGAAGGGGAAGAAATGGAGGCAGTGAAAGATTTTACTTTCTTGGGCTCCTTGATCACTGCAGATGGTGACAGCAGTCACGAAATTAAAAGACGCCTGCTTCTTGGGAGAAAAGCAATGACAAACCTAGACAGCATCTTAAAAAGCAGAGACATCACCTTGCCGACAAAGGTCCGTATAGTTAAAGCTATGGTTTTCCCAGTAGTGATGTATGGAAGTGAGAGCTGGACCATAAAGAAGGCTGATCGCCGAAGAATTGATGCTTTTGAATTATGGTGCTGGAGGAGACTCTTGAGAGTCCCATGGACTGCTAGAAGATCAAACCTATCCATTCTTAAGGAAATCAGCCCTGAGTGCTCCCTGGAAGGACAGATCCTGAAGCTGAGGCTCCAATACTTTGGCCACCTCATGAGAAGAGAAGAATCCTTGGAAAAGACCCTGATGTTGGGAAAGATGGAGGGCACAAGGAGAAGGGGACGACAGAGGACAAGATGGTTGGACAGTGTTCTCGAAGCTACGAACATGAGTTTGACCAAACTGCAGGAGGCAGTGGAAGACAGGAGTGCCTGGCGTGCTATGGTCCATGGGGTCACGAAGAGTCGGACACGACTAAACGACTAAACAACAACAACAACATTTAGAAAATTATGTCCTGCTTTTTTCATCAAATATCCATAGAGGCTGTTATTGGGGCTTACGAGTGAGACTTGCAATATGGAGTCCTTCTGTTCAGGATTCCAGCTCCAGCTCCGGTCTTCCTTTCAAAACATACACACACACACACACACACACGCACACACACACACACACACACACACACACACACACTGCAGCATACTTATGTCTCATTGGGCTGTTTTAGGGTTTGGCCCACTTAGGGGTTTTTCCCCTTCTAAAAATGTATTTTATTGTATCTTTTGAACTGCCCTAAGATCTTAGGATGAAGGGAGATATTATTATATAATATAATATAATATATGCAAACCTTGGGATTCCTCCAAGCCAGTGGATACTTTGCTTTTGCGCATGGGTGGTGTCAAATTTATCCAGACACATTCTAGGCTGCAATTCTACACTCACTTCCAGTGAGTAAGGCCCATTGAACTTGACAAGATTTACTTCCGAGTAGACATGCATAAGGTTGCACTGTAAGGATATTTTCAGTTTGTACAGCTGCCCAACTGTGCAGAGCGTTTCAGGAATTTACAGTTCAACTGCCATCAATCTAAAAACAAGAATGGATCAAGACAGCGACTCCAACAACAAGCTCTGAAAACAGCAACGGTGAAACGGGCTGGGCTTTTTCTACTTTTTAAAAGCTTGTTTTAATTATTGCTGTTCAGTGAAAAGCAGCATTTGCCTGCTGTTGACATACTTTAGGTGATATCTTTGCCAATGCACCAGATATATATGACCAACATTCTGATACTGTAGTGGTTTATCTTTCGACAGACGTATTTGCAATGTAAATAGAAATAGAAATACTTTATTGGGTAGAAACTGTTCTTTAACCTGTTGGTGTGGCTTATTATGCTTCTACATCTCCTGCCCGAGGGAGGGCAGGAGATTAAAAGGGTGCTGGCCAGGGTGGGAGTCATCCCTGAGATTGTTCCTCACTCTTCTGAAGCAACGGTCTCCCACGATAACATCTAGCGGACTCAGGGGACAGCCCATGCTATCCTGTGCTGTCTTCACCACCCTCCGTAGGGACTCTCTGTCCATGGCTGTCAAACCAGCATACCACACTATCACAATGCTTTAGAATACCCTGAAGCCCATCTCATTGGAGCCTGGAATGAGTGGACTTATTATAGAGCAGTAGACACACCAGCGAGGGCTGAGGGGCGTTGGGAGTCCAACAACATTCAAGGTTTCTCCAACTTTGCCGTAAAAGGGCTGGGCAAGAATTAAATGATTTTGAAGTGACAGCTGTGTGTGGTTTACATTTTAATATGTTGACTCTAAGTATCACACAGAAACAGCTTCACCCAAAGGTGGGGTGAGGAATTGAAGAGCACCTCTTTCTCAGAGCAAAATCAAAGCGATCCCCTTTGAGCACAGATTTATTTGTGGAATATGCGGTATATAAATAAATTGGCTATGACTGACTACACAGATGCACAAAGGCATATTTAATTGCTTGCATATTTATTGTCGGCATCCGTCTGTAGGTTGACGAGCCCCATCTGCCCCTCACTTCCCTCTACAGCATGTGCAGAAACCACCTTCTTGACCACTGGACCCACTCTTGGTCTCATCTGCTCAGTTCGCCACAGCCTGACGAACAGCCTGAACTCACCAAGGCTTTGAGACCCATCGGCTGCCCTCACCTGGTTTAGCCGGGCAGGTGAAGGTGTTCCCAGGGTGTAGCGCCCCCCCCTCAAATGCTAACAGCTTCTAGGAGCCACAGGTGAGAGTGCAGGATGGAGACCAAAAGTGGACAAACTAGCCCAGGAGGAGCAGGAGGAGTCGTCCCCCACCAGAGGTACTGCCTCTCTCCTAAAAGGGTAAAGGGCCCCCTGACCATCAGGTCCAGTCGTGTCCGACTCTGGGGTTGCGGCGCTCATCTCACTCTATAGGCCGAGAGAGCCGCCGTTTGCCCACAGACAGCTTCCGGGTCTTGTGGCCAGCATGACAAAGCTGCTTCTGGAGAACCAGAGCAGCGCACGGAAACGCCGTTTACCTTCCCGCCGGAGCGGTCCCTATTTATCTACTTGCACTTTGATGTGCTTTCGAACTGCTAGGTGGGCAGGAGCTGGGACCGAGCAACAGGAGCTCACCCCGTTGCAGGTATTCGAACCGCCGACCTTCTGATCGCCCTAGACTCTGTGGTTTAACCCACAGCGCCACCTGGGTCCAGCCTCTCTCCTAACACCCCATATATACCTTGCTTGCATAAAGCTGTTGAGAAAAGGCAACATTACTGTTCTCTTCACTGAGTACTGAATTACCAGCTGAATGTGGACTATTTCTTACTGCTTGTCTACATCCATACATAAATTATACGGAACTCATTCTGTTAATCAGTAATACCTTGGATAGCTCAGTTGGTTAGAGCATGATGCTGAGAACGCCAAGGTTGCAGGTTCAACTCCTGTATAGGTCAGCTAGATGATCCTCAGGGTCCCTTCCAACTCTACAATTCTAAGATTCTAATAACAAATGTTCTGTGGAGTTTACCTTTGGAAGAAACCATCTCAACTGGCCTTGTATTGCCCAGTTGCAGGCAATTTTCAACACTGTGCTTCCACACATGGAAGCAACTTGAAATTGTTCATAATATACACACTCTCTCCTAATGGCAGCAGGTGAACTGGATCTAATATGATCTGCCAGAGATTGCAGCATCATTGGAATAGAATTACATGGACGGACCAGAACAACTCAACAACTGCCATTAGAAAATGCCACATAGCACACATGGCTTTTCAGCTGTTTCCATGTCAGGTTACAGCCCTCCCGTTGAACTCTGGAGAGCAAACTATTAAAATACTGGGAGCCCCCCCCCCGAAAGAGATTCTAACTGCCCTGGAGGCAGTTGCATTTCTGGTGCAAAGAATGTGTCTGCGGCAGGTGGAGCCCACGGAAGCCCAGGACAACTGCAAAGCTGCGGCATTTACTCAGCTCATTGGGTAGGTTTTAACGGTTGCTTAAAGGGACAAAATCCACTAGGGGCAATTTGTCCTACTATGACACGAAGAAGAAGAAGAAGAAGAAGAAGAAGAAGAAGAAGAAGAAGAAGAAGAAGAAGAAGAAGAAGAAGAAGAAGAAGAAGAAGAAGAAGAAGGAGGAGGAGGAGGAGGAGGAGGAGGAGGAGGAGGAGGAGGAGGAGGAGGGGAGGGGGAGGGGGAGGGGAGGGGGAGGGGAGGGGAGGGGAGGGGGAGGGGAGGAGTCTCAAAGCGGCTAACATTCTCCTTTCCCTTCCTCCCCCACAACAAACACTCTGTGAGGTGAGTGGGGCTGAGAGACTTCAAAGAAGTGTGACTAGCCCAAGGTCACCCAGCAGCTGCATGTGGAGGAGCAGGGAAGCGAACCCAGTTCACCAGATTATGAGTCTACCGCTCTTAACCACTACACCACACTGGCTCTCCACACATAGCCCTGAAAGAACACCAACAGAGAGAGGGAAAGAATAAGTAGAGCTCTCCCCCTATGGAAACAGAGTCTACCGCTCTTAACCACTACACCACACTGGCTCTCCTATTTATGTTATTTATGGTTTTAAACCTCTAACCGGCATGGCTTCCTTCAAAGGATCTGGATAAGTGTAGTTATCTGATAGAGATCGCTTAGCTAGGCCATTCTTTTTCTAAATTCAGATTGAAACTGGTTTCGGGGGAGACACATAGTATTTTACGACAGGATGCAGGATAGCTATGGATTGGGGCTAACATCATGCACATGCTACTTCCCAAACCAGAAGTGGGAGCACACTGGGTGCAGAGTTAGCCGGAGTGCACACAGCCTTTATCCCTCCCCAGACTTTGGATCTGCCAGAGAAGATGTGCTCCATGCTCCGTCTGACATATATAATCTGTGAGAATGAGGAACAGGGCCTTCTCTATTGTGGCACCCCTTACCATCTTTCCCTGGTAAATCAAGTGATTCAATTGCTAGAAAGTCTCCTTACGTCCTGGTGTACACTGGCTGCACGGTGGTACTAGTGAATATTTTGTCAGAATACGTTTTCAGCTTGAGTTGATATTTTGTGTTTTAGCGATTTTATCACGATTGGTGTTCTTTTATCCGTTCTTCTTATTTGTGCTTTATGTTTATACACCATATTGGGAACTCTTAAGGGGAAATACAGTGAATAAGTGAAAAACAACAGCAACAATACAATAGTTAATAAAACCGCAAAGCTACCTCTGAATGCTTAGCTGTGGGAGTAGCCTAGGTGTGACTGGACTGAACAGTCTAAGCTGACGGCTGAGACATAACTAATCTCCAAATCTTCCATCCCAGGTGGTTTATAATTACCCCCCCCCTTTTCCCCTACCTTATTTATGAGGAGGGGCTTTGACACACCATATGGGAGACCACAGGAGCTTCAGAGATTTGTACAAAGTCTAAAAGCTGCAACGCTCACTGTACACTCAATGCTGTCTGGCACTAAAGATTGAGGCTTATGTGAACAGGGTTATGAGCTTTCCAGAAATAGTCACCACTCGCTGATGTATCAATGAAACACGTAACCAAGCAGAACTGGGCACCTTCTTAATTCTCAGGGACGGCTCCACTGAGAAGAAAGGCGTTTTGTCAGGTGGACACCATGCAGTCCTTGTACCATGGCTTGAGCAACCCCAACTGATAACAGACAGGTACTACAGATGCAGCACAATGCAGATCGTGTGCCAGAGGCAGGAAAGGGAGATTTGCATTTACAAGTGACTCTTTGAAAGAAATGAATTGCTTGTGCGGTTGCTTGCTTGCTTGCTTCTCTCTCTCTCTCTCTCTCTCTCTCTCTCTCTCTCTCTCTCTCTCTCTCTCTCTCTCTCTCCCTCCCTCCCTCCCTCCCCAATACAATTAGTTGGTCTCCAAGGTGCTACTGGAAGGAATTTTTTAATTTTGTTTCGACTACAGCAGAGCAACATGGCTACCTACCTCTATCTATCTATCTATCTATCTATCTATCTATCTATCTATCTATCTATCATCTATCTATCTATCTATCTATCTAGTGTATTTTAATATTTCTGTTGGAAGCCACCCAGAGTGCCTGGGGAAACCCAGCCAGATGGGCGGTGTATAAATAATAAATTATTATTATTATTATTATTATTATTATTATTATTATTATCATCTATCATCTATCATCTATCATCTATCATCTATCTATCATCTAGTTACAGGTAGGTAGCCATGTTGGTCTGAGTCGAAACAAAATAAAAAAATTCCTTCAGTAGCACCTTAAAGACCAACTAAGTTTTTATTTTGGTATGAGCTTTCGTGTGCATGCACACTTCATCAGATATCTATCATCTATCTATCATCTATCTATCTACGATATCTATCATCTATCCCTTCTTTCTTTCTTTCTTTGTCTATAATCTATCATCTATCTATTTCTTTATTTATAGCTAGCATAGAACACAACTACTTTATAATATGATCACAGGACATCCACAAAGCATAAAACAAGGCAGCTACATAAGAACATGAATCATTCCCAAAATATATTATCCTTGAATCTTCCTGACATATCGCCATCCTCTCCTGCCACACCAGGGTGGCGCACCACAACCTTTGAGAACCACTGGTCTAAGTATATAATGCTGACTGGATCATCTCTATGTGTTTGATCATACTCTAAAAACAAAACAAAAACAACTCTAGATGGTTAGTGAGACAGAACTTGCCCCTGCAGAAGCCATGCTGGCTCTGCTTCAGCAAGACAGTTCTTCTATAGGCTTGGTAATTTTATCTTTCATAAAGCTTTCTCCAGACAGATGTTAAGTCAGCTATTTTTTAATTACCCGAATCCCTTTGGTTCCTTTAAAAAAAAAAAAAGTGTCACATTGCCCACTTCTCAGGTATGGAGGCTGATGTTAGGAGCAACATATAAATTCACATTTGAACTCTTTCAGAACTTTCAGGTCGATACCATCTGCACCAGGCAACCAGTGAATTTTAAATTGTCCATATGGCATTACTAATGTGGAATCAAATGGGAAAGTTAGCAGTTAAGAAGATGATGTGGTTTAAGGGAAGAGAGCGAGAGGGAGGTCTAGCCTCACACACTCAAAGCAAGGTGAGCCTTGGGGAGCTGAATTTGGGTCCCATAAAAGGGTTGTTATTTAATTCATTATTGCTGTATTTTTACTACCTGGGGAAGGGGAGATTGTCTGCCTCAGGTGCCAAATTAACTTATTTGGCCTTGGGTACCACTATGCCTGTTGTCTTTGTCCGTGGAGTTTTCTTGGCAGGGATACTGGAGTGGCTTGCCAGTTCCTTCTCCAGGTGGATCACGTTTAGTCCCATGGACTGCAAGAAGATCAAACCGATCCATTCTGAAGGAAATCAGCCCTGAGTGCTCCCTGGAAGGACAGATCGTGAAGCTGAGGCTCCAATACTTTGGCCACCTCATGAGAAGAGAAGACTCCCTGGAAAAGACCCTGATGTTGGGAAAGATGGAGGGCACTAGGAGAAGGGGACGGCAGAGGACGAGATGGTTGGACAGTGTTCTCGAAGCTACCAACATGAGTTTGACCAAACTGCGGGAGGCAGTGGAAGACAGGAGTGCCTGGCGTGCTATGGTCCACGGGGTCACGAAGAGTCGGACACAACTAAATGACTAAACAACAACAACCGCTATGCACCTGGACTTTGGGGGGTGGGCTGCCAGTTGGCCCTGTACCTCAGGCAGCAAAACGTCTTGGCCTGGCCCTCAGGGCAGTAGAGTGTGAATGGAAAAGGACAGGCAGAGACTGTGTGTACACAACATATATTGCTCGCCCCCACCCTGAATCATGGGAGCTATAGTTTACCCCTTGCAGAGCTACAATTCCCAGCACCTTTAAACTACAGACAAACCCTTTTCCTTATGCGCTGCTGCTCTCGCCACCGCAGGAACATTGCCACACCAAGCCGGTGTAACAGTGAGCCACCTTGGCTATCTCTGGCAATGTGTTTACAGAAGGAGGAGAAATGGCTCATAATGTCTGATAGCGGCTTGTGAGCTTTATTTACCTGAGTGCAACCTAAGTCTGGATCAACCTAAGTCCAAGGGAAAACAGATGTCCCAGGTTAAAGATTCCCTCCTCAGTATTGTTTGGTATTTGCTACCTTTGTGCTACCTGTAATGAACATTTTTAAAAGGTGGAATGTAGTAAAAACTACATAGTGTGTTAAGAATCACTGAATGGGCTTCTGTTTTTTACCTTGCCCTTCGTGATTCTGTGTGTATTGTTCCTGTTCTTTATGTGTGTCTAAACCAATTTTAAAAAGGGGGAAACTGGCAATATTTCCTGTCCTATACCTAAATTTCTAGCAGCCATCATACTATATCTCTGCAACCATCCTCTAAATGAGTTAGGTACCAGCACTGTGGTGGAAAATAATGCTCATCATGTATCATTCATAGGTTTGAGCTTTTAACTACTAGATGGCATGTGAGTCATTGCTGGCCAGTGTTTCCTCAGTTTCTCAGTCAGGGCACCTGGGGAATTAAGAAATGGCATACTACTAAGTCATCAGGACTGAAGCACAATTTAGTCGCAGCAAAAAAGGATTAAAAGCTCTGTTTCAGCAATGACTTCCTGCTTGGTGTTACTCAAAGAGAAAATGATGGAAAGTATTCATCCATTTGTTCTTTTCATATATCTATATACCATATGCTGGCATCAACTGCACCCAAGCATGTATGGAGGGAAACAGTTCCATGGAACACTAGCAGTAGATCCCAGAAACACAGGCCACCTGACATTTTGAGATTTGTCCAAATAATTTAGACACAATTGCATGTGCCTGCTTGCCTGGGTACAGGCTCATTAAATTACCTCTGGGTAAAACAATTTAAGAAGGATATTGAGAAACTAGAGTGTGTGCAGAGTAGGGTGACAAAGATGATGAAGGGTCTGGAAACCAAGGCTCATGAGGAATGGTTGAGGGAGTTGGGTATCTATTAAAACACAACAAACCACAAACATTAAAAACTTCCCTGCACAGGCCTGCCTTCAGATGTCAAGTAGATTTTTTATTTCTTCACGTCTGATGGGAAGGCATTCCATGGAGCGGGCACCTCCTGAATGGAGTTTAGGAAACTTGCTGTCCCAGGTTACAGACTCCCCTTGACCTAAACTGCAAGAACAAAGTCTGGCTGGTGGAGCTTCAAATTAAGCCGTCAGCCATTTGCCCTTTTTCTCTAGAGCATCCCGTTCTCTGATACCAAGGTGAAAACAGAGGTATTCGATAAATGTAAACATTCCTCCTGGAACACGCTTCAAAAAAAATTCTACCCAGACAAAACTGGTGGGGTGGGGTTACTCTTTAATGCTCTGATTCAAAGCAGGAAGGCAGCGCCAAGCATTTCGCTCTTTACCTTGTGGTCCACTTTTGCAAACTTTGCAAACTAATCCAGCGGAGAGCTGTGCCAGGCCCTGACTCATCCGCTCTTCTTAAAGGCAGGGCTGCTGAGATGCTCAGAGCGTAGAAAATGTCTCTCAAGCAAACCGCTGGCTTCTCCTGCAGGTGGCTGACTTTCTGGATAGCTCTGTCCATTGTGGAAGGTAAGTCTTGTGTGGTTGTGATATTTTCCCGTTGTAATTCAGCATTCAAGAGCATATGTGTGTACGGTGATGCATGAGTGACAGCTGTATTGCAAATACCAGATATTAAACTGTCAAATATCAGGTTGTTGTAGGGAAGGGGCAGTTTTGTGATTTTAACATGTGAAGATAGTATCTGTCTCATTTGAGATACCTTTAAGGCTGGCCTAGTTTGTTTGGAGCTTATTACATAGGCAATTCTAGTAAATTTTGAGGTGCTGCTTGTGGGGAAAACACTACAAAAATATCACATAATTTGGAAACGCAGGGCCCTTTGTCTATTCATTTATAGTTGATATAGTCCCTCAATTCATAATGTATAAGAAGGTGGTGTAAAAAGGTAAAGGTAAAGGGGCCCCTGACCATCAGGTCCAGTCGTGTCCGACTCTGGGGTTGCGGGCTCATCTCGCTCTATAGGCCGAGAGAGCCGGCGTTTGTCCGCAGACAGCTTCCGGGTCATGTGGCCAGCATGACAAAGCTGCTTCTGGCGAACCAGAGCAGCGCACGAAAACGCCGTTTACCTTCCCGCCGGAGTGGTCCCTATTTATCTACTTGCACTCTGATGTGCTTTCGAACTGCTAGGTGGGCAGGAGCTGGGACTGAGCAACAGGAGCTCACCCCGTTGCAGGGATTCGAACCGCCGACCTTCTGATCAGCAAGCCCTAGACTCTGTGGTTTAACCCACAGCGCCACCTGGGTCCCACACTGTCTGAGCCTAGCCTACCTTTTTAAAAAAAGGATCATGTTGCAGACCAGGTTTGTCCTCTTTCAGATAAATGCAATTTCTGCTCCTGCTGGGGGGGCAAGTACTGGGACGGCACAATTCCTGCCTCACTACAGCACTGTGTATGACTGAGAAGCAGACACATCTTCCTTACAGAGTCCGAGGCTAAATGCATTGGGAAGCTGGGCACGTTTTGGTGTACATGATGCTTTTCCTGCCACAATAAACTAGGCTCTAATCTTTCTAGGAAAATATTCAAGTCTTTTCTCTGGTGAAGAAAACCAGGATGTCACGGTTGAGCTGGCCACGGCAGACGGTGAGCGCATTGACAATACTGAGTTCCCAGTGGGATGTGACCCAAGAAGTAAGTATGAGAATGAAATAAGCAAAACATGTGGATGTCTTTTACAGGACAATAACAAGGACTGCAGGGAAATGTTGTAGGCTAAGTCTACCCTACAGACGGGACGCGGGTGGCACTGTGGGTTAAACCACAGAGCCTAGGGCTTGCCGATCAGAAGGTCGGCGGTTCGAATCCCTGCGACGGGGTGAGCCCCCGTTGCTCGGTCCCAGCTCCTGCCCACCTAGCAGTTCGAAAGCACGTCAAAGTGCAAGTAAATAGGTACCGCTACAGTGGGAAGGTAAACGGCGTTTCCGTGCGCTGCTCTGGTTTGCCAGAAGCAGCTTTGTCATGCTGGCCACATGACCCGGAAGCTGTCTGCGGACAAACAATGGCTCCCTTGGCCAGTAAAGCGAGATGAGCGCCGCAACCCCAGAGTCGGTCACGACTGGACCTAATGGTCAGGGGTCCCTTTACCTCTTACCCTACAGACTGCACAGGCAAAGTCTACTCTAGAATGTTACATACAGTTCCTCCAGAATACAAACTGTAACACGGTATATGGATAGTATTCACTTTTATTACATTAAAGAGAGAGCAAATATTTAGCTTGTCTAGACGGTGGAAGAAGCAAAACCACTGAAAAAAATGTTTTCACAATATTTGGTAAAATTCTACATCTAACGCACAAGTTCCATGCATTACAATTAAATTAAAATAAATGGGAGTTAAATACCATATAACTGTACTGGATCATAGATATCATATATACTGTATACTGAAGATCTCCATACAAAGAGTGCAATCCCTTTATCTCAAGGATGTGAGCACACATGCAACTTGGAACAAGAGAAGGTGGACGTAAATGCACTCTCTGAGGCATTAGAGAACCTTTCCTGTCACAAAAAGGTGTGCTTTGAGGGTTTGGAATAAGACACCCCTGAAATGGAAGCACAGCTTTGAAATGGAAGCACAGCAATGAAAAGGAGGTACAACCCCAAGTCTCACTTCTTCCTTAAGATCACCCAGGTGGCTTTCGACAAGCCGCTATACCTCGGGCCTCCTTGCAAACCCCAGCAGGGGCACTTGGATGTTGGCTTGCCTTGCAACAAAGGATGGAGAAGCTGTTTTTGGACTACAGCTCCCATCATCCATGACCACTGGCCATGATAGATGGGGCAGATGGAAGTTAACAGTTCCACAATATATGGAGGATCTGATGCTCTCTATCCCTGCCTTGTTGTAAGCAAAAGCATAAATGAAATTCTTGCATCACTCTGAAGTGCAATATAAATATGATTATGTTATTATTAAAATGCAGGCACCATGTGCGACAATTTGGCACCTGACCTAAACCACTTCTCCCTAGTTGTGCAGGAAGGCCTTAACAAGGTCTAGAGTTATATATATTACAGTGGAACCTCAGTTTATGAACACCTCGGTTTACGAATTTTCGGTTTACGAACACTATGGACCCATCTGGAACTGATTAATTCACTTTCCATTACTTTCAATGGGAAAGTTCGCTTCAGTTTATGAACGCTTCAGTTTATGAACAGACTTCCGGAACCAATTACACCCATGCTTCGGGTTAAGTACGCTTCAGGTTGAATACTCCGCGGACCCGTCTGGAACAGATTAATCCACTTTCCATTACTTTCAATGGGAAAGTTCAGTTTATGAACGCTTCAGTTTAAGTACTCCGCGGACCACCTGGAACAGATTAATCCACTTTCCATTACTTTCAATGGGAAAGTTCGCTTCAGTTTATGAACAGACTTCCGGAACCAATTGTGTTCATAAACCGAGGTACCACTGTATATATATATATTATTAATATCTATCATGTATGTATGTATGTATGTATGTATGTATGTATGTATGTATCTATCTATCTATCTATCTATCTATCTATCTATCTATCTATCTATCTATTAATGTTGGCTCAATCTGCAAGAAATGTTCCTATATAATCAAACAGTATCAGACTTTTCTAACAAACTCCATTTGCAACAGGGCTGACAAAACGGTCCAGCAGGCTGGAAAGGGAGGAAAGCAACTGCGAAATTTTCTCATTAACAACACCAACATCGCCGATCACCAAAGCAAGAACCACAACCCCCAAAACCAGGAAGGCGACAACTCACCGTATTGTGGCAGCAGCGGCCGCACCTCAGCTGTTCTATTGGAGGCCTTTTTACCCACCCAGACGTCCCGCTTTCTATCATGCTTTCGTTCCCTTTAACAGACATGCCCGTCATTATTACCCCTTGTGGAATGGCAAATCCCAAAGTGAGGACTCCTCGGAAGAGAAGTGAAGGAAAGGAGACACACAACAGAGCAAAGGACTCCCTGTGGGATCGAGCAGTACTTACTCCGGACCCCCCCCCCCAAGCCACAACAGAGAACACTTTAACGAATTTAAATCCTGGACTTAAGCCAGCAAACAGGTTAGCAGAAAAGGGCAAATCTGCAGGTGGACTTGCTCAGTTTCTGAATCTGAGATAAAGATCTACTTGTGAACAGGTAGGTGAGCAAGATTCCTTTGGGATAGAGCTGGAAAAAGGTTCTTGGTAGCAAATGGTTGTTTCTCCCAGAAATCTGAAATTCTATAAGGAAACTAGCTGGGATTCTGTAAGGTTTGATCTCTGGTAAAGGAGCAAATAGAATGAGTTTGGTTTTTCGCTACCGGCTTCTCTTGTGCTGAATTTCACCAATTATGCCCCCTGGTTTTGCCCAGTTTCAGAATTTCTGAAATCAGGAGTTGGAAATGAGACCACAACCATCTATTTGAGGCTTGGGTTTGCATACATGGGCAAGTCCTTGCCAGAGGAAGAACTGAGATTCTTGTCCAAACCTATCGGGACATTTAGACACTGTATCATTACCGTACGCGGAAATAGTCTTTTGAAAATACTTGCGGTTTTGAAATCTACACATTCTTACAGCCTGTATCATGTAGAGCTGATGTCGAACCAGCTACTGTCAAATCACCGTGCTGCGTATTCTAACAGAACGGACTGCAAGCTGCTCAAATAAATGGATTCTCTTCCTTTAGCAACACGGGTTCTTTCGGATAAATTATCCAAATAGTGATCAAAGCCAGACAGAAATTTGATTAAGGCTTTTATTTACAAGAATGAGATGTACATGTCTGAACATTGCAAAGCCACAGCGCTCAGAAATTACAGGTTATTAAGCAAGCATTGAAATCAAAATGGTATTTTTGTGGTAACACTTTTGAGGGGAGAGGTATATATTTGTATAAAGATGATGCTATTTCTTGTCACCCTGGAGAGGGTTCAGGTGTAGAATAAGCACATCTTACAATCCACAAAGGAGTTAAACAGAATATACTGAAGGTTTCACCATGAATTCCTGACAGACGTTTCACCTGGCAAAGGAAGTTTCCTCCCACTCCACAAGGAAGGCAGAGTATTTCTGGCACAAATAGTATTGATTTTATTAGCTATAAGCTGTAACGGCAGCATCAAAAACAAACATCCAGCACATGTAAAAAGCATGTTGCCATCAGTAATTTTAAAAAACAACAACAACAACCTGGAAACAAAATTAAGTATAAAAACGTCCCTGTGATAGGAGACTGCATTTAAAAATATACACCGATTTTAATAGACCAGCGAGAAATGTTTTCCAAAGTAAGAGGCAATAGCTCGTGTCAGTTAAAGGGGGAAGGACTGAAGATAACACTTCCTAGAAGGTAGGAAACATGCTAGTACTTAGCATTTGCCTCTATTTGTTCTTAGCATTGCACAAATAATCTGGTTACAATCCTACTAAGTAGTTCATTATTATTACCCCATATTGCGGATGGAAGCTGAGTGGTTTGCCTCAAACGATCTAGCGAGTTCATGTCAGAGGTGGGATATGAACGGGGTTTTTGTGGCATCAGTCGTCCTAGTCCTACTACAGCAGCTCTTTATCCACCCCAAACATTATTTAGCCCCCATTTTTTCATCATTCTAGTTTCCCTAGGTGTAGTTTCCATACAGACTCAATCAGGGCTATCTTAAGCATAGGCGGTGCCAGGGTACAAAGATCTGCCCCCCCCCTGTTGCCCAGTCCCAGGCATGCAGGAGGGCAGAGCTAGCTGGCTGCCTCAGCTTGAGGCGCAGAGCTGCCTGCAAAAGAGCCCACCATGGAGCTAAACTCTTGAGTCTTCCCCAGACTCATCACTTGGGTCCCGGACTTTCGGCATGGCGCCCCTGAGAGCCTGGCGCCCAGGTGCCCCGCACCCCTAGCGCCTATGGGTAAGACGGCCCTGGACTCCATTAATTTCTCCTACTTGTTCTTGCCCACTGCTAACTTGGAATGTTTAGAGATTCAGGAGCAATGGTTCCCCCTTCTATTTCAGCTCCTAAAATATTGACCCAAACCTTTGTCATACTCGAGTCCTTGCTCATACTTCAACCCCATCTCTAATTATACCCAGCATAATTGTTGGATTTTCCTACCCTAGTCCTTATTATTGGCTACTGGTTTGGGCTGCCGTTCTGTGTTCACATTTAGCTTAAACCCACTGAGCAGGGTTCGTCTTACCTTCACATCACCACACTTTTGACAAAGCTGGCAAGGTTGAAAGAGAGTGAGTTGCCCAAAGTCCATTTTCTTCGAAAAAATGGGCTGCTGATAATTATGAGCAGTGGTGTGTTTTTTTTCTGGGGGTACGCAGGGGTACGCATACCCCTAAACATTTCGTGAATCTAAGTTTGGCCTCATTGAGGGGCAGTATTTCAATATGAGTAGGAAAATGAGAGTACCCCTAAACATTTTTTCCCAGGAAAAAAAGCATTGCTTATGAGTGCAAATTGTTGATTAAAATGTTGGTCACATGTTGAACATGCGACTTGTGCAACCCTTACTTTTGGTAAAGCAATTGCATTCAACCAGCATAATTATCAACCACGCTGGCACTCTGGGTACCATTCTTGCAATATGCCTAATAAACAAACCTCGACATGCATTATTCAAATTTCCCTGTCACGTCTGAAGGAATGCCCATTATAGCAAAACAATAGTTCTTGGTGGGAAAAGCCTATGGACACTGACACAGAGATCAAAGTTACTTTATAAAACCAAATGCTGCTGCAGATTCGTAGATCGTTTAAGATTTGCAAGGAAAAGTGAATTTGTTAACGGAGACAATTACTCTAAGACCGGCACCCCCAAACTGCGGCCCTCCAGATGTTTTGGCCTACAACTCCCATGATCCCTAGCTAACAGTACCAGTGGTTGGGGAAGATGGGAACTGTTGTCCAAAACATCTGGGGGGCCGAAGTTTGGGGATGCCTGCTCTAAGAGGACAAAATAAAGTAGCAGAAATATGGAACAAGGGACATATTGTGTGGTGATATGAGCTTTCCGGTCAGCTAACCCAAGCCATAGAATCATGGAGTTGGAAGAGACCACAAGGGCCATCCAGTTCAACCCCCTGCCAAGCATATTTGTTTCAATTCTACCAAGAGCGGCCAATCAGGAGGCAGGGCGGTATTTGCAGCAATTATGTTAAGAAAGCTGGGTTTATGACTTGGCCGCACCACGATAGTCCTTGTTTATTATTTTAAAATGTTATTTTCATCCTATCTTTTCAATATAACAGTTGGGAGCATACTGTTAACAATGTAATACTGAGAACAAATGAGGTACGATTTTATTTTTCCAAATTTGCTGCCTTGAAAGTAGTCGAGCAAGCGGCATCCATGTTTAAGATCCCAAGAAGCTTTAGAAAATAAAACACAGCTTGCTCATTTAAAGCTGCCCTCATTATCTGCATTGCCTGATGACTTGACTGCATAGCAATATGATCCACGTGTTTTTGTGTTTCTCTTAAAAGTGGAGACCAGATCACTCCAACAGGAAACACAAATGACATTTCTGTACTGTAAAAATGTATTGGTTTTATACCAGTTTAGCTGTCATGGCTTCCCCCAAAGAACCTGGGAACTGCAGCGTGTGGACAGCGTTGAAAATTCTCTCTAAAGAATTCCAGTTCCCAATATCTGGTGGCGAGAAGGAGTCACTATCAAACCAGTTTAAATCTGTGTTGTAGATATAAAATGCTACATGTTCTGTTAGTGTTGTCCCACCAATGTACACAGTGCTTTATAGCGTCACATATCTATACACTTAAAACGTCAACAGTGCCCAGAGCTTGCAAATGTGCAAAGAAGGGTGAGCTACAAAGCAAAGCACTTGCAGATACAGATTATTTACAGACAAGAGTTTTCCAACTTCTTGGATGAGGTTTCTCAGATAAGCTCTTTAGAAAGGCCTCTTGTCAATTCACATTATCCGGGATGGGATGGGATGGGGCGGGGGGGGGGGTATACATTCACCAGAACTCAAGGAGAATGTGCACACAATCCAGCCATAAAGGGGGAGCTCTGCACATTTCCTGGTCAATAATACATAATCTCCAACAGGCCTTGGGAAATGTGCATACAGTATAATCAACTGAATTTTCATATGTTCTTCAGCCATCATGCATAATCTCTAACAGGCTTTGGGGGAAGTGAATATCTCAAATGCGTTTTGCGCATTCGCTGAAATATAAACACATTATCCAGTCAGCATGCAGGGTCTCCAAGAAGCATGAGCTATAAAGCCTTAAAAGGCTCAAACCTGGCATACCTCAAGGATCGCCTCTCCCCATATGAACCTACCCAGACCCTGAGATCATCCTCTGAGGCCCTTCGTGTGCCTCCACGAGAGGTCTGGAGGGTTGCAACATGAGAACGGGCCTTTTCTGCAGTGGCTCCCCCGCTTGTGGAATACTCTCCCCAAGGTCGCTGAGCTGTTGTCTTCGTCACATATCTTTAGGCGCTAGGCAGAAACATCCCTCTTCTCCCAGGCCTTAGCCAATCTATGGCCTTTTAAATTATGGCGGGGGGTATTTTTTTTGCTTGCTACTGCTACCTATTTTTGTGTTTTTATATTGTAAACCACCGCTGTGATCCTCAGATGAAGCGTGGTATAGAAATTCAATAATAAATAATAATAATAAATAACAAAATGCCTTTCCTCCCTACCTCTCTTGTTCAGAAGTGTGTAATCTGCACCCTGAAGTGTAATTTGGTGTGTAATCTGGCCCCCTGTCTAATCTTACACTCTTACAATCGTACCCTTCCACTGAGCAACAAGGAGGGGTGGGGCTCCAGCTAAATATTAACCCCCCCGAAAGTCCAGCTCTCTTTTCAGCACAGCTTCTAAACCAGGCATCCCCAAACTGCGGCCCTCCAGATGTTTTGGCCTACAACTCCCATGATCCCTAGCTAACAGGACCAGTGGTCAGGGATGATGGGAATTGTACTCCAAAACATCTGGAGGGCCGAAGTTTGGGGATGCCAGTTCTAAACCTTCCCTCCCCTTTCACAATTCTGATGGAAATATCTCCCCACCCCCATGCTGCTATTAAGAAAAGGCATGTTGGAAGATTATGCATACTGACCAGGAAATGTGCACAATTCCCTCTACAGTCATACCTCGGTTTGAGAACACTCCGGTTTGAGTACTTTCGGTTTAAGTACTCTGCGGACCTGGAAGTGTTTATGTCCGGGTTCCGTGGTGCGTGCATAATCGATCTGCGCAGCACACGCATGAGCAGAGGTGATCTGCGCGGTTCAGGCATGTGCAGAAGCGCTCTGCACACAAGCGGAAATGATGCTTGGATTAAGTACTTTTCGGGGAGCGAATGGCTCCCTGGAACAAATTGAGTACTTAAACTGAGGTACCACTGTATATGGCTGGATTATGTGCACACGAATGACATTTATTTCAATTTACACAAAAATATCCACAAGAAAAATATCAGGGCCAGGAGAAAATAGTCATCATGCTTGAGCTACAAGCCTAGGATGAATGAAGGGGGAAATGAGGAACAAGGGCAACTCCATAACTTCTAAGAAGTCGACAAGAAGTGATATGATGTTTTTGTTGAGTTTAATCTATGCAATCCTACCAGGAAACATAGATGTACGTATACAGAACTGCTACAGAAGATTTCAGGTACTCTTACAATCTGAGCAGCAACGCTGTATACACATCTTATTATGGTTAGTGGGGACCAGAGGAGAACTGCTTGGAAGTACAGGTAATCTGTTTTGTAGCCACCACACGCGCAAGTCAGCATTGACAACAGTTGAAATGCTTTCTTTCCTTTAGAGATTGCAAAAACTATATTACCTAACATTGCAGCATCATGGAAGCTGTTTCTGACAAAGCTACTCCTGTACTATTGGCCTCACGGATGACTATAGCTATACTGCAGGTATGAAATATTCATTTCTCGTAAGATGAAAGAGGAATTTGCAAAGGCCGTTTTAATATTACTGAGTTCTTAGGGCTTTGATCTGCACATTATGCAGAAAGGGAGTTTGCTGTACAGTGGTACCTCGACTTACGAAAGACTCGACAACCAAATTTTTCGACTTACAAATGGGGATAATGGCCGCGCGCCTACGAATGTCTCGACATCCGAAAGGAAACCGCGGTGGTTTTACATAGGGATTTTTCGACTTACGGATTTTTAGATAGGGTTGCTTTGACTTAAGAATTTTTCCGTTTCCCGTGTATTCCTATGGGAAATCGCGTTTCCAATGGCGTTTTTCGACTTACGAGTTTTTTGACCTACGAAGGCGCCTTCGGAACGGATTAAATTCGTAAGTTGAGGTACCACTGTATATGCAGTGGGATTATAGAATGGAAAGCTCCACCAAGCAAGAAAAACACGTTTGCAAAACACAAAAGCAGACACCCGTGAGGGAGTTGGGGCAGGAAATCTCTGCCCAGCACATCATGCTCAGCAGTTTACAAACACACATTTCCACGTCTCACTTGACAACATTTGCATGTGATGAAAGATTCTTTCCTGGAGAAAGTGTTAACGAGTTCTAGGGAGTCGTTCAAGTACTGAAGCGCTTCACATTTGTGCTAGGATTCTGAAAAAATAGCTACGTTGCTCCCAGACCTCTTCTGGAAAAAGACGCTGGGCTTAAAACTCTTAAAAGCCTGACTCTGCCATGACTGGTATCGTTTCCCCCAGACTCACTGAAATAATTCATGACGTTTTATATACATTATACTTTAAAGGGAGCTGTAGTCTTGTAGCACCTTGGCAACTGTAAAGAAACTGGGAATCTTTGTTTCCTTTTGCTGCCATTACCTAGAATGTGGTGAAAACACACGCCCCACCCCCTGCTCCCATGTATATCCTCCTCAAAGGGATTCCGCACTTCCCAAAAGGCAACAGGGGTGTAGAAGCACTGCAGACACTTGCAGGATCGAGACCCTTCCGTCTCACTTGACGTTAATGCTCTACTCTGGGGAAAGTGGCTTCTGAAGCGTCTTGCAGAGATATTCCAGATACCTGCAAATTGAGTAAATTTTAATTGGGTTTCAATCAAACCACATCTGTCTGCGGCAACTGATATTCAGAGGTATTTTTTATAAACCACTTGGAGGCCCTCTTAAAATATTATCTCCCAATATGGAAGTGCCATACAAGATGGCTAACAGCCACTGATAGACCTACTCTCTAGATCAGGCATCCCCAAACTGCGGCCCTCCATATGTTTTGGCCTACAACTCCCATGATCCCTAGCTAAGAGGACCAGTGGTCGGGGAAGTTGGAAATTGTAGTCCAAAACATCTGGAGGTCCGAAGTTTGGGGATGCCTGCTCTAGATCATGGGTAGGCAAACTAAGGCCCGGGAGCCAGATCCGGCCCAATCGCCTTCTAAATCCGGCCCACGGACGGTCCGGGAATCAGCTTGTTTTTACATGAGTAGAATGTGCCCTTTTATTTAAAATGCATCTCTGGGTTATATGTGGGGCATAGGAATTCGTTCACCACCCCAAAAAAGTCTGACCCCCACAAGGTCTGAGGGACAGTGGACTGGCCCCCTGCTGAAAAAGTTTGCTGACCCCTGCTCTAGATGGATGAGAGACAGGGAAATGTTGGTCTCCCAGGGTGAGAGGCTGGGTGGGTAGCTCTGTGGGTGGCAAGAGCTAATACGGGAATTACTTTGGAGAGAGGACTTAATTTTCTACTTATTTGGCATGTATTTTTTATAGCTGCTGTTTTACTGTATTATGGAAATTTTAAAATAAAAATCTCATTCTAAAAACAAAAGGACAGACCTACTCCCTGTGAATTAAAACTTATTTTACATAACCCCCTTTTAAAACTTCCTAAGCTAATCACAAAGTTGGGAGGCAGCACGAGGGTCAGCAACCAACCCCCTGCAATGCAGGAATCCTTTTGCCAAACACACAGGGTCTTGAACCCCCAACCCTGAGATAAAGTGTCTCATGCTCTACCAACAGAGCTATCAAGGATCCCACATCTTGCTGTAGTGACTTTCAGTAATAATAGTAATAATAATAATAATAATAATAATAATAATAATAATAATAATAATAATTTATTATTTATACCCCGCCCATCTGGCTGGGTTTCCCCAACTACTCTGGGTGGCTTCCAACAAAATACAGGTATTAAAATATTTTGAGGTCAAGGTAGAGGGTGGCCACTCCCCTGGCAGGGACACCCACCTAGGAGTTGAACCGGAAGCTGTGGCACTCGCTCACCTGCTGGCTCCACCTGGAAGGCCAGGTAAGCGGGAAAGGTCCCGACTCCCCACATGCCTTGCAGCAGGGGGGGGGGACATTTCCACCCAGAGGGCTGCATTCTCTCCTGAGCATCCTTTGGGCCCCACATGCCTGAGGCAAAAAGGGCGTGGAGCAACAAATGCGAAATTTACCACCGTACAGCGGCAGAGTTTAGAGGCACATTCCAGCCAGGCAAAATGCAGCTGAGGGGGGTGCAGAGCAGGGCCAGTGAGAGGTGTGGCCTGGGAAGAGGTGGTGCGGCTGAGGAGAGTCCCAAAAGCCTGTTTTTGCAATTTGGCCTTTGTGGCACTGGCGGAAGAAGGAGGGCGTGGGGGGTGCGGTCCGCCCTGGATGTTATGGAGTGACATCGTCGCCCCACCCCCTGGGACGCTCACCACGGGTGGCGCCCCCTGGACACTAGCCCCGCCCCTGCAAGAGGCTAGCCCCGCCCCTGGGTGCACACCATGTGCACCGCTCCGAGTGCCGGAGCAGCTGGCTCCGCCTCTGCTCTGTGGTAGCCCATTTGGTGGGCTACATGGAAGCCTGCTATGTGGAATCTGTACTCACACTAACAGAAAGGTAGGACCTGTTGCTTTCTAAAAGGCAGGGCAAGGAGAACGAACGCTGGCATATCAAAACACTACAAAATCGCCGTCTCTTTTCCCAAGACTTCAGTGGAGTCTCGAAGCAGGGGTTTCCAAGAAGCCAACAGGAGTCACATGGCACAAGGGCCAACTAGGCTCAACCTGGACCTCTGTTGTTTGGGCACTTCTCTAAGGCATGGACTGCAGAGATAGGCACCTTACAGAGACGACTTACTAGCTCAATAGCTGGAGACTTAACCTCTTTCCCAAACTCTTGAGCGACTTAGTACCTGGTGCAGGGTGAGGCTCGGGTTCTGAAGATCTATTGTGGCGAGAGACGGCATGCGAGACTCGGAAACCATTTTGTTTTCTTTCTTCAGAAATCTGGAATTCCGAGCTATGAAAGGAGGCAACACAATTTGTTTTCACATAATCTTATCGTCATTCTTTTCTTGCGAAAGTCGTTTCTTCTTCCTGTGGCTCGCAGCGTAACACATGTTTTTCTTTTGATTTGGCTTACGCAAACATTAAAAGCTATTTTGATATTTACGTGTGTTTCTCTGAACGTGGTTCATGTCTGCTTAGCTGGTTCGCCCCCACCCCACTTTGCCCCCGTTTCCACGCCCTTTTTTTTGGTAGAAGTTTGACCACAAAAGGCAGGGATGGGAAAACCTGGACTAAAGATGAAGCATGATTCCTCACAACTGCTGTACAAGCCAATGGGTGGATCATTATGGGATGAGCATTTGTACACATGCATTATTTAGCGCATTTTTGGAACGAACTTATCTGTGCAAGTTGGAAGCACATCAGTAATTCCAAAGTAATTCCAAGAACTATCTCAGGAATGTGAAACATTAAAGCTGAATCTAAGAACACGCTTTTCTCAGCTGCTTGTTCACAACTGGTTAAGGCAATGGCAAAACTTCATATACTTATATACGTACTTTTACTTTCTCATGGACAGTCTAATTTCATAAAGTTCATTCGTGGTTCATGTTTTTCCCATTTCTTTTTTTAAAAAAGACAGTGGTACCTTGGTTTTCGAAACAGCTTAGTTCACAAACAACTTGGAACCCGAATGCTGCAAAACCGGAAGTAGGTGTTCCGGTTTTCGAACTATTTTTCAGAAGCCGAGTATGCTCCATTTTGAGTCCCCCTATGTTTCCTGTTGCGCTGCTAATTTGTCCCATCCCCCCATTGTAATTCAAGCCTTCTGTTTCTGGTTGCAGTGTTCTGAGGCGATATTTGGAGCTTATATTTGGTGCTTTTGTTTTTGCTATTTATTTTGCGTTTTTTGCTTTGAGGCTTTTTCAGTTAATTTGTTTTTGAGACTGTGTGGATCCCAGTTCAGTTACTGATTATCCAGAAATGGATAAAAGCCCCCCATCAAGACAATGATTATCATCAGTGCAGGTAAGAAAAAAATTAATTTTAATTTTTATCATCTACAATACTGTTTTATTTTATAGTACAGTACATTGTTTATTGCTTTCATTTATGAATCAATGGTCTCGTAGGAGAGTAAAATTCATGTTAAATTTCTGTTTTAGGGGTTATTTTTAAAAGTCTCAAACGGGTTAATCCGTTTTGCATTACTTTGTATGGGAAAGTGTGCCTTGGTTTTGGAACGCTTAGGTTTTGGAACAGACTTCCACAACAGATTAAGTCTGAGAACCAAGGTACCACTGTATCATTGTTATTTAGCAGCTAGACCCCATAATTGGTTGAATGTCTATCATGAACTCTTACCGTCCACACCTTTGAGTTCGGGGAGATAGCCGTAGTTAAGCTCTGGCAAACGTACATCTGTTTTGGAAAACTCCCATCTTTTCTTGTTTGTCTGAAGCACGTTGTTTTCATTCGAGACCTGTTACCAAGCAGTTGATTGGCAAAAAACATGAAGAAAACGTTGCTTGAAACAAAAAACCAAAACCCTAATCCGTGGTCTACATTCAGTACTTTTTTTAAGGCCACTTTCCATAATGACCATTCCCCACATAAAAGGGGAGGCACATTCTGCGTGGTCGCATGCAGCCCCTTGGGATCTCTGGGGCAGCCCTGCAAGTTCGGAGGCCAGCACTGCCTTCCCGGGCTGGATACTGGTAGTCTCCGCCCATGCAGGTAGCTGTCCAATCCAGCTCGGGGAGGCGTGGCCGGGGGGGGGGGGTTGGCCAGGTAGGAGGAGGTAACCTTACCTTGAACACGGCTGAAGCAGAGTCATTCCTGGGAAGCAGTCGACGGCTCCAGAGCTTTCCCACCCTCCACTCCCAAAAAATTAATGCTTGCATTACAGGTTCTTTTCTTCCACAGGTGTACACGCACGCAGGCGCTGCTACGACAAGGCCGCTGTTGAAGGGCCGGAAAGGAATTTCCCCTGCATTGGCAGGTTTCGCAGCCGTGTGACACCGGCAGCCGTGTGACACCGGAAGTTGCGTCAACGTAACTTCCGGTGTCGCTTTGCCCTTCTATGGGCACCAAAATGGCCGCCGTCGGTTTCGAAAGTCGCTTGTACGCATGTCAGGAAGTGCGTCAACGCAACTTCCGGTGTCGCTCCGCCCATCTATGGGCACCAAAAATGGCCGCCGCTGACACCGGAAGTCGCGTCTATGCACTTCTGGACATGAGTAGATGCGACTTTTGAAGCTGGCGGCGGCCATTTTTGGTGCCCATAGAAGGGCAAATCGGAAAGAAAAAAAATGGCTGCCGGCAGGAGAAAATTACGGAGAAAAACGGGAGGCGAAGTGATACGGGGGACCATCGGGAAAAGGTAAGTAAAATCGGGGTTTTCCCGGAGAAAACGGGGTACTTGGCAGCTATGACAATAGTACAGGAGAGCAATCCAAAAGCCATCTTTGCTCTTCTAAAGACTCCAAAGATTTCCTCTGCGTAGGCAGATAGCAATCAGGGGAAGTTCCTGAAGGAATTCCTCTCCTATATCTATGAACCTCCTTTGTGTTAATTGTCATAGCCCAGATGCTCGGCATTGAGGGATGTCTGAGGGGCATCCTGATTGTCTTATCAAATGCTAATGTAAACTGTGTCTGGAACTATATAAAACTTACTAAATCCTCAGGGAAATCACACCTTGGCCTGCCTGAGCCACAGTAACCCCCCCTTATGTGTGATGTAATTACTGACTTTTTGTAGAGGGGATGCCCTCCTTTCTCCACACCAAAATGAAAACTCTTAAAAGAAAGGTTTTCTTCTTGGTTCTGGGTCTCTCTTGCCTCCTTGCCAGGAGGGGAGGGAACTCTTGTTGCAACAGAAAAATAAAGATCTGCCTTGCTTTCTCTGCATAGCTGTCAAGTTCTCCCTTTTTTTAAAGGGTAATTCCCTTATGCTGAACAGGCTTCCTCGCGAGAAAAGGGAAAACTTGACAGCTATGTTTCTCTGCATCCTGCCTCCATCCATTCATCTCTGACCCATCGTGGACTTAAAGGACTCAGTCCCTTGGGCAGCAAAAGCCAACCACCCCTATTGCCAACCATCATGCCCTTCAAGCAGAAAACGCATTAGGACATTAGCCAAGAATTGCAACACGACCAACTCCCAGACAAAGAGAAAGGAACTGAATTCAAACCTAGGACAGGCATTAAGAACAAGGCGTCCCGTGACAGGAGTCTCTGAAATATGCTTGCTCTCACTGGAGATTTTTTTTACAAAGAGCTTACCGATGCTGTCAAGTTGATGCTATAGTGTCCCACTGGTGATTTTTTCCCTTGCTTTATGAAAGGGTTGAGGTATCTTTTAGACTTCTCATCAATCCTGGAAATGCAACACACACAAAATCCAGAGAGGGTGTGAACACCTAAAATTATTTTTTAAAAAACCATTTCCAAACATTGCATCATGGCTAACAGACAGAACTATTTCTGGGCATGGCTGGGAAGCACACATCGTGCAGAAACGTTGCTGGAGCAAGAAGGTCTGCTTCATTACCTTGACGCCCATGGAAGAAATTAAATACTAGCCAGCAAGCCCAGGGCAGAGTTATGAAGACAAGGCCTCTGGCTCGGTTCAAAGAGCTGTGGGGCACCTAAAAGACTGGAAGATTTATCGTGGCATAAGCTGTTGTGGGCCACTTCCCTAAAAATCACACGGGTTCCTCAGCCCTCCACATCAAAGAGTGGAGCAGGATGGCTAGGAGTGAGGAAGACCTGTTAGAGGCCTTTAGAGGAGCAAAACAATGAGCTCCACTCTGAATCCAGCATTTACCAATCAAATCAAAAGTCGTATCTCGAGAATACCATCCTGTTTCCCCCGGTGGCCAGCCAGGTGCCTCTGGGAAGCCCATAAGCAGGAAGCTATAAGCTCAGAAGACTTACTTGGACTTAATTAGGCCACTTAATTAGCAAATGGAAGTTGTGTCAACATGCTTATTGCTGGCTTCCCACTCTAGCACAGTTAATGGGAAGAACTCACACATTAAAAAATCCACGATCGTGCACATGGGATACTAATAATAATAATAATAATTAATAATAATAATAATAATATATTATTATTTATACCCTGCCCACCTGGCTGGGTTTCCCCAGCCACTCTGGGCGGCTTCCAACAGAATATTAAAATACAATAGTCTGTTAAAAATTAAAAGCTTCCCTAAACAGGGCTGCCTTCAGATGGCCTCTAAAAGTCTGGTAGTTGTTTTTCTCTTTGACATCTGGTGGGAGGGCGTTCCACAGGGCGGGTGCCACTACCGAGAAGGCCCTCTGCCTGGTTCCCTGTAACTTGGCTTCTCGCAGCGAGGGAACTGCCAGAAGGCCCTCGGCACTGGACCTCAGTGTCCGGGCAGAATGAGAGACGCTCCTTCAGGTCTCCAGAGGTGGAGACGCTCCTTCAGGTATACTGGACTGAGGCCGTTTAGGGCTTTAAAGGTCAGCACCGACACTTTGAATTGTGCTCGGAAACGTACTGGGAGCCAATGTAGGTCTTTCAGGACCGGTGTTATGTGGTTTCGGCGGCTGCTCCCAATCACCAGTCTAGCTGCCGCATTCTGGATTAATTGTAGTTTCCGGGTCACCTTCAAAGGTAGCCCCACGTAGAGCGCATTGCAGTAGCCCAAGTAAGTACCTATTCAGGACATGTCCTATGGAAAACGGACCTAACTTTGTCCTAAAAAGGTATACTAAGGACTCAGAAATCCTGGACCCCAGAAAAGCCAACCAAAAGCCATGAATCACCGGGATTGATCCATTCACTTCAACAAAGCTGTGTCAAGCCCTGACTCAAATCTCACCTCAAGTCACAAATGTACTCAGTGGTTTTAGGACCAGCAAACTTCAGCCCTCGACCCCCCCATCCCCTTTCTGCAACTCAAGGATAATATATTAAGAAACACTGAAAGCATGCTGACTATTTTATCAGAGCACTGTAGAAAGTGCTAACCATTAAGGACTGTTTTGCACAACAATATCCTCTCGGCACCAACCATGCAGGTTGGTGCAGCCAATCACAGCTCCCTAACGAGCTACTGTGCTTGTTAAAACAGTTACATGGTTAGGCAAGTATAATCATTCTTGTATAATTATAAATGTAACGTGTGAAGTGGCTCTTAGCTTGGATTAGGCAAGATGCAAGGAAATCTGCAAGCTCAACATACAGTGACAGAACTATGCTAGAATGAAGGTGCTTTGCTATTTTACTGTACCTGTAATTATGCATTCCCAGTTTTGAACCCAAGCCAGGGTTTCCACCGATGCTGGAGGATATGGTGGAATAATTCTGTGTAATGGGAGGGATCACCGTGCCGGGATTTTTCACATAATCCAGGCTGCTACTGGAATCTTTCAAAGTTGTTGAAGGAATCGCCTTGACCTGCCCAGCTCCACTCTCATACAGGAAACTCGCATTTGAAGATCTGTCCAATTTCTCGGGGTCAACCTTGGACAACTTCATTCTGAACAGCTTGGAGTCTTTCAGTTTGGGCTCCACGCCGAAGTCCTGTTTCAAATCCAAGCATCATAGTGTTAAAAAAATGAGTGTCAGGTTGCTTGGGGAAAGCCCTGGAGAAGAGGGGACGGGGGACTCTGGGGAGGCCCGGACTTTCAGTCTCCATAACTGATACATGGGTCCAGAATGACTGGGGATAAGCTGATCAGGCGTAATCTGGTGAACTGGGTTCACATCTCCGCTCCTCCACATGCAGCTGCTGGGTGACCTTGGGCTAGTCACACTTCTCTGAAGTCTCTCAGCCCCATTCACCTCACAGAGTGTTTGTTGTGGGGGAGGAAGGAAAAGGAGATTGTTAGCCGTTTTGAGACTCCTTAGGGTAGTGATAAAGCGGGATATCAAATCCAAACTCTTCTTCTAAGGTTCCAAACATAAATCAAACATACAAGGCAAACACATACATAAGTATATAAACCACGTGTCTGAAATAGTACAGGAGAGCGATCCTGAAGCCCTTTTGACTCTCCCAAATTGACCTCAGATATTTCTCTGCAAGGAGAAAGGAAATGGGAAAGCCTCCCCATTGTCTTTTGCTTGCAAATCCTGTCTTTAGGGTATATTTGTGTATGAATAGGGCAAGCCTGTGACCTGCATTCAGTAACTAAAGAATTAACCATCAATCGGTTATGATTGATTGGGCTAAGGATTTGGGGCATAATATCATGTTGGAAGACTGGGAGCGGTTGTGGAAGAAAGGAATTAAATCTACTGCTTCTACAGTATTGAAAGAAAATATGATGAAAATGATGTATAGATGGTATCTAACACCGGTGAGGCTTGCTAAAATGTGCAGGAAGATTGGAAGAAATTTAAAAATTATTTGAAAAAATATTGTAAGATATAAGCTTTAGAAATCCAAGGGGAATATTTGTAGGTTTTCGGGGGTAAAGAGGGATTATATAAGTTAGTTATATGTTTTTTAGAAACAAAAGTTGATAATGTAGTAATAAGATTGGAATGAGAAAGGGTAAATACATGAAACCGTTAAAAGAATTGAAGAAATGAACCCAGAAGGTGAAAGATCGGAGGAAGTCACCCTAAAATGTAATTGAGACCATGTGAAAGATGAAAGGTGGATTTTTTTGTGTGTGTATGTTTGTATTTGTTTTGTATGTTTTCTTCATCTTTATCTTATAAAATAAAGAAAAAAATTATTTAAAAAATAGGTATCCTGGCAAACAGGATTTCTGCTGTAGACCCGCCTCCTTCTGTGATGTGTGTATGATGTTTTAGGGGGTGGTCTTGGGCTACAGGGTGGGCAATTTCAAAAGTCTATATAAGGGCTTGCGCACCATTGTTCAGGGTTCTCCTCCCTCCAGTGTGTGGTGAGTGGGGACCCTTTTGCAACAATTTAATAGAGCCTTACTAGCTGCTTTGCTTCTCTGAGTATAGCATCTAGATCAAGGGAAGTAATAGTACCACTGTATTCTGCTCTGGTCAGACCTCACCTGGAGTACTGTGTCCAGTTCTGGGCACCACAGTTCAAGAAGGATACTGACAAGCTGGAACGTGTCCAGAAGAGGGCAACCAAAATGGTCAAAGGCCTGGAAACGATGCCTTATGAGGAACGGCTTAGGGAGCTGGGTATGTTTAGCCTGGAGAAGAGAAGGTTAAGGGGTGATATGATAGCCATGTTCAAATATATAAAAGGATGCCATATAGAGGAGGGAGAAAGGTTGCTTTCTGCTGCTCCAGAGAAGCGGACACGGAGCAATGGATTCAAACTACAAGAAAGAAGATTCCACTTAAACATTAGGAAGAACTTCCTGACATTAAGAGCTGTTCGGCAGTGGAATTTGCTACCAAGGAGTGTGGTGGAGTCTCCTTCTTTGGAGGTCTTTAAGCAAAGGCTTGACAGGCATATATCAAGAATGCTTTGATGGTGTTTCCTGCTTGGCAGGGGGTTGGACTGGATGGCCCTTGTGGTCTCTTCCAACTCTATGATTCAATATTCTCTGGCTGGCCTCTGTTATTTTCTCCTGCCAATAAGGAACCCACTTAAGGACTCTATACGGGCTCTTGCATACCCCATAAGGGAAAAAGAGCAGATTTTTGCCCCCTTATAACAGTGTTTTTGCTAACGAAGAGTTAATTCCAACTTTGAACAGTGTGATTTACTGCCTGCTGGCTCTTTGACATCTATCTTGCATGGCATGAATTTGCTGGTGGCATTACCAACAATAATTCTTCCTAATCAGGAACTATCCTCCTTCCTTCTTGTTCTCCTCCATTCTCAGCGACTTTTAACTGAGAACTTCAGTAGAGACAAGACCAGGAGAGATGGTCTGATTCAGAACAAGGCATTACAGATAGGAATATGGAAGAATAAACCAAGTTCCACAAACCTGGATAACAAGCGTTTTCTTTTCGTCACCGGAATCATCTTTGTCTTTCCTGCTTATTTTCGATTTCTTGGGCAAAGGGTGGTCTCTTTCCTTCTGGATCTTTGCTTTAAGTTCCTGAGCGAACCTTTATTTTTAGTGTTTGAAGAAGAAGGGCACATGCACAAAATGAAACTTTTAAAAAATTAATTTCTCTGTGTACAGTGGTACCTCGACTTATGAACGACTCGACAACCGAATTTTTCGACTTACGAGTGGGGCAAATGGCCACACGCTTACGACCTGCACCCCCACAGTGCCACCTGCATCCCCTGAGATCCAGTATGTACCTTTAAAGCCCACTTGAAACACATTCTTCCCCTCGGGGAATTATGGGCACTCAGGGAGTTATAGGAAACCCTTAACCAACTGCAATGCCCCCAAATTCTCGGTACTGTTTCCTTTCAAGGCCCAGCTCCACTGAACAAGGAAAAGCCACACACCTTTCAGTGAAGGAATCTTTGTTGAACAGATCACACTGTAGCAGCTCAGTACAGGATGGCCTTTTGTCCGGATCAGTCTGCAGACATTGCTAGCATAAGATCAAAAATTTTCTTGTAAATACAGTGGAGGGGGGGGGGAGGAAAACCCCAAAGGTTGAATTTCATTGATATTTGCCAGGATCCAAAGAACAACACAACTACCGTATATTCCTGCGTATAAGACTTCTTTTAAACCCAGGAAAATCTTCTCAAAAGTCGGGGGTCGTCTTATACGTCGGGTCGTATTTCTTATACGGCGAGTATATCCCAAACTCTATATTTTAACTGGAAAAGTTGGGGGTCGTCTTAAACGCCCAGTCGTCATACGCTGGAATATACAGTAGTTCTGCACCCCCAAGGTTTCAGGCAAACCGTAGCTACTCTCCCCATACCACGTAACAAACGACGTTGGAAATGGTGAGGGCTTTTAAAAACAGTTTGCTATGTTATGGGGTTGTAAGGACATTGCAAAGGAAAAATCAGAGAAGTACTGGTCTGCTGACCAGGCAAGGACAGAAGGTTAGTGTCAGGGTTGTTGTGACTACTCTTGAGTAACGACCTTCCACATGCTTGTCTTTCAGAAGCTTTTATTAGTGCACATTATTTACAGGGTAACGAACTGCTGGATTCATGTCTACTCGCTCGAGTCAGATTCCTGCACTGCCCCCTCCGCGTTTTAGACCAACATAAAAGCCTCGGAACTGTGAAGCGCCTCCCTTTTCTCCTCCTCCTCAATTCCGGCGTCGGGGGGGGGGGAAGGGTCTCCGTTCTGACTGATTCCTGTCCTCTCTTTCCCCCTCCCTCTCTCCCTGCCTATGGAGCAGGGGCTCTTGGATGTTGCCAGAGGCCTGACACTCCCTTCCCGTTTCCTGACTCCCTCCATCAGACCCTTCGCTCTCGTGACTGCTGGGAGACGGGCTGCTTCGGATGAGGGAGGGCTGTTCTCTGTAAGCCCTCCCCCTTACAGTTAGGCTTCAGGTATTTATACCAAGCCTGGCTAATTTAGGGGCTTTATACTTCCTGCCAATCTCAGGGGCTGATACTGGGCAGTTGTATTCCTTTCTGTGTCTGAAAACGCCTCTAGCACCTGAACAAAGGCAATTCTGCATAGGCTGAGTGGGCTACGTCCCAATCTCAGCTCCCAGTTGAGATCCCACCAATCCATTTCCGTAGCTCATTATCAAGGGCTCCTGAAAACAAACAGAAGGTTGTGCCAACAGGAACAAAATGTAAAGCTAAGGAATCGGCAACACACCTACCTTAGCAAATTCTATGACGGCAACAGAGAGTTTGGGATATCGTTTTTCAAGAGGTTCGAGTTCCTTGACTTCAGGCAACCTCACTCCAGCAAAAAGAGGGTTTTTGTAGAACAACTCTTGGTGCCTTGGGATTAGGTTACCTGGAATTAATCATCATTTATAAGACTGTTCAGTTTTCAGAATGCAAAACTGCAAACAGTTTAAGCCAGATTATTTGATCCCCGAGTTTTCTGCGCTTGGCTTTGAACCTGGTGTTTCAATCTACTGTTTCCAATTACCTTGCTTTAGGATAACTGTGTAGTTCTTCTTTTATTTGCTTTTTTTATTTATTCTGTAAACCAACAGTGTGTGTCCTGGAGACAAACAGGTTGCTGCTGATAATAAATTACTCCTAATCGTGAATTTTTTATTACAAATCATAATCCAGTTGTGCTACATGGATCAGACCTACGGTATTGCGTTCTGCCATCCTTAATGACATGCAAAATCTCTTGCTGTCAACTCTGCACCTCATAGAAGGGCCATCTGGATTTACAACCTGGGACCAAGAAGAAGAGAAGAAGACTTTGGATTTGATATCCCGCTTTATCACTACCCGAAGGAGTCTCAAAGCGGCTAACAATCTCCTTTTCCCCTCCTCCCCCACAACAAACACTCTGTGAGGTGAGCGGGGCTGAGAGACTTCAAAGAAGTCTAGTCCAAGGTCGCCCAGCAGCTGCATGTGGAGGAGCGGAGACGCGAACCCGATTCCCCAGATTACGAATCTACCACTCTTAACCACTACACCACACTGGCTCCCAGTGTGGATTTAGGAATTGATCATCATAATCTCATCCAACAACGCTAGTATTTCAGGCTCTCTGAAGGTTCCAAAGCTCTGCTGACTGCATAGAGGAAAACAAGGGATGCTTTCTCACCCAAACATTTCATAATATGGTACAACTGGTCAATATCCGAGTCTCCGGGGAAAAGAGGCTCTCCAGTAAGCATTTCTGTTACCAGGCAGCCAATGGCCCACACATCAACAGCCCTGGGGAGGGAAAACAGGCACCATATTTAGAGGCAGCTCAGCCAAAAAATACATTTTACCACAATGACAGGTAGCTGTTGTGATTGGCTACACCTGAAGCAGCTTATATTCATTACGGCCGCGGCCCAGTATACCTGAAGGAGCATCTCCACCCCCATTTTGTTCTGCCTGGACACTGAGGTCCAGCTCTGAGGGCCTTCTGGCGGTTCCCTCACTAAGAGAAGTGAGGTTACAGGGAACCAGGCAGCAGGGGCGAACGAAGGCTAACCGACACCTGGGGCGGGGCAAACCGCCGCCTGCGCACGCGTGGCGACACTACGTAGGGCGCATGTGTGGCATCACTACATACAGCGCATGCGTATGACACCGCACATGCGTTGTATGTAGTGGTTTGCCACCAGCGCTGCTCAAATGTCGTACGGATGGTGGCAGGCTCCTCTGCTCACAGCTGCCGCCACGAATGGACGATCCTGCACATGTGGCTGCGGCAGTGCGATGGCTGCTCATGCCGCCGCGCCTGGTGGGTGGCGGGCCCAGCACCCCGCGGGGTGCCTTCTTGTCACCCCCACCTGGGGCGCACCCCCGCCCCCCCCTTGCGACGCCACTGCCTGGCAGAGGGCCTTCTCCGTGGTGGCACCCGCCCTGTGGAACGCCCTCCCACCAGATGTCAAGGAAATACACAACTACCTGACTTTTAGAAGACATCTGGAGGCAGCCCTGTTTAGGGAAGTTTTTAATGTTTGATGTTTTATTGTGTTTTTAATATCCTGTTGGGAGCCGCCCAGAGTGGCTGGGGAGGCCCGGCCAGATGGGAGAATAAGTAATAAATAATAATAGTAATAATAATAATAATTACAAGGATGGTGCCAAAAGCAGCCTCCCCACAGTGACCCAAACCTTGCTTTGGCTGCAATTTATCACCCACAGAGCTAGAACAGCAATAATTCTGTTGTTATTAATAATACAGTGGTACCTCGGTTTACAACCACAATTGGTTCCGGAAGTCTGTACTTAACCTGAAGCGTACTTAACCTGAAGCGAACTTTCCCATCAGAAGTAATGGAAAGTGGATTCATCCATTCCAGACAGGTACGTGGAGTACTTAAACTGAAAGTACTCAAACCGAAGCATACTTAAACCGAGGTATGACTGTAATAATGATCTATTCCTGAAAATGTAGGGGAAACCCAATACTGTATTCTACGATTCCTTACTTGCCGTATTTGATATCTCCAACCAGCAGCTCAGGAGCACGATACCATCGCGTTGCCACGTAATCTGTGTAAGCTTCGCCAGGGGCTGCCAGGGTTCGAGCAAATCCAAAATCGCAGAGTTTGATAATTCCAGAATAGGAGACCAATATATTCTCAGGTTTAATATCTCGGTGTATGATCTTAAAAACAAACCAACCATGAGTGTGTGTTTAGATTAGGCCAGGTTCTTTGCACTTAAGCGCCAAGGTGGCCGGCTAGTCCACATGAAAACATTCATTAATTTGATGACTGCAACATCAAGTGAGGATTTGCAATTACTGGCATAAAAACTCCATCTTTATCACATCACACACCATGCTTTAAATATATTAATGCAAATTGAAGCACACCAATAAAATCATAATAAAATTTTGCTACAACAAGGCAAAAAAGCTGAAGCAAATCCTTTTTATCCATTAACATGTATGGAATGAAGTAGAACTCCCTGCACTAAAAGGTCTGTCCACATAATTAGAAATATTGTTTCTCAGGCTTCCCGATTATGCAGAATGTTTTTAAAACACTGCGTTCCTGATCCTAGAAGCAGATTTTTTGAATGTTCAAGAAGAGGAGACCATGAAAACTGTTACCTTACATGAGCATAAAAGCTACATGCAAAAACATTCATATACTATCATCTATGCCTATTTTCCGGAGGAATCCATATTGTGCAATAAGTCATACTGCGTCTTAAATTACGAGGCCAAACAATTTGACAAAAAAGATGGCAAGATGTTTAAGAACCTCAGTTTGTTCTATTCCAAGGTCATCAGTCTAGACCAGGCATGGGCAAACTCGGCCCTCCAGAGGTTTTGGGACTACAACTCCCATCACCCCTAGCTAACAGGACCAGTGGTCAGGGATGATGGGAGTTGTAGTCCCAAAACATCTGGCGAGCCTGGTATGCCTATGCCTGGTCTAGACTGTAGTGAAAACCCCGAAATTACACCACAGCTGTGTCCGAAATTGTCAGAAATTCAAAAGCAAAGGTATTTTTGAGTAGACAAATTCGGCACATCTAGCAAACATTCTACCCAGCTAACGCTCAAAATTAGATTTGTCGCAATGATAATTCCAACTGTTAACTTGGGTAATTTGAACTAATTCTTACTACTGTGGCACACGTTTGAAACTTAAAGCTCCAATCCTTGAATCGATAAATCGGATGTGTTTGACCAAGAACAAACAGCACAGCAACACAAATAACTAAGCGGACGTAATAGCTTACTTACATTATGACCATGGCAAAATCCTATCGCCTTTATAATCTGAAATAAGTATTTCCGAACTCTATTGTAATCCAGGCCATTTGGAAACATCTCGAGATCATCAAGGACTGTGTGGTCCACGAATTCAAACACCAGATACCATCGTTTCTTCTTCTTACAGACTTCCAGCAGGTTCACCAAGTTCTCATGCCTTAATTGCTATCAGGAGACAGCAAATGCGTCACAAAACTACAGCATGCATCCAATAGCAGACAGGGTGTCTGAAAACACTCACCATAATTGCCTCTTGAACACATACAATGCTAAGGAAACAGAGAATAATATTTGCAGCCTGATCCTGTGCATGTTTACTTGGAGGCAAGTCCCTCTGTGTTCAATGGGGCTTAAAAAGTAAAGGTAAAGGGCCCCTGACAGTTAAGTCCAGTCGCAGACAACTCTGGGGTTGCGGCGCTCATCTCGCTTTACAGGCCGAGGCAGCTGGTGTTTGTCTGCAGACAGTTTTTCCAGGTCATGTGGCCAGCAGGACTTAGCCGCTTCTGAGGCAACGGAACACCGAAACCAGAGCAGTGCATGGAAATGCTGTTTACCGTCCCACCTATTTATCTACTTGCACTTTGACGTGCTTTTGAACTGCTAGGTTGGCAGGAGCTGGGACAGAGCAATGGGAGCCCACCCCGTCACGGGGATTCGAACCGCCGACCTTCTGGTTGACAAGCCCAAATAAACATGACAAAGAATTGCAGCTTTTGTTTTCACACAATGCTTTTTTAAAAATTATACTCAAAATGCTTGACATGCACATTGCTTCAGGAATCCTGACAACCACTCTCAAATACCAGTTCATTCCGCAGTACTAGAATTGCAACCTTTAATACATACAGCTAAATGTAATTGACAGAAGAGGTTGAAGGTGAAGAACTGCCCTGGTTCTGGTTGCTAACTTGTATAAGGGAATTTGGAAAGGGAAGCCCCCTTGGCATACCTGCCAAGTCCTGGACGGAAAAATCCGGGATCGGCAGCTGCGCGACACTGGAAGTTGCGTAGACGCAACTTCCGGTGGCGCTTTGCCCTTCTATGGGCACCAGAAAATGGCGGCGCCGGCGCCGGAAGTCGCCTCTAATCTACGCATGACAGGATACAGGTAAAAGCGACTTCCGGCGCCACCATTTTCTGGTGCCCATAGAAGGGCAAAGCGCCACCAGAAGTTGTGTCTACGCGTTTCCGGACACACGTAGAAACGACTTCCGGCGCCGCCGGCGCCATTTTCTGGTGCCCATAGAAGGGCAAAGCGGCACCAGAAAAATGGCCGCCGGCAGAAGCGGATTTAAGGGGGAATAACGGGATAATAACTGATACGGGAGACCGCCGGGAAACGGTAGGAAAAAAGGGGGGTTTCCCGGCGAAAACGGGACACTTGGCAGCTATGCCCCTTGGCCTAACAACGTTTAGAACATATTGGCTTCTTTGAATTTAATGCTAAGCAATACTATGGCTTAACATGAAGAAGCAAATGTGTGGGTACTCAAGAGCATGCAAGCCAAAGCTTATGACGGTTTGTCTCCCCCAGACAACCCACAAGCTGTAAGCCAAGAACAGACCTTGGTTACAACTTGTGGCTTGCTGGGAGTGAGACAAACCATGAGCCCAGGTTTTCATGTAACCCTAAGCCAAACCATGGCTTAGTTCTGGGTAGTGCTGCTGCAGCAAAGCATTGCACCAGATCTGGTACAAATGGAAGGGAATGCTAACCAACTTCCATCTTAACCACAGCAGTCAGTTTCAAAGTCTGATTAAGATTTTGGTTAGAAGGACCAATTAACCATGGTTAAGGTGAGCAGGGGGCGGGGGTTGTTCTGGAGAGTGGAGGTGTTAAGAAAAGGGAACACATAATCCCGTTCCCAATCTTTCAAGCACAGATTAGAATTTGTGTAGTGCCCAATATTCGCGCTACAATTGCCCAGACCATGTGGGAAGCTGTATCGCAGTGTTTCTCTCTTTTTTTATAACAATTTATTAGATTTTTCCAATTAAACACATTTAAAAACATTAAACAAAACAAACAAACATTCAATACAACACAATACATACATCACTCTTTTTACACTTCTCACAATCTCCTATTGGAAATACTCCGCCGAGTTTGACTTCCCTCCCTCCCCTCAATAGGTTTTCTAATCAATTCTTATCTCGCAGTTCCTTTATATCTAGTCCTTAAAGTCAATTCGTAGGATTTATTTCAAGCCTGCAAGTGTCTTTAAACTTCTACAGTTCTTTTCCATATATCACAGTGTTTCTCAACCTTTTTTGGGCCACGGCACACTTGTTCCGTGAAAAAAATCACCACCACCATTAAAAAAGTTAAAAAAATTAACTCTGTGCCGCCCTATATTATAATTATGACTGTAAGAAACACTTGCCAAATATTGCTTTCCGGCGGGTCAGTGTTGTGTATTGGCGGCCGCCAGGCTCGTTTGCACTGAGCTGTGGGAAAGAGGAGGAGAAATATTGCTTTCCGGCGGGTTAGCGCTGTATATTGGCGGCCGCCAGGCACGTGACAATGGAAATTGCTCTTCTCGTCGCCGCACTAGTGTGCCGCGGAACAGCGGTTGAGAAACGCTGCTGTATCGAATAAAATCTTACCATGTGGAGTTACAGAAACCAGCAGCACCCACCCGCAAAGTTGCCTAAATGTATAAAATCAGAGCTGAGCTGCAGAATGAATGCAGATAAAATGCGTTCCCAGAACAACGTTGCGCCGGCTTGTCAAGTCCCATTCAAAAATACCTCCTATGGAAGTTATTTCTTAAAAATAAAAAACATTTTAAAAAATTCCCCTACGGAAATTATTTCTTTTTTTAAAAAAAAAGCACATTACTGTTATATAATGCAGTTAGATATTGGCAATTGTTCTGTGCGAACCTGACTTTGACTGTGAGTATTCAAAGCCAGGTAACTTATACTGATTAAAGAAAAGAGCTACGCCTCTCTGAAGATCCCCAGGGTAAGCTCACCTTGAGAAGCTTGATTTCTCTCATGGCGATTTTTTTAACCATTTTGTCATCCTCGCTTTCCAAAAACTTCTTGACCGCAACGACTCTGCCGTTCTCCTTGTTCCGGCATTTCATCACCATTCCATAGCTTCCTTCTCCCACCAGCCCAAGGATCTCATACTTTTCCATTTGGATTCAAGCAGATGATGAATCGCTTGGCTACGAGAGAGAAATCAGCGTCACCGTGCACACAACGAAGCCACTCGTTATGCTTTTTTAAAATGAGGGCAGCTTGCCTTGCACACAACAACAGGATGTTTGAAAAACACAGTCCAAAAGCTGCCTCCGGTAAGCAGAAATTTAATTCAGGCAACCAACTGGGATAGCCTCCGGTACGCCTCCATCGCAGGAGGAACGCTTTTTCTTTTTTTCTTTATTAATAAATTTAATTTAAGATTCGACAATAACAATAAATCAATTTGCTATTCGCTACCGTTGGCCATCTGTTAACAAACTACAAAACATCGCTTTGAATTACCGTAGTCAACTTTTCATATTTAACTTTGTCTCTTTCTTAGCAGATAAGAAAGAAAAGAGACTAAAGGGGAGAGAGGAAGAGAAAAAGGAGGGAGAGAAAGAAAAGGAAAAGGGAAAAGTGAGAAGAGAAGAAAAGGAAGAAAAAGGAAAAAAGAAAAGAATAAAAAAGAATAAAAAAATACATTTAACTTCCGATTAGACTCATTGTATTATTATTTCTATTGTTCTTTCACACACAGTTCCAAATTACTACCGTATATTGCATTTCTTTGTTTTTAACAAATAACTAAAACATTATATTTCTTGTTTTACAAGAATCATTCTAGTTCTGCCAGGAGATATTTATTATTACAATAGTTTTCCAGGTATTCTTTAAAGATTTTCCATTCCTTCTGTACTTTCAGTTTTGGATATCCTCTGACTCTCCCTGTCATCGTAGCCAACTGCAGATATTCTATCATTTGGACCTGCCACTCATTTATCGTAGGTGTTTTATCACTTTTCCAGTTTCAGGAATGCTTTTTCAAAAAGTCAATGCCAACACAAGAAGGAAGAGATTTGCCTCTTTTAAAAGATGCTAGGTTTCTGTGCTATGCTGGAGAGGAGATCGAACAAGCATCATCTCACGGTCCCTTTCTTTCCCCTTTGTGATCACACCCACCCCAACTTCCTTCGGGAAGAGGATCCACTTTCTTTGCCTCCATTTTGCAGGGGGCGAGAAAGCCAAGCCTTGCTGGTTCAGAGACACAATGGTTGGCTAGCTGAGACCAACTTACATTTGTCACCCTTGTAAACATGTCTGACTTGCAATGTGAATGGTTGCCTTAGCAAGCTAACTGCCTGTTTCTAAAAGATTTTTTTTCCTTTTAAGGCTGAAAAGTGGATTATAATAGTATTAATTGTTAACTTTACACCCCACCCTTCCTCTCAAAGGAGCTCAGGGACGCATATATGGGTCACAAGCGTGCAGCGGATGTTGGCACCCCTACAATTTTGGCGCCTGTGACAGAAAATGTGTTCCATTTGCTACCTGTCCAATATCCCTTTTCAATGCCTTAGCACAGGGGTCAGCAAACTTTTTCAGCAGGGGGCCGGTCCACTGTCCCTCAGACCTTGGGGGGGGGGGGCGGACTATATTTTGAAAAAAAATAATGAATGAATTCCTATGCATTTTAAATAAAAGGACACATTCTACTCATGTAAAAACACCAGGCAGGTCCCACAAATAACCAGAGATGCATTTTAAATAAAAGAACACATTCTACTCATATAAAAACATGCTGATTCCCGAACCGTCCACGGGCCGGATTTAGAAGGCAATTGGGCTGCATCCGGCCCCCGGGCCTTAGTTTGGGTAGTTTGGGGACCCCTGCCTTAGCAATTGAGACAACCATTTGAACTGTTATATAACAGAATATAAAAGGAGAGGCGGGGAATACAATGATTATTTAATACAATGGACATGCCATGGACCACATGAATGAAGCTTACAGACCACAGTTTGGGAACCCTTGGTTTTATATTATTTCAAGCAAATCACATTGTCGAAAGAGTACACAGAAAAGGAAGGGAACCGTTGCCATTCCAAGTTCCCTAGCCTGTTCACTCTTGGCCCTAGCTGACCACCTTGAAGCCAATTAGTATTTCAAATCTGATGCCTGTCGCCATTTTTTATATTTATTTAGGAACTTATACCCTTCCCTTTTCAAGACAAAACACATGAATGGCAGCCTACAATTAAAACTGTCAACAATAACTCATAAAGGTACAAAACAGCAGCATAAAAACAATTTCCGCAGACAACTTGAAACACACGGTTCATACTTACTATTAAAACAGCAATGCAGCAGGTATGTATGGAAAAAATCTTTAACCCAACAAGAGCAGGGGTGCATCTCCAATCTTTTCCCCTGCTTTCCAACAACACTACGAGACAGCACAAATACACTATCACCTTGCAGCAGCTGATCGGCAAATCCTTCATAAAATAAAATAAAAAATATTTATATAAGCTGCTTTCCAAAGTAGCTTAGACACAGTGCATAAAATTTAGTAATCGGCTGTGCTTTTTTTTGTCCGTATAGTTAAAGCTATGGTTTTCCCAGTAGTGATGTATGGAAGTGAGAGCTGGACCATAAAGAAGGCTGATTGCCAAAGAATTGATGGACTGCAAGAAGATCAAACCTATCCATTCTGAAGGAAATCAGCCCTGAGTGCTCCCTGGAAGGACAGATCCTGAAGCTGAGGCTCCAATACTTTGGCCACCTCATGAGAAGAGAAGAATCCTTGGGAAAGACCCTGATGTTGGGAAAGATGGAGGGCACAAGGAGAAGGGGACGACAGAGGACGAGATGGTTGGACAGTGTTCTCGAAGCTACGAACATGAGTTTGACCAATGCAGTGCAAGACAGGAGTGCCTGGCGTGCTCTGGTCCATGGGGTCACGAAGAGTCGGACACGACTAAACAACAAGTGCTTTTTTTTCTAGGGGTATTCAATGGTAAACAGAATCAGCACCATTTTTCACCCAAATTTTAAAAGTATGGCACTTTGCTGGCTTAAAAAAAAAGCACCTGTAGCAAGATTATAAAAATTATAATTATAATCCATCTAGTCCAGCCCCCTGTAATGCAAGAATCTTTTGCGCAACGTGGGGCTTCGAAACCATAACCCTGAGATTCTGAGTCTTATGCTCTACCAGCTGGGCTATCTGAATAGTCCTGCAGCATCCTCTGGAATTGTCCTATTAGGCTTGATCCAAACAAGAACTACACAAATCTTACAGGTTGTACATGACCAGTCCTCTTTTTCACCTGGCCTCCTTAAGGAGCTGGCAGTGCCTGTGGTTCCCTGTTTGTCCCTTCTTCTCTGTACCATTGCACCTTCCATTCACCTGCCCCTGGACCCAGGGCCAGCCCAAGACATTTTGGCACCTGAGGGGAACCACAAAAAACAGCCCCCTCTCTCCTCACCAGGGCAAAAGGAGTGAGGGAAGGAAGGAGGAACAAAGATGGAAGGAAGCAACTGCGAAGATAGCTCAGTCAGTAGAGAGGCACACTCTTAATCTCAGGGCCGCGGGTTCGAGCCCCATGTTGGGCAGAAGATTCCTGCATTGCAGAGGGTTGAGCTAAATGACCCCTGGGACCCATTCCAAGTCTACCATTCTATTATCTATGCCAGGATCTGCTGGCCCTGTAGAGAGGCCCGATGTGGTGGCCTCAGCCGGCCCTTGCCCCTTGGATCTTTGGGCAGCGCATCCAAGGGGCGATCCAGCCCCTTTGCGCCCGATCCTGGGCAGAGATGGCAGGAGACTCTCCTGGCAGCGTCTCCGACGTGCGAGGAAGGGAAGCGGCTGCGAGGCACAGCCACCGCTCCCCCTCCTCCCTCCCCTTTCCTTTGGGGTGGCAGTGGCACAGGCGGGAGGATTGGCATACTGTCGAACCTAAGTGCCGACTCCCTGGCGCCCTGGGTGCCCGAGCACCCACAAAATTCCCCATGAAGGAGCTGGGCAGCACCCACAGATGTCGGTGCCAGGGCCATGCTCCCTGCATGGCACCCACAGCCCCGGGCACCCATGGTCGCGGGGCCAAGCTGGCACTCCTGCGTGTCGAAGGACCCCTCCACCCCCACCCCCCAAAAATACCTTTGCTCCGGCTCCTCGGAGGTGGGTGCCCGCACCTCCTTCTTGAAAAGCACGCGCAGCCCCGGAGACGTCCCGGAGTTACTCACCTGCCGCCCTCCAAGAGCCGGGGCGAGCCCTCTCCGCCGTGCCACCGCCAGCAGCACGCCCTCCGACGGCGCAGAGGCTTCTTTGGCAGCTGCAGGAGCGGGCGGGGGCGGGCGGCGCGCGAATGGAACGCTGAGGCCCGGGCGGTAACCAGGGGCAACGGCCAGCCTGCCGCTTGCACAACACGCTCGCGCGCACACGCGCACACAGCACGCGCCGCCGGGGAAGGCTGTGCGGACGCGCGCGCGACAAGGGGCTGCGGCTCGTGCAGAAGCTGCAGGTGGTGGTTAGAGCTCCACTCGCAGCCTGTGCGGGAGAGACCCTCGCCGCAGTGGGCACGCCGCTGTTGCATGCATGCCTGCCGCACAGCAGTCTTCGGCCCGCAACAGAACTCAGTCCCGGCGACTTTGGTTGGTGGCCGTCGCTGCCTCCATCAGCAGCGAGTTCCGTTGTTTAACTGAGGACATCAGGGAGAACCTTCCGGCGGCGAGTGCAGTTGGACAGTGGGGCGGTCTCCCTCGGGAGGTGATGGGCTCTTCCCCTTCCCAGGAGGTTTTTAAGCGGAGGTTGGATGGCCGACAGTCAGGGATGATTTCCTTGAGATACCTGCATTGCAGGGGGCTGGACTAGATAGAGCTGGAAGGGACCCCAAGGGTCATTTAGTCCTAGGGTTGCCAGACTCAACAGAGGACAGGACTTCTGTGCCTTTAATTGCCCTGCTCTCTTTTGAGTTTGGAAACCTTAAAGAGAAACCAGCAGACCCTTTGCTTGGAAATTAAACAAAGGGTCTGCTGGTTTCTCTTTAAGGTTTCCAGACTCGAAAGAGAGCAGGGGAATTAAAGGCACAGAAGTCCTGTCTTCTATTGAGTCTGGCAACCCTAGGACTAGATGACCCTTGGGGTCCCTCCCAGCTCTACGATGCTGTAATTCTAGGGTGCCCACTGTTCTATAGGTAGCAGTAAGCAAGGCTTGCTGCTCATCTAAAGCATAGGATTACAGTCATACCTCGGTTTAAGTACGCTTCGGTTTGAGTACTTTCAGTTTAAGTACTCCGCAGACCCGTCTGGAATGGATTAATCCACTTTCCATTACTTTCAGTGGGAAAGTTCACTTCAGGTTAAGTACGCTTCAGGTTAAGTACAGACTTCCGGAACCAATTGTGTACTTAAACCAAGGTACCACTGTATAGAATCGTAGAATTGGAAGGGACCCCGAGGGTCATCTAGTCCAACCCCCTGCAATGCAGGAATCTTTTGCCCATGGGGCTCAAACCGATGACCCTGAGATTTAAGATTCTCATGCTCTACAGACTGAGCTGTTTTGTTGCAGTACCTAGAAAACAAGGAAAAGACCTAAGGAGGTTATAGAATTATAGAGTTGGAAGGGACCCCAAGCAATGCAGAAACCCTAGGTTGGCTCAAAGCAGAAACCTTCTGGTTAATAGCCAGACACCCTGGGCCCATTGTGGCTCCGATAGGGACAGGAAAAGGGTTGACTCGAAAAAGAAGAAGAAAAAACATTACCAAAATGAGTGTTAAATTCACATTGGTAATGGGTTTATGGGCTTTCCCCCAAGAAGCTGAAGGGTGAGAAGTCAGCGCATGTTGAGAAGCGTCAACTGGCAGAAGACAGAGGAGGGAGGTGTCGGGAGTTAGAAGTGCTGGACTGTATAACCGTCCCACCATAGAAAATGGTAGGTTCTTGTTTATCCCCATTCCTGCGAGCAAAATCCACTTGGATCTTGGGTGTACAAAAGAAAAGCCCTGGAAAGCTGGGAGAAATCCCAAAGAGCCACTGCTCATCCCTGTAGATATTACTGAATCAGGTGGGCCCAAGGTCTGACCCAGTCACTGTTAGAATCCGAGATATATAAGCTAATTGCCAAATAGCACCTTAAAGCTGAGTTATGGCTGCCACAACAGAATGTCTAGGGTTTTATTTTTATTTTTTTCATTTCATTTCTATACTGCATTATAAAGGGGGAGAAAAATCTCAGTGTGGCTTACAAGACAATAAATCATCAAACAAAACAGTCCACAATAAAGCAAGGGAAATATTTCAGATTCCTTCTCTAAGTGACATTTTGCTTTCCCCATATTTCCCTACTTGATTTAAATAGCTGCCCCATCGCAGGAGGACTCCTGGAAGGCAGTGTGGTGTCATGGTTAGTGTTGGACTAGGATAGTGGTCAGCAAACTTTTTCAGCAGGGGGCTGGTCCATTGTCCCTCAGACCTTGTGGGGGACTGGACTATATTTTGAAGGGAAAAAAATGAACGAATTCCTATGCCCCACAAATAACCCAGAGGTGCATTTTAAATAAAAGCACACATTCTACTCATGTAAAAACACACTGATTCCCAGACCATTTGTGGGCTGCATTTCAGTGGTGATTGGGCTGGATCCGGCCCCCAGGCCTTAGTTTGCCTACCAATGGACTAGGACCTGGGAGATCAGGGTTCAAATCCCCCCCTCAGTCATGAAGCACACTGGGTGACACCTTGGGCCAGCTGCAGCCACTTAACCTACCTCACAGGGCTGTCGTAGGGAGTAACGGAGGAGGAGGAGGGTGAACTATGTACTCCTTGAAGAAAAAGGTGGGATATAAATGCAATAAATAAGCTCTTCTGCTTTGTTGCTGAAGAAAGCTGGAGGGGCCAGCCAGCCTAGCACCCAGACATCTCCATATCCAGAGATCTTGGTGCTTTCAGCCAGAGAAATGCAGAATCTATGAATGACTCACAAGAGAGCTGCAGTGAAAAGACGACATTGACTTGTATAAGTCAGACTAATGAACTACCTGGCCTTTAGTCTCACCTAACTGGCAACAGCTCCAAGGTTTCGAACAGATCGGGCACTGAACCTGGGACCTTCGCCACGCACCAAGCCATGGGACCTCTGCTGGAATGCAAAAGATTTTTATCATCACTGCACAAAATAACCAGCTTGGTGCTGAACTAGCCGTTTGTGACGGATAGAAGTCAAAGTGTTGTTGGCTTCTGTCTCGGGAGACAATGGAAGTGTACAGGTACAACAAAACATGCTGTTTTAAGGCCTATGAGCTGTCAAGACTTGAGTTCCCCACACATGCATCAAAATGTCACTGAGTGGTACAGTCCAGGGATAGTTTCACCACTTCATCAGCTGCCTGCATGAACCGGACCTCAAGATAGAAGAGACAAATTCAGTTTGAAAATGTCAACTTTTCCGTAAGTGACAGGCACTTCGGTGAAGCAGCAGCAGCGGAAGAATAGCCTTCGTCTTAGACAGCAAGAAGCAGAAGAAGAGAATTCAACACCAAAGGCAATGGACATGTGATAAGTTCTGCTTAATGTCCTACAACAAAGACTCTGCTCTTCTGCTGGCATAAAAGATCTAGTAGGTTTAGAAAGGGCCATGGGTTCAGCATGCATGATGGACAATTACAACCGTGTCAACGTGCATATATTTTCATAGCAGCTACAGCACAAAGAATTTCGACATGAGGGTTGACAGCGCAAGATGCAAGTTGTTGCAAGGTGCAGAATCCACTGCTAGTTAAATGATCAGATCAACAGCAGTTTTGGCATCGACAGCACCGGCACGATTGCCTTTCCATGTAGATAACTGCCACGGAGGAACACCAATTCCACTGAGAAGAGAATTCGGGACCATTGATGAATGCTGCAGACATCAGTAGTTTATTGGTATGTTTAGTCAAAACACATTCAGAAATGGAAACTTAAAAAGTAAATACTTCCCACCTGCAACAATTAAACTAGATTCTACTAGCATATAATGCTCAACACATTACAGCAATAAAGATGGTAGTCCACTGTCTTGCATACCTACTAAAGTCAAAAAGATGGTTAAAGCAAGTTTGTTGAAATAGGACTGCAATTATAGCAATACTACCCCCATTGTCAACAAATCAGCAGTTTATAACAGGTCAAAGGAGATCTGTTGCTTTTTTTCTTCTAGAGGTACATTTATTGAAAGGAGGGACAAGAACACTATGAGTCCACAGTACAGTAGGCGAACAGTCACCATGTAAACTTCTGTGTATGCTTCCAATATTGTTATTTCATGGCATTTAAAGAAGCCGGCCGGAAAGCTGAATGGCTCAGTAGCTCCTCTAATTGTCAGTTACGTATTTTTTTTCTGATTATTTCTCCAGTGCCATTTGCCTTTTAAGAGTTTTTTTCTTTTTAAGATCACAGGGCAATACCATAGCACTAAAAAAAAAAAAAGTTCAAGGAACACAAAACACTGGTAAGCAAACCGCTTGCTGAGAACAGCAGTTTAAAGGAAAGGCTTTCAAACTTAAAGGTTTATGGTTTGTGGTGAGGCATTCAAGTACTACATTTCCAGGCATCATCTGAAAATGAAACAGTTCAACACAAAACACACACACCCCCAAATAACCACGGAAATAAGAGAAATGTGTCCCAGAAAGTGTATGAAAATAGTGCAAGACTTACCGTCAAACATGGAAGACCTCAATTATTATTTTTTGGGGGGGTGGGGGGGGAGAGAATAATGCAAACTCACCCCCACTCCCTTTAACACACAGGCAAGATTTTCCACATTCATAGGAAACAGCAAATGGTTACTTTTAACCAAATGCTCCTTGCATTAGGCATTTTTGTTGCATTAAAACAAGTGAGGTCTCCCATGCTTAGAGCAGCTCTGAGTGGTCACATACTTTTGCCTCCCCTCCTCAAGAGTAATTATGAGGCTTACTGAGCTGTCCAGCGTGAAGCCGGGCGGAGTATCGTTTGCTACATTTGCAGTTTTCTGGAATGTGTGATCTATGCAAACAGGAACCTGGAAACAGCAAACCTCTCACCAAAATTCAAGACGCTCTAAAAAAATCCAAATACACAAGAGGAGGTCCTCCCTCCATGTACAAATCTGAGCCGTGGAGGCATCAAAGCCGCTTCGAGGTTGTGCAAAATGGGTGACGACAGTTCAAAAACCGGAAATAGCAATTACTTTGAGCTATTCTCCTGCCCTGTGAAAATTGCAGTATCCTTGAGTGTAACAAGTTTTATGTTAAGTAGGCTTATCCGAAGTATACTTGAAATAAAGGTACGTGCTTGATTAACTTTGGACTTGTCTATGCAAGAATGCACACACACTTCCCGCAACTCCATTTCTGTTAAAAAATGCAGCCATTTCTTTCCTCCCTCCTTCAAAGGCTTCAGAAACATGTCAACCGTAGAGCTAGGCAAATAATATTCCAGTAACCTTTACCGATTTAAAGATACTGCAATTTTTATACAATGATTTTATAAACAATTTTTTTTTACAGCTGTTAAAAGTTTTGCAGCACAGCCATTCATACCACTATACTGTACAAAATCACCAGCAACACTGGAATGATGTATTTAATAGAAGGCACCATCATGCTTATTACATTACCAGAGACCTCAATACAGTAGAGACAATTTTTCACTGTACACTGCTTACAGAAAGGGGAAAAGGGAGGAGGAGAGTGTGTTGAGCAGTTAGCCATCCCTGTTTTGGAGAAAGGCTCATTAGATCCTTTAAAGAAAAAAAAACTTTTTTGTATTCAGGACTATGATTTTTTGAAGTTTTTACATTTGTGTTTACAGCTAAATGGTTTCCTTCTGGAACATACTTGTAGTCTCGTTAAGGTTTGTGTGTGTGTGTGTACATATATTGGTCAGAGCAAGCAGAGCGGATGCCTGCATCGTTTCACAAGCTACTTTTTCCTTGCTGCTTTCAGCAGATGTCAACGTAAAAGGAGTCAAATACCCATTAGTGCGCTTTTGAGTTCATAAAAACGTGAGTTGTTTGGAGCCAAGTGTTCTAAAAGGGGGAGAAAAGGGCAAGCTTCTCCAATTGCAAAGATTGCACTAGTTGCGTTTCCAACAGTAATAGGCAGAAACAGTAACACTTACACAAAATGTGTAGCAGAAGGGTGCTTTTTTTTTTTTTACTGAAAGGACCTTAACTCAAATTAGGCACGCCCTTGTCCTTTTTTTTTTTTAAAGTTGTTGCCGCAGAAAGTTTAAATGGTCATTTCTCAGTCCTTAATCTCCAAGTCTAAGTTATACGTTAACAGTGTGACTTCTTTGTGAAATTGGGGAAAGAACGTCCACCTCAATTTAACTGGTAACCAAAGGATGTTTCTCACATCAAAGAAATGATCAAAAAGGCTGTGTTACATTCCAAAGCCAGAAAATTAACAAGAATGCAAACACGACGAATAATGTATCACTGCCAAGACTGCCTGCCAACATTTGGGTCTTCAACGACGTTGACCTGTGAACCGGCCTTCCATCTGCCCAGTTCCTCTTCCGGAGCCAAGTTTGTGGGCCATGCCACCCCTTAGAGGAGGCCCTCTTCCATCGCGGTCTCGCATCATTCCACCACCCACAATGCCACGTGGACCCCCTGGACCTCGGTCGTTGCGCCGGATATCTCTGCGGTCATCGCCACCACCTCGGGTCTCCCTTTCACGAGCAGCTCTGGTCTTTTTTTCTTCTACGTTCAAGCGCACTTCACCCCGAAACATAACAGGCTTGAAAAGGCGGGAGGTGGGGAGGGAGGGAGAAGATAAAAGCGTTAATACCAAAAGCTTAGCTAGTTTTATAGTGTCCAAAGAGGTCCATTAGCTCACTTAGTAGAAAATATGCAGAAGGCTCCCAGAATGGCTGGGTATAATCATCATCATCAACTCCATGTCATGCATGCAACATTAGAGTTTACTGAGTTATGCTGTGCATAGCTAACCTAACTGCTGACAGACATTGGCAGACCACATCAGAACGCGCCATTTCTTTAGAGTGTGTCAGTCACAATGCTAGTTAGCATTCAGGTGTCATATCATTAGCAATTCTTATTACTGTTATCTTGCTAGCTACAATACACAGACCCAGTGGACGGTATTTTGCACCATCCGTGACAATGTTGTTTGTATGGATGGCAGAAATCTACCAGGCAGAAGCTGCCATACTTTGAACATTCCTTACAAAACTCCACTTTAGAAGCAATGCATGTTCTTAGTTATCCCAGATCACTCCTTTCTTCCGGTCTAGGATCTGGGTGCAAGGACGGCCAATTCTCAATTGAGCTGATTATCCAAACACAGTAAGGAACTGGTAATTTTTTTTAAAAAAAATATTACAAGATAATGAGTTCCCATCAGGGTTTGTCAGCCAGAACTCAGTTCTGGCATCTCTCAGGTATGTGCCATTCCCATTCTAAGAGAACGAGGGAGGTGTTCATGGTGAGTTCTGGCACCTCTTTTTCTAGAAAAATAGCACTGCTTCCTATTATTTTGAAATATTGTGAAGTTATTCTCTTGCCGCTTTCTACCGCACACTGTAATTCTGTATGCGTTCTAATCAACCGTTTCGTGCCGTATCTAAATTATGCCCTCAAATCTCTATCCTCATTCACTCCTTTCGAGAGCGGTAATTTTCAGTAATAACACTTTGCAATTTAGATTACTCTCTGTAGTCAATGGCGTCGCAAACAAATAGCTGTGACCTATTTTCGGATAAGAGAGGATTATTTTCACTATTACATTAACTAGGGACTGGTTTACACTGCACTTTGCCTCTCATCAGTTCAGCTATCACCTGCTATACATTAACTGTGGCCTCTTCATAAAGCTTCAATTCAAATCCTTCTTTTAATTGAGGTCTGGATTGCGGAGTTAGGGAGATTCCCATTTGTTTTTTTCCAAGCCACTACAATAAATGTGCTGTGAGGAGGAAGCAGAGGAAGTGCAAAACTTATTCCTAGACTTCACTGTGAAGTATTGATCTACAAAAGGCAGGCAAGTGCCATCTGAACAGGCCTACAGCCAGATCCTCTCCCCACCCCCTCTGATAGAATGGACTCTTCTCACTTCAGGCTGCAAGTGGGAAATAGCATTATTAAGCTTTTTCCACACAGAACACTTAACTACAAAAAAAACCCCATAGCACCTCAAGGAGAAAGGCTTTTAAGCCAGTCTTTCACTGACTTATTCCTGGTTCACAGAAATCCATTGATGGATGAATGTGAAGTGGGTGGGGACTTACAAAAGTAAGAATTCAATGGGTCATGTGCAGTAATGAAAACAGAATCTAACACTAGTTTATCACATGGGGACTAGAGTAGATTACTTACTTTTGCCAATAAAATCTTCTGGACCGGCTCAGAGTCATCAAACACCACAAAGCCAAAGTTTGGGAGTTTTCCTCCAACACCTTTAGTATTGATGCGAAGTTCCACAACATTCCCAAAGCCTGTGAAAGCAGGGTGTAGGTGGTTATGGAAAAAATGTATAATATCTATTAAACAGCAAGTCAGTTTACTGAGAAGGCAATTTCAGCAATGCTAATTAGAGAGGGAACTTAATATGTGACTAGCAAGAATCCCCACCACCTCAAGCGTCACTGATGTGTCACTTACTCATGAAAAACTCTTTCAGTTCATTCTCGTCAATATCATGTGGTAAATTGCCAACGAAGAGCTGATGACTATCCGGATAGCGAATTATTCGTCGGTTGTCTGATTCGTTTTGATCCATGTCTCCTCGACCTGCATTCATACACAACCAGGACGCAAACAGCAGTCAGCTTACAAACATATGGGGTGCTCCTACTGGCGAGAATGGACTCTGGATTCAATCCCATGTTCAGTTCTATTTCATAAAATGGATGCTGCCTTTGCTTATTATCTGTTGTAACCAGGAATGTCAAAATTTGGCCGGGGACTTCACAGTTAGGAGAAAATGAAGCCTAAAAGGTTTAAGGGGAGGCAAGAGAGACACCTAACAGGTATCAGCGACTAGAAACATCTTCCTGGATTCTATTCCCTTTCTGGCAGGCTAAAAGGTTAGGAGAGAAAGTTGAAGTAACATATGTATATAAAGGAGAGAATTAAAAAGAGCAAAAATAGAGCACTGAAGCACTATAAAGGGGGCTGGAGCACTGTGGAAGTTAGGAGAGCACACTTGGAACACTGCAAAAGAGAAGACTGAAAATGTAACTAGAAGAGTAACTCCAGCAAAAATGGAAAAGCCTTTGTATTAACTTAAGATAGGTAAATAGTCAAGTTTAGATTTAGCTAGATGTATTTTCTTCTTGTTCTTAGAGGAAAACAGGTGGGCCTTTTTAAAGAACATATTTTCAGAAACTGTTCACTTGTTTTTTTTTGGGGGGGGAATCTCTCTCCCCACCCCATGTGTATGTGTGTAATTTTCATGTAGCTTCAAGGCCAAAAGGGCCTTTCACATTCAAATTTAAAGCTAGAGAACTTAGGGTAGGTCACAGAATCATAGGATGGTAGAGTTGGAAGGGTCCTTGAGAGTCACCGAGTCCAACCCCCAGCTATGCAAGAATCTCAACTAAAGCATCCATAGCAGATGGCCATCCAACCTCTGCTTAAAAACCTGCCCGTCGAACCAGGTGAACGACCTGATTTTCTAAGGAAAATCCAGAAAAGCCACTGCAAGCCAAATTGGTAATACTGGTGGCTTGGATTTTTTTTTACCTGGTCTGGGGCCCCTTGAGGGGAAGCCTGGCCGCTCCCGCGGACGCTGTTCACGCACACGAGGAGGTTGAGACTGGGTTTCAGGTTTTGTTTCTACTCTTTGCTGGAACGAGAAAATGCACTGTTAGCAAAAATCCTAAAGATAACTTGGACAGCCAAAGCAGAGCAACTCATAAATGCAGAATAAAGCTGCTGTTGTTTTTTTTGGGGGGGGGGTTGTTTTTTGTAGTTGGAAAAACATTCTACTTATAATGAATTCCTCTGTACCAATCCAGGACTGTAGGGCTTACTTTTTGTTATAGAACAAAAAAAAACAAAACCAGAACACTGAATCGAGTTCTAAACTACAGTGGTGCCTCGCTAGACGAATTTAATTCATTCCATGGGTCTTTTCTTATAACGAAAAATTCATCTAGCGAATCCCATAGGAATGCATTGAATTTTTTTTTGCCCATAGGAACGCATTAATTGAATTTCAATGCATTCCTATGGGAAACCGTGATTCGCTAGACAAAATTTTCGTAAAATGAATTCGTCTAGCGAGGCAACCTCCGCTAGAAAAAACCTTTCGTTAAGCGGAAATTTTGTTAAGTAGGGCATTCGTTAAGTGAGGCACCACTGTACATCTTATTCAGACTAGCTAAGGCCCAAAGCACTGGTGGTGATGAGGAAGGGTCAGAAGCCTGGCAACCCTGAAAAGCCACCCCCCTCCCCCAAGGTCAGGGGCCTTCTTAAGCACCATGCCGTGTTAAGTACTGGGAGAGCTGAGAAGCAGAGCTCCCCCCCATTGGCTCTGCTGCAAAAGACCAGCTGCATCAGGCCTCCTCTTCCCTCAGCTGTCATCTGTGGGCAGCCATTTCGTCAGGCTGCCTTGGTGGGAGAGATCGGAAGCAGAGTTCACGGCGTCTGCTTTCCTGGAGGCCAAGCTCCATCAGGCACCTCCTGCCACTGAGCTATGAACTAAGCCAGCTGGTCAATATAGGAACAACTGCCTAGAAATTGGGGTCTGGGTTTTGAATTTTATATTCCTCTTCCCTCCTCATCCCTTTCCCCTTGTGTGCTGTATCTTTATTAATTTGTTAAGACTGTAAAGCTAGGGAGTGTTTGTTTTTAAATGCATTTATTATTATTATTATTATTATTTCTTTCTACAAGCCAATACCTCCCTCTTATTTCTCAATGACCCAACTTTGGCTCCATTCCTGTTGGTATTCAGTGTTAAAGGGACTGATGACAATAAAACATGTGGCTTCTTTCTACACTAACTAACCAAGCCTACCGACTCATTAGTGGGAGAGCCCATGTCCAGGCCAACTTCAGTAAAATATTTTGAGGGGTGGGCAGGTAAACCCCACCCCACATAATCAATCACATGACACAACAGACACCCACACCCATTTGAATGCCAGTGCCCATCAACTTTGGGAGGGGGGTGGCCTCCTCAAACTCCTATGCCCATGTCAATAGATGGCTTTACACTTAATGATTTAACATTCGGGAAACTATAAATCTTATACACACTGCCAGCAATGTTTTACTGTAAAGGTTTTCAACCTTTTTGAGTCCACGACTCTCTTGACCAACTACATGCTTTTCAACATCTACATGCAGCCACTGGGAAAGATCATCAGGGGGTTTGGGCTGGGTGTTCATCCGCATGCGGATGATACCCAGCTCTACCTCTCTTTCAAATCAGAACCAGTGAAGGCGGTGAAGGTCCTTTTTGAGTGTTTGGAGGCAGTTGGAGGATGTATAGCGGCTAACAGATTGAGGCTGAGTCCTGACAAGACAGAAGTACTGTTTGTGGGGGACAGGAGGCGGGCAGGTGTGGAGGACTCCCTGGTCCTGAATGGGGTAACTGTGCCCCTGAAGGACCAGGTGCGCAGCCTGGGAGTCATTTTGGACTCATAGCTGTCCATAGAGGCGCAGGTTAATTCTGTGTCCAGGGCAGCTGTCTATCTGCTCCATCTGGTACGCAGGCTGAGACCCTACCTGCCCGCGGACTGTCTCGCCAGAGTGGTGCATGCTCTGGTTATCTCCCGCTTGGACTACTGCAATGCGCTGTATGTGGGGCTACCTTCAAAGGTGACCCAGAAACTACAACTAATCCAGAATGTGGCAGCTAGACTGGTGACTGGGAGTGGCCGCCGGGACCACATAACACTGGCCTTGAAAGATCTAAATTGGCTCTCAGTCTCCACCCCCATTGTGCTGCCCAGACACTGAGGTCCAGCTCCGACGGCCTTCTGGCAGTTCCTTCACTGCGAGAAGCCAAGTTACAGGGAACCAAGCAGAGGGCCTTCTTGGTAGTGGCACCCGCCCTGTGGAACGCCCTCCCACCAGATGTCAAAGAGAAAAGCAACTACCAGACTTTTTAGAAGAAGACATCTAAAGGCAGCCCTGTTTAGGGAAGCTTTTAATGTTTAACAGACTATTGCATTTTAATATTCTGTTGGAAGCCGCCCAGAGTGGCTGGGAAAACCCAGCCAGATGGGCGGGGTATAAATAAAAAAATATTATTGACTGTGGCACCCCTGTGGGGCTCACCCCTTGCCTGAAGAGCTGACAGCCCCTCACCCTTTTTCAAACCCCTTCCTTGTGGAGTGTTCCCTCAGCCTCCTCTCCTCTCTCCTTGGGAGTCCTCCAGGCAGCCGCTGCTGCCGCCCCTAGTCTCTGAGCTGCCCCCAAAGAGAGGTGCCTCCTCACACTGCCCCACAGGGGCCTGGGACTTGTCTGTCCATTTCCAACAGCAAGGGCTGGCTGGGCTCCCTGAACTGCTTGCTCCGAGACCGCCTCAGCTCCTGGCAACCAGCAGCCCCTGGCCAGCCCCAGAGGCACCATTCGCTTGCGGAGCTAGTAGCCAGGGCTGCTGCAACAAACAGCTGTGCAAGCCTTTTGGGAGGCAGAGACACAAGAGGATATCAGAGGAGAGAGGGAAGGAAAAAGGGACAGAGCCCAGTGTTGCCCGTGGCACCCCTGACCATTATTCAAGGCACCCCAAGGTGCCACAGCACACTGGTTGAAAACCACTGATCTATTCATTTCAGCTAAGCGTGCAACAGTGGGCTGTGTCAAAGGGTCTGATTATACTGCTAGTGTGACATCCTTAAATATCTTCTACCAGAGCTGGGTTCTTCACCTTGCCTCTTGGTATGGTAGCGGTGTTTATGCAGATTTGCCAAGTTTTTTTGGGGGGAAAGCAGCAGCATTGTGCTTAAACCTATCTCCGTGTCCTCCACAAAGCATTCTCTAGTAATTATAAGGTGCAGAAAGATGAATTCAACTACCTTTCCAACTACTCATGACTCACTCTGGGACAATCTGTTAAGACAGAAGACCCTTAACTGCTATCATCAACTCCAAACTATTGTACAAACCCACTTAATGTTTGACTGTATCATTTATTTAGCATGTGCATGGAATGTTTCTTGGGCGTGGGAGTATACAGGGATTGTTTGTTTTATGTATTTTTTGAAACAGAAAAATAAAGTTTTTTGTTTTTGTTTTAAAGAAAGTAACTGGTTATGATATCCTGAATAATTAAATATGCACACCTAAACTTCCCAGATTTTCAAAATACGGTTCAAACGAAAGTGTGGATGACCCCCAAGGGATCCCCTCTACACCCTTGTTTCAGACAACTTATATATCACACTGCCACAAACATTCTGGAAAGAGAGGGAACAATAATACTTATAAGCAGGGCTTTTTTTCAGCCGGAACTTGCCAGGGCTCAGTTCCAGCACCTCTCAAGTGGGTGCCACTGCCATTGTAAGAGAATAAGAAAAGTTCATGGCAAGTTCTGGCACCTCTTTCTCTAGAAAAACAGCACTGCTGGTAAGAAATGAATGAACCAGTCTACAAAACAGTCATAAGTTGGTACAGGGTGCTGGGATATATATATATTAAACAGCCAATTGGCATAATTCAAGAAATTGTAACTTGCTTTGTTAGTGAAGCAGTTTGTAGATGTAAACAAGCAGACAATCTAAGGTGTTCACAGACTGGTTACCTGTGAGACTGGTGCTTTAACATGGGGTGGAATTCCAGAGGAAGAAACAGTACCACTAGGAGGCAGGTTTTTACTGGTCACTGAAGCCCAAGAGAAAGCCTGCAGGAAATGCAACAAACCTGGGCTGCTCATCATGGAAAACCACGGACATTTCTTACGGGAAAACTAGACCGATAGAAACATTTGTTCTACGGCAAGACAGTCTCAGAATTAAGTGCAATCATAATACTGTACGATGTCAGCAAAACAGTTTGTGAATGTTTTTACCATTTTAGTTATCTATTCATTTCAACAGATCATGTTCATCACTTTAGGTTGCAATCCTATACTCACTTAAACTGGGGGTGAAAGAGAGGGCAGTTATGCACTGGTACATTTTTCATGCTTTATCATTCTTTGGGGGCTAGTACAGACTTAATATTCTCAGAGACTGCAACCAGGCCAAAGGGCAGGGCACTATCCACAATCCTTTTGCTCTCAGGACCAAATTCCCTCACACTTTCCCTATCAGTCTTAACTGGGGTAGCATACGATATCATTTCTGTCATTAGGTGCAATTAGGACCAACCAAGGTCTTGCCTAACTAGGACCTCTCCTAGTTATCGCAGCTCAGTTTAGATATGCTACTGGGTTCTGTTCTCAATTTTTACAACCCAGTGGCATCTGTAGCATGAAGTGCCTTTTACCAGCTTAGGCTGGTGTGACAGCTATGATCCCACCAGAAAGGATATAGGCAGATCCCCTTGGTAACTTCCCATTTAGACTACTGTAAAGCACTGGATGTGCTTTGAACAGTCAAAAGCTTCAGCTGATTCAAAACTAAGAGGCTAGAATACTGACTGGGACCAGTTACAGTGGTACCTCTACTTACGAATGTTTCTACTTACGAATGGAGCTCCGTCTGCCATCTTGGATGCGGTTTAGGATTTTTTCTACTTACGAATTTTTAGATAGGGTTGCTTCTACTCACGAATTTTTTCTCCCAATGCATTCCTATGGGATTCAACTTACAATTTTTTTTTTACTTACAAATGTGCGTTTGGAACACATTAAATTCGTAAGTAGAGGTACCACTGTATAAGGAATGTACCTTGTCCGTTTTGAAATACTGTAGTTAAAACTGATTGCTGGTTCACTGACAAGCACAATTCAGAGTGTTTGAATGGTGCTTGTCAGTGGACCAGAAATTACTTTAACTATTTCAAGTGTTGCCTTTATGACTTGGACTAAAGCATCTCTGAAGGACCACCTCTTCCAAATCAACTTATCCCAACTGATCCAAGATCCTTCTACAGGTGCCCTTATACCAGAGGTTAGGTAGGCACAATTAGGGAACGGGTCTAATTGGTTGTGATCCCTATTTATAGAACGTTCTCCTGGAGGAGTCTCATCCAGAGGCACCAAACGTGATTACTCTGTAACAGCTAAATATGTCATACCGGTAGCTAAGAAGCAATAGATGTAAGTATTCAAGATCATAACCTTGTGGGTAAATTTACTGTGACTTCTTCCCAAAGCTCTCAAATTAGTAGGCTGTCATAACAGAGCACAGTGCCTGCAATATTCTTCCCTTCTGCTGGGAGGGAAGGGAATCATGAGACTGGACGCATTTCAATTTACATTGTAAGAAAGCAGTAAAGAATCAATTATGTTAAAAAAACTTGCTGTCCTATATCAAGAGGACTAATGAGTTTTGATTTTTAAGAAGGTTCTTAAAATACATTTACTAGCCTCAGTACCCATTAGAAACATTTTTCATTTGGCTTTGGACTATAAGTAATGTGAATGTCCATTTGTAAGGACAGGGCAATGGGAACACTCATTTATACTGAATACTCAATGCAAAAAAGCTACTCCCACCAGTTCTATTTGTGATTATAGCTACCCATGTTTCCTCACAATCCGAGCTGGACAGCCATCTTCAATCTAGTTACACAAAGCATCGAAACCTAACCAACCTTTGGTGGTTCTTGTGGTAGAGAAACTGCTTCTACAGGAGGTGGGGATGGAGACTTTTCTTCTAGCTCTTCAATATTTTTTTCTTCCGTTTCAGGTTTTAGTTCTTCAGCTTTTGATTCGGATTCCAGCTCAGGCTCAGGTTCGTGAGTAGATTCTTCCAACGTTTCTTCTATTCCATTACTAGGAAAATTGGATGCATCGTCAGCTATCAAGATTTTATTAACCTAAAATGCTAACAGATAGCAGAACTAGATATACTGACATGAGCAACGGTAGCTAACAGTGGGGGGGGGGAAGCTGGCGGTATACCCTACCACCCTTTACCCCATGCTGCATATGCATCTCAACCATTCTGCAATCCATGATTTTGCTGAACTCTTTTCTGTTGAAGCACCATTTCACTAGCCCCTTAAACTTTGACTTCTGATAGCTGGAGAAATCCATCATTCCTATAGTGCCATAAAAAAAAACCTACATAGCCATTCCTCAACTAGTGTGCTCACCAAGAAACACAGTTTAACAAATTAATTTCCTTCCGAGATGATTCCCAAGAATTGCCTTAAGTTTGCCTTATCAATTACCTCGTCCCCTTACAGCCCTAGCACTTACTGCTTGTATACATAAGCCAGTAATTTTTGGTTACAAGTAAAATTAACCAAAAGTGAAATACATTTTCTTTTATATATGTATCTGTCACACCCTTCCTCCCCCAAAGCCCAAGGCAGCTCACACACAAGTGACAAAACATCTAAAAAAACATAGAATCATAGAATCGTAGAGTTGGAAGAGACCACAAGGGCCATCCAGTCCAACCCCCTGCCAAGCAGGAAACACCATCAAAGCATTCTTGACATATGGCTGTCAAGCCTCTGCTTAAAGACCTCCAAAGAAGGAGACTCCACCACACTCCTTGGTAGCAAATTCCACTGCCGAACAGCTCTTACTGTCAGGAAGTTCTTCCTAATGTTTAGGTGGAATCTTCTTTCTTGTAGTTTGAATCCATTGCTCCGTGTCCGCTTCTCTGGAGCAGCAGAAAACAACCTTTCGCCCTCCTCTATATGACATCCTTTTATATATTTGAACATGGCTATCATATCACCCCTTAACCTTCTCTTCTCCAGGCTAAACATACCCAGCTCCCTAAGCCGTTCCTCATCTCCATCTCCAGCGTAGACGCAGAGTGGAAAAGATCTCTACTTAAAATGGCTTGTTGAAGGAGGAAGGATTTCAAGTAGGCACTAAAAAGACAACCGGGGCGACATCTGCCTAATATTTAAAAAGAGGGATACACATTCATGCCTCACATAAATTACCGTATATTCTGATTTCTCTATACACTACAAGAATCACTGTAAGGCAATAATCCTTACGAAAATCTTCCAGAGGTAGTATGTTGTTGCTCAGAAATACAATGTGAACAATCTTTCAACGCCTTTTGATTGTAAGTTCCACACATTATTACATTAGACTTCATCGCAGGATAAAGATAAAAGACCTGAAAACAGGATGTCTCAATATTGTTAAATGGGATTTGTATAATTTTAAAAAATGAAACTTGTTTTGCATAGGCTGGTTGCAATGTAAGAATATAAAGTTGCCTTACGTTACAGGGTGATTATCGTAGTAAGTATTGCTTGCATTCTCTTGAGCAGGCTCAGGGGATGGCTGCCTTTCTTCATGTTCTTCTTCTACTTCATCTTCTGACTCTAAGACATTAGAGAGAAAGTCTTTTTAACTATTGGTAATTAAGTAGGAGAACAGCACTTTTAAAGGAAGGTGCTTCTTTACTGACAGCAACAACGTTGTATATAATATGAAACAGTGCAGACAGACTGAAGTAGAGCTGCAATGCTTAGTTAGTTAGATTAACAGATTAAAGTCTTTTAACCAATGAACAAGTACCCTCCAATTCACAGGGCAGCAAAATTTGGTAGGTAAGGAGGTTAGACAATTTTTCTTGCATCTCAGAGACATCAAATGCCCCCTAATTCAAAGTGGACTAGACAATCCCCCCCACCCAACCCCTGAGTTTTGAACTGAAAGCTCCATCATTCATAACCATGAGCTGTGTGTAGAGTGCCTCTCAAGATCAGCAAGCTGGCAGGAACAAGGCCCCACCCACCCCAAAAGCTGGGAACACCAGGGTTGCCATGTCCACAACTTTAGGCTGATTACCAGAACCAACCAAAGTATTTGAAATCATGTGTTTGAACTACCCCATAAACAGGCACCAAGCAAAATTAGACTCGACTGTTCACTTTAAATGACTAAAGGGAAAGCTATAATTGAGGGCTGGATTAAACTAAATTGTCGCCCGCACAGGCGTGTGCCTGCTCACACGGTGGGGCTTTCTCCCTTCTCCTCCTTTTGTGCACCCCGTAAATCTGCACCGGAAGGGTGGAGGAATGGAACGCGTATGGGGATGGGGGGGGTGTTTTATTGTGTGAGCAGACCTCATTTTCCACATGCATACCCCAGGGACTTGGCACTATGCTGAATTCCACCCACAGCTTTCACTGGTTGTACATAGGTTTATAATCCGGAATAGATACACCTGCTGTGCATTGTATTACTATCAAAAAGAGGAACTCAAGATCAAGGCACTTTCATTTGTGACTATAAGATTGATTGAAAAGGTAAAGGTACCCCTGACCATTAGATCCAGTCGCAGACGACTCGGGGGGTTGCGCGCTCATCTCGCTCTATAGGCCGAGGGAGCCGGCGTTTGTCCGCAGACAGCTTCCAGGTCATGTGGCCAGCATGACTAAGCCGCTTCTGGCAAACCAGAGCAGCGCATGGAAACGCCGTTTACCTTCCCACCGAAGTGGTACCTATTTATCTACTTGCACTTGACATGCTTTCGAACTGCTAGGTGGGCAGGAGCAGGGACCGAACAACGGGAGCTCACCCCGTCGCAGGGACTCAAACTGCCGACCTTCGGATCAGCAAGCCCTAGGCTCTGTGGCTGAGACCACAGTGCCACCCGCGTCCCTTCCTAAGATCGATTACAGCACACTAACTGAATAATCTGCCGCAAATTCCGAAAACCGTCAAATTAAGAAGAATCCACCACAATGCACCTGATACATAAAGTGTTTTACTCAAATGCATCCTGAACGATACAATTTATACGTCAGTCCTATGCTCTATTTCAGAAATCTTTCCCATTCAAAAATAGTTGGCATTCCTTTATTTCTTTGCCTCATCAAGACTTTCTTTGCATTCAGCCAGTGGAAAGTAATTTAGGTTGGAAGTAGACGACTCGATAACAACAAGTACAACTATGGAAATAAACTGTTTACTGAAGAGAGGAGTCACAGAACATTGCAGTTCTCTTTGGCTCCACCTCCATCAAGTCGCCTGCTCCCTTCTCTCGTTCATCTTTCCCGAGGAACACGTGCTCGGTCTCTGAATGAAATCTGACTCACACAGCACAATACTACTGAAATGCTCAGCTTAACCACCCCCACACCACTGCATTTCTGCACATAGACTTGCTTTTTAAAAAACAGAAAATCCCCCCCCCCGGGGGGGACTACAATTTACTCCTAGCAGCCATCTCTCTGATCTTTTCTTACTGGAAACTGAAAGAAAGAATTCCTGTCAAGTTGATAGTTATTATATGAAAGGGTAACAGAACGGTCAGCCCCCTGGGGTCAACAACAGCCATGATAATATCAATCAGATTCATTCAAATGTCATTCAAATTGCCCTTTGTGGGAACTGGCTCAGGATAACAACAGACAAATAACTGCGTCAGGTTAGAATCTTGAATAATCTAGTCAGACTCTGCCAAGTGCAAAATTGCAACTGCCTGCAGGGCTTGTTACCAGGCTGGATTGTGGCAACAATAACCCAAGTAGGACTAGGCCACACCGGCACTTATACCAACCGAGCAGCACTTAGATAAGCACACTTTTATTCAAAGGCTAGGGTCTTAACCCTTCGACCTGGAGCACAAAATGTTTGTGGAAATATGCTCTAGCTCAGCTTGGATTGCCTCTACAATGGTATCTCTACTTATGGACACGATCCATTCCAGGGACCCCGAAAAGTCCGCAACTAGAGTGGTGCTTCTGCACATGCACGGAGCGCGCAGAACTCTTCTGCGCATGCAGCGAAACCTGGAAGTATACACCTCCAGGTTTGCCGCGTTCACAACCCGAAAATCTGCAACATGAAGCGGATGCAACTAAAGATATGACTGTATGCAGTTTCCACAGTGAGTTGTGCTCAGGTTTATCTGAATTTCTCAGTTCCAGCATGCTGCTCCCCTGAAGTCCTGCCTTTGGGCTTCTTATAGGCATCTTGTTTGGCTGCTGTGAGAACAGAACGCTGGATCAGAGAGGCCTTTAGTCTGAGCTAGCAGGGCTTCCTACGTCCCCACTCTGACCGGTTCCCTTACCTTCATCCAGTTCAGCTTCAGAGTCACCAAATACTTCATCTTCATAACGGAATATGTCGTTGTGTACATAAAACTTATTTGGAACAGACCCCTGTAAAAACAAACACACCATGGGTAAAAAACAACTACTCAACTGTTGATTAACTAACTCACTGGCAATGCTACATATTGCTTTCAAATTCCGTTGTCCTTTCCCTTTTGCAGTCATGTAAAGGCATGAAATGTAAGACTTCTCAGCCATAATGTTCAATTCCTTTGGAACACTTGGCATATCTCTCTCTCTCTCTCTCTCTCACGCACACACACACACACACACAGTATATGAATGACCCTTACCTGGAAGCTATAATTGCAGCTATGTACACCTAGATAAGATTGCTGGTGGAGGTACCAAAGCAAGCTTGCAGAAATAAGTGCTATGTTTACTCTAGCAAGGTTTGTTCCAGCCACAGATGGTTGAAACGTTTCTGAAGTGAGGGCCATCGTTTGGGATCAACTCGTGTTTAGGGCCCTGCTGCTTGAAGTTCACTGTGGTTACTTACCTCTGGAGCCAGTACGAAGGTTTGCATGAATTTCCTCATCGGCTGCCCATTATTTGTCAACTCCCCCATGACTTGCACAACTACTCCATCGTTCAGAGTTGCATGAGCGTCCACATGGCGGATCTTAGTGCGGCATTCACTAAACTGCAGGGACATCACCTTCTTGTGTATGTCCTAGAGACAAAATAAAAGAAACTTGAATCCCACTTAGCCAAAAAATAAAAATAAAACCCCAAGCTCTCAGTGCCTGATTTTTATAACTATAGATCTTTTCTTTTGTTAGGGCCTCTTAATACTGAATGCATTGCTTTAAAAATGCTGAATTAATGCAGAGAGCATGGGAGACACATTCTTCCTCTTCTATCTGTACAAATGCTCTCTCTCTCTCTCTCTCTCTCTCTCTCTCTCTCTCTCTCTCTCTCTCTCTGTGTGTGTGTGTGTGTGTGTGTGTGTTTTGGTCAATGACCAGTAGAAGATACAAGCTAGTTGATAAAATTCCATAATGCTACATAGCTTCATAACTAAGTTTAACATAAATTAAAATGTGGCAGCGAAGATGTGGCCCTTTAAGATTTCCTGTCTCTTCCAAGGCTCCTGCTCACCTGTACAGCCACTGACCTACTGCCCTGGTGCCTCACTGTATGGCTACAGCTAAGTCTGCTGCAATGTTCCATTCAATGCATTTGAGAGAGAGCCATGCAGCTGGTTAGCTTGCTCAAGGGTGGCACTATCCTGACAAGCAAATAAAGAAGCCATTCTAGCTATCCAGATCAGCCTCCAGTAAACTTTTCTCAGCACAGGCCAGGGAAAGGCTGCAGCAGTACTTGCAACAGCAGTGCCTGAATGGTGGAGCCTGGTTAAACACTACAAAGAGTAGGGGGAAAGTCCTAGGGAAGGAAGGTAGTAAGAGGAGGAGGAGGAGGAGGAGGAGGAGGAGGAGAGAGAACACACATACACTTTCACTCACTAGGTGGTTTGGGAAAGGATGAAGAAGGATGGGGCAAGGATTTCTGCCTCAACCTCCATGAAATTCCACAGACCTTTCACCAGAAATTTAGTGAAACTCTGAACCTTTTGCTTCGGCCCCAGCCATGAGCAACTCAAACTGCCTACACCTTCTCTGCTTCAAGAATCTAAAGGGAAAGCCAAGAAATTCTTAGACGTTTCTGCACATCAGATGCGTAGCTCAACAGCTATTGTGCCACATTATGTAGGTGAAATGCACTTCTGATAGAAATAATAATAATAATAATTTGTAGAGCATGCTACAGTGTTTTCAAGAAAACTCAATGCTTATCTTCATAGCTAATTCTCTCTTTTTGTTTGTTTAGTCGTTTAGTCGTGTCCGACTCTTCATGACCCCATGGACCATAGCACGCCAGGCACTCCTGTCTTGCACTGCCTCCCGCAGTTTGGTCAAACTCATGTTCATAGCTTCGAGAATTCTCTCTATTTTCCAGTAAAAACTAGGTATATTTTTAATACTTTTATTTACATAATTAATACAAGGAGGATTCTGGCTGCAGGCCAATAGGCTACACTGCAGTTCTTTCATGTGGTCATAAACTTAATCTAGTATTTTAAAATCCTGGGGGAGGAGGAGGAGGAGGACATGTAATTGGCCTAGGTTTTGCTTTAGGTGTTGTTTTTTTAAGTGTCTAATTAGGAAAGCAAGAGAACAATGCAATAGTCTTTAATATAGTTTTGAAAGCATGTGCCTCAGGGCAGCAACCATGAAATCAGGGATCCCGGGCTGTCTTAAAACATTTCAAGGAACGGGCTGGCCATTTCCCTGAAAATACCAAATCTGGATGACAACAGAGAAAATCAGAAGACTACAGGTGTGGAACTACATCACCTTCATAGAAAATGTGTCATATTCCAATGTGCAATATGCAGCTATCCCACCAAGTGCTGAGTGAATATTTTGAAACTCTGGGTGCATTTTTTAAAGACTGAAGCATGTTCTACCACATCACAATTGTATCACTGCATCCTCCAGATGCGGTTGGATTACAACTCCCATTACCCTGGACCATTGGCCATGCTGGCTGGGGGTCCTGATGGGAGTAAGGGAGCCCAACGTCTAGCTTTGTTAAGAGCATATTGCATGGATACAAAGACATGGATTTGTATCTACATGTCTTGATTGTGGGTTCAAGACTAGAGCTCTTTTTCTGGCAGTTGATGAAGTCAAAGATCAGGTTCTATTTTAAAAACTGGGAACATCTATTGCTAAAGTAACAGAAATGAAAGAAAACAAAAAATCCAGTACAGTATTACCAAGAACACTGAAAACCCAAAGCCCTAGGCAGTTGATAATCTCTATACTGCCTTGTTAAATAGGTCACTATTATTCATTTTTCCATAGAAGCCTCTGAAGCATATGAAATAACTGACCTGACCCAATGGCACACCATGAGGCCTTGAAAGAAGTTGTTTCCCACATCCAAGCCCAATATTGCCTGTTGGATATCAGCCTCTTACAATTAGCACTGCCAAGCAAGAAACTCTATGGGAAATCAAATGTATTTGAAACTTTTCAGAAGCCTTGTCTGTCTTTCCCCAACTTTAACAAATCTACCCCTGCAAAGGCTCCACATAATTGTGCCTACCATCTTTGCTTTTTCACATTCCTATGTGTGTTCTGTGGTACAGCACTCTGGGAAACAAAGTTGGCGGACACAAATGTCCACACCTTTGCTCCGGAGGACACCCCCCTCTGTTAAAAGGTAGGAGAAATGTTAAATGGATGTGCCCCACCACTTGACCCTAGAGAGGTTCAGGGTAAAAAAATTAAACAGTATTCACCATTTCTGGAGTTCTCTTTCAATGTCCATTTACATCCCTATTCCTCTTTGAAATTTGATGGTATATCATATTTCCCATATTTTTACACACTGCAGGGGATAATTGTTTCCAGCATCTGGCAGCTAAGGGTTGCATCCACCTAAGCCAAACTCAGAGCAAGCCTATAGAAATCAGCATACAGGACAAAAAAAAGCCCATAGGTTTCTGCTCTGCATTGGATACAACCCTAATCTTTTTGCTGCTGCAAACAAATGACCATGCTCTCCCTAGATTACTGCTCTTGATCTAATGGAAACACAGTATTTAACATTATGTATTGCCAAAGGCTATGCCTTTATTTATTGTGACTGAACACGATAAAATAATTCGTTAGGTACATACAGCCTGGCCATACACTGCTTCCTGTGGTTTGCCACTGGCATCCAGTCCACCATGCACATAAGAAGAATTCCTGCCATAAAACCTGAAAAGACATTCGAGCATGAGGTTTAGGACAGTCATATAGGAGCACATCTGGTTTTCAGCAAATTAAAAAGAGAATGCTAGGAAGTTTACTGTAAGCTTTAGATAAGAGGACTATATGGTTTTTAAAACCTGATATAATCAATAAACCAGGGACCCAGGTGGCGCTGTAGTTAAACCACTGAGCCTAGGGCTTGCTGATCAGAAGGTCGGCGGTTCGAATCCCTGTGATGGGGTGAGCTCCCGTTGCTTGGTCCCAGCTCCTGCCAACCTAGCAGTTCGAAAGCATGTCAAAATGCAAGTAGATAAATAGGAACCGCTACAGCGGGAAGGTAAACGGCGTTTCCATGTGCTGCTCTGGTTTGCCAGAAGCAGCTTTGTCATGCTGGCCACATGACCTGGAAGCTATACGCCGGCTCCCTCGGCCAATAATGCGAGATGAGCGCGCAACCCCAGAGTCGGTCACGACGACCTAATGGTCAGGGGTCCCTTTACCTTTATAATCAATAAAATTCTAATGCAGTTCAAAAGCCCATACCAAAACAACAACAACAACAACGTTATAAGATAACGCTAAATCTGGTTTATATCCAGTTTTGGTATCTAGGCACCTTACGAAAGTTTCTTTTAAAAGATATCCCACCATTCTTCCATAATGGTACCCAAGGTGACATAAGTGGGTATTGGCTTGTTTTGCTTTTGTTTTATTATGCATTCTGTGTTTCCCTTTTGTATTTTTATGTCAACCGCCCTGTGATCTTCGGAAGAAGGGTGGAATACAAGTTTAATAAATTAATACATAAAATAAAAACAAATGGTTCCCAAGAATTCTCCTGTTCTGGAACTGACCAGACTTTGACCTGTTTAGTTTCAAGGGAAACTACTAGGGTGTTCAGGGGGTGGCAACGTCACCCAAATCCCTTTCCGGGGCAATAAAGATACACGGATGAAACAAACTGCATCTTTTAAGGTTCAGTGTACATAATTCCAGGTTATCTGTGGGTACATACAGTCCTAAAGGAGATCACTTAATATGGTCAGAGCCAGAACAATATCAACTGTAACCATAAGGGTTCTTCTGCCATTAAGTTATTAAAATACAACGCTGATATCTACAGTTCTGAAATTAAGGATTACTTTTTGCTATTTGCTATTTGTTCTCTGTATTAAAATTTGGATTACTTATTAAATTTAATATACCTCCCTTCACCAGATCTCAGGGCGGTTCACAAGATAAAAACACCAGGAAAGAAGCATAAAATAAATAGTTAAAACAAAAACAAAACAATAACCTTACCTCCCACAAACACATCTCAAAGGCCACAACAGCCAGAGGCCTGTTTAAAGAGGAAGGTTTTTTGCTGGGCACCTAATGAGGTATAACAAAGGCGCCACCCAAACCTCATTGGAGAGCACATTCCACAAATGGGGAGCCACTGCAGAAAAGACCCTTTCTCGTATTGCCACCCTCTGGACCTCTCATGGAGGAGGCACACGAAGAAGGGCCTCAGATGATGACCACAGAGTTCAGGTCAGTTTATATGCCTTTAAATTGGAAATAATATTTATCGCTAAATAAAACAATTAAAATACAGTACTCCAAAGCTCTAATACAGGCATCCCCAAACTTCGGCCCTCCAGATGTTTTGGACTACAATTCCCATCATCCCTGACCACTGGTCCTCTTAGCTAGGGATCATGGGAATTGTAGGCCAAAACATCTGGAGGGCCGCAGTTTGGGGATGCCTGCTCTAATACAATCTCCCTCATCTCCCCTGCCCACATCCAACCAAAAAACACCAATAATTTCAAAGTCATTAGTAACTTTTTAAGTGGAGCCAACAGAATACAAAACTAATCAAACAATATATTGGTATCCAAGAGCAGCCTGAAACTGGAAACAGCTGTAAGGAGTACATCAATATGCATTTATGATTCAGCATTTCTTGTTCATGAAATTCTGAAAGCTTCCAAGATGCTAATACAATCAAATCTAATGGTAGGAGATGCAATAAGAGAAGCAATGACTCCTGAACTACTGCCCAAGTTCTTCACACATTCAGATTGCGACCCAAATCCTAAGACAAAGACAGACCAAGAGAAATGCTCGGTCATCATCACAGTAAATGGGTATGTAATGACCCCTGACATTCTTAATTTTCTTGAGCATTGTGTCAGCTACCGCTATGTTGAAGTACAGACCTATTAATCATCTGATTAGCAGCAGACTACCCCAGTAGGAAGAAAACCAGCATCAGTTAGTAATATGCATTTTCTGGGATAATTATGATGCATATTTATCTCAACACTTATTGATGGGAAAGAGATGTTCCATTTCACAGTTCAAAATTGTTGCCCATGTTGAATTCTTTACAGCACTTGTCATTCTCTATAACTGTGTGGCACAGGAAGTCGAGAAACCACAGTTGAGATGCTTAACCATTTACAGTTCACTCTCATTGGCTGATATCAATAACTCTTGGGTCAGAATAGCTTAAATCACTTCAAGGCATCCAGGATGTAACAGGTCTTCTGCTGCTTCTCAGCCATGCATCATGGAGAATGAGCTTTATTGCAAGGAGTTTTCTTGCAACAAAAGATTGATCTGGCGCATATAAAAGAAAATCATGGCAACAGAAAAGAAACTGTGGCCAGTGGAGAGTAACTGAAAAGCTACACCACAGTGTTATAATTCTGTCAGTCAACAGAGGGTGTTTTCAGTCTCTGCTGTTGATAGGCAAACTCTGAAGTAGCTTTTTTGAAAACTGGTACAATAGTGGAGAACCTTTGCCCTGCAAAGTGAAATTAGGCCCAGTGGGAGTCCTAATTTGGCCCACAAGGCTGTTTTCTCCAAACTATACCCACATGTTCCACATCCACCATCATGGAAACAATTTGGAGCCTTGGCAAGCAAGGCTTGCTGTAAATGTTGATCAGCTGACCACTGCTGACAGCAAGATTCACTGTTATCAGCTGCACTATGGAATTCCCAATCAAAACATTTGTTTATTGTATTTATGAGATCACTCAAAATAACTTCTCTACGTCTCTTACATATCAACAGAACGTGTGTATGCTTAATTTGGCATTGTTTGGAACATAAGATTGGCTGATGACCGCTTGTCTTTGTAGCTACCTACCCGTATATTTAGATCCTCAATGAAGGACCTCTTGTAAACGTCTCCCCCCCTCTCTCTAATGTAATGGGGGAGGGTATGAGAAGACTTCTCAGCAGTGGCAACTCCAGTGTGGAATACTATCTCTAGAGAGGTTTGCTTGGTCTCTTACCTTAATATCTTTTTAGCACCAGTAAGGACCTTTTTATTTTACCAGCTTTTAAAGAAACAATTTTAATCTTGCTGTATCATGCCGCTTTTATGATTTTGCGGCTTTTTCATTTACTGTATTTTCTTGCATTCACATTGTTATTGTTTTATTCCTCTTTCCAAAGCACCCTGGGAGTATAATTGTATAATACTTTCATAGGGTTGTATCTGGCTAAGCCATGCCCAATCTACAGGTGAAACTCGGAAAATTAGAATATTGTCGAAAAGTGCATTTATTTCAGTAACGCAACTTAAAAGGTGAAACCAATATATGAGATAGATGCATGACAGGCAAAGCAAGATATGTCAAGCCTTTATTTGTTGTAATTGTAATTGTCGTTAGGCGGGTCAATTATAAATGGAATGTAATTAATGAAATGTAATAGTGATGTTTATTTTTGTATTATTGTAACTATTTGTTTTATTATTGTGGAATTTCCAAAGGAAAGCATTTGTAAAAATTAAAAGAAAAAAAATAATAAGTTGCATTACTGAAATAAATGCACTTTTCGATGATATTCTAATTTTCCAAGTTTCACCTGTAGGCCCACTGAAATCAATGGAATTGTTAGTTATAAGCAAACGAAGTCCAATGATTTCAGTGTGTCAATACTGAATATGACTTGGTTGAACAAAGCCTTCAATAAATAAATACAAATGAATAGGAGGCAGGGTATCTGTGCTTTGTTTATTTTCTCAATGTTCCCAATTTGTGTTGTTCAGCTGCTTTTTCGATTGCTTATCCTTTAAAAAAATTGTGGGCTTCATTAATTAAGAAAACAACACTTCAAATTTAGATAGAACAGCTGTTTTAGTCAGAACCTAAATTAAAACCATACTTCAAAATATATATTTTTATGGCTTGAAAGGGTGGATTTTCTTTGTGCATGAAACAAATTATGGGACACAAAATAAACACAGCCCAAGTTGGCTATGCTTGTTGTTTAATTTAAAGTTTTTAAAGCCACCCTTTAGTAAACTATAAGGGCTGCATACAAGAAAATAAAAGCATCAAGGTGGAACTAGTCCATACAGTCAAGTTAAGAAGGTGATAAACATTTGAGGGGAGTGGGGTAAATTCAACTTGCTACTTCAGCCAAGACAACATCAGCTATTGATATATTTAGAAGTTACCTGTGTAAGAAGTCGGGGGCTTTATTTAGCAGGGTATAGTACTGCCTCACGAACTCCCGCCCTACAAGCAGCGGACTAGGCTTCTCCATCACCATTTCTTTGGTAGACAGTGTCAAAGGCTATAACACAAGAGAACACACACAACGTGAGATGAAATGTACAGTACTCTATTGGATGATGAACATTAAATGCAGTAGAACCTTATAACTGCAGGGAGGGGGGAAATTAGTTCCTATCCAGCAAAATTCAATTTCAAAAGAATTTAAGGTTTCTGTAATTTCCCCCTTCCAAGTGTTCACTTAACTTACATATGACTGATAAAAGCTGGGATGGGCAGGTACAGCTTTTACAAGCAGCAGCTGCAATTCTTAATTTTGAAATATTTATTCGATATCCTGAGTCCCCTTTGGACTCAGAATGCAAACTGTTCTGAAAGTTTGACTCATACAGCAGCCAAGCATGAGTCTACAGGCTACAAGCCATTAAAGCATGGCAGAGTACTAAGATACATGGCTAGGCTTAACTAAGATTTGATCCTACATTTGATGTGCCGCCCGCCCTCTACTTTTGAAGACTGAAGCAGGCACATTCATGCATTTGACATCCCAAGCTTGGGACTGAGAAGCAAACAGGAACTCCTCTATAGAGGCTGGGCATATATGGTCTGCTTGCACCAGCGCTGTTGCCTTCGCATCCTTGGAGATGACATAGCCAAGGGGAGTTCTCTTCACTTTCAGGGTATGGTGCTGCTGGAACCACCTCCACAGCTGGTGATGTATCTCTTGGGAAGTCCATCTCTGACAAGCCACTAGGCCCTTCTCCTGAATCTGGATCCCCTCCTCCCAATCCACTGGCAATTTCCCTGGGGCTGCAAGTTCTCAACCCACTAGTACCTTCCCTTGGGTTGGCCTGTCCCAATTCCCATCACCATCTGACCACCCTCTCCATGACATGTCCATGGGACGCACATCCAACGTGGGACTTGCACTATTTGGATATACAGTCCCGGGAATGTACTACTTTGATGCCCAATGCTCTGAGCCAATGCATGTTTACTCCAGGGTAAGTTCCACCATGTTCAAAGGGGCTTATTCCCAGGACTGCAGATTTAGATTCTAAATCAGGAACGGGAAACCTGTGGTCCTCCAGATACTCCTGCATTACAACTCTCAGATCATTGGCCACATTGGCTGAAGTTGAAGGAAGGTGGAGTAAAAACAACATGGCTTTGGCGAAGTGGAGTATACTGTGCTGCCTTGCCAAGCTTTCATTTTCTACAATCATAATCATTTATTATTGAAAACTTATATACCGCCCATCTGATTGGGTTACCCCAACCACTCTGGGCGGCTATCAAATTAAAGCACAATACAACATCAAACATTTAAAACTTCCCTGAACATGGCTGCCTTCAGATATTTCCTAAACGTCAGATAGTTGTTCATTTCCTTGACATCTGATGGGAGGGAATTCCACAGTGCAGGCGCAACTAACGAGAAGGACCTCTGCCTGGTTCCCTGTAACCT